>NC_056751.1:523888276-524220776 GCF_019279795.1 Protopterus annectens | reverse complement strand
GAGAGAAATAAATGAAACAAAGTGGAAAAGAGAAGAAAGAAAAAAGGTAAGTGGAACATGTAAGCAAGTAATTGAATGTAGAACTTGGTCTGTAATAATGGGAAATATGATTTGGAGGAATATATGTCCCAACAAGACATGCTGTACTAATGTCCTGCTAAACAGCTGCTATGGCCATACCATCTGGCCCTCTCTGCAGGGGGAGATATCACAGATATACATCTCAACTGTACTGATCTTCACAGAATGTCCACATTTTACCATCATGTATTTTTGTCTGTTCCTCTTCAGATCTGTACTTTTCTGGCGAATAGCTGAGGATTGAAGGCATCAGGTAATGACAAACACTTGATTTTTAGACTCCACATCCTTAAGAATATTCACTGTAATGCTAAATGTATCATTCTATGAACTTCTTAGGTTTGTAACTGGTATATTTAAAGTCTGTCCCTATTTATCCCCCCATAATTTTAGGCATTGTCCAGATGTGATGCTCTGAGAGGTTGTGAGGTGGGATCACAGCTCAGGAGCCTGACTCACCTGGGAATGGACAACTCATATATGACAACCACATGAGGTGTCTGTCAAACAGTTGTGACTGTGCCACTGCTAGTCGAGTTAATGGGATGCTTTCCATATCAATGTTACCTGTGATTATGAGTATGATACATCTTTGCCTTGTAAATTTAAGACATCTATAGAGGGCATGTGCATAGTAGAGTACTGTTGCAGACATGTGTGTTGAACTGTATGTGATGCATTGAATTAATAACATTCAACTGTACAGTGTTCTGCCGGACAATAAGCACATTTGTGACTGATATCTGTAGTCACATACTCATATAGCTGCGTTATGTCAGCCAAACCACTGGCAGGTCTGAGAGCAATGGCATTGTAACATAATAGCCTACTTATGACTGTTGGACATCTTCCAGGTTATCACAGTGATGTCAAACCCTGCTGTGCAATCAACGTAGTAATGTATGGCACAACTATATTAATACACTATCAATACAGATGTCCCTTTTGACACTTATTTATGTGTGCCATTGTCCAGACATACTTCTGTAACAGGTTGAGAAGTATGATTGAGTAGCAAGACTGTAAATACAGTGTGCCATTTTACATTCAACAGAAATATATACCAGGTTTACCCTAAGCACATGTATGTATGTATGTATGTATGTATGTATGTATGCATTTATTTATTTATTTTCTTTTACATTTGTTAACCGGGGGTGTCTGACTGAGCTGAAAAGGCCCTTTTTCAACAGAGGCCTGGGGAGAAAAGCTCCACATCGAAAAATTACAGATACATTTAGATATTTAGACATGATCAGTATACACACAAATTACAATAGACATGTTTTACAGTGGTATGCAGCACATCAGCAGTTACAGTAGAGAGAACAAACAAGAAAATATTAATCCACTTTCACTAGCCTAGGGAGCAGTCATGGCACTGCCAACTTTGCTTGAGATGTTGCCTAATGAGGTTTTTAAAGGAGGCTTTGGAAGACGTGTTTTGTATGCTAGTGGGAAGAAAGTTCCATTTTTTAGCCACTGAACTACTATATAGTGCGTCTCCAAAGCTGTTGTAGCTGTTGGTGACTTCTAGTAGTACTTTGCTTGATGATCTTAGTGGCCTTTTGGCTGAGTGATGTTGTACTAGTTTTTTGAGGGCAGGACACTTATTTGGGAGGTAATAGATAGAATGACAGAGGCAGAGCTGATTGTAGGTTAGGAGGCTGGGCAGTTCAAGTTAGTGGAGCTGTCTGAAAGCAGTACAGAGATGAGTTCTATATGAGCAATTTGCAGCAAAGCGGGCAATTCTGTTATAGCAGGCTTCCATTTTGCTTAGTTCAGTTTTGTTCAGATTAGGTCAGAATGGGAGATGCATAGAGTAGGGTGGATAAAAGATGGCAGCGAGCAATGGCTGATCATGTGTTGCTGGTAAGAAATGGTTTGATACGGTAGAGTGATCCCAGTTTGGCATGTACTTTTTAATAGTTAAGTTGAGATGACTATCAAATTTTATTTGGGAGTCTATGGTTATTCCCAATAGCTTAGCCTGTGCCACTGAAGCGATTGGAGTAGCATTTGTAGAGTAGATAGTGAATTGACTGTTACCAGTGTTTTTGTTAGAACTGGTTATAACTATAAGCTGTGTTTTCTTTGGATTGAGGATAAGTTGGGCTTTGGTAAGGTAGCTTTCAATGTCAGAGAATGCTAGTTGAGTTGTTTGCAGAAGGGTGGGAATATTTTGTTCAGCACAGATTAAGGTAGTGTCATCTGCATACTGAATGATAAATGTATGCTGTGTGAAGGTATGGAGGTCATTTGTGAAGATTGTGAATAGTGGTGGTCCTAAGATAGAACCCTGTGGGACTCTCTATAGTTATGGGCAGCTGAGGAGAGAGAGAATTTTCCCATTTCACAGCATGGTACCTGTCAGTTAAGTAGCTTTGGAACCAGGTAAGAGTGCAATCTGATCGGCGATATTGGTTTAGTTTGTTTAGCAACATTTGGTGCAAGACTGTGTCACATGCTTTGGACATATACAAAAAAAGAGTTGACACCTGCAGGTCTTCATTTTGAGATGGTTTACTGTGTTTGTGAAGCAGAGGAGGGCTGTAGTGGTACTATGGGCAGGTCTGAAACCATGTTGACTAGGAGACAGGATTTTGCAGTCTAGGAGATATTTTAGCACCTGAGTATGGATGCATTTTTCTAGGATTTTGGCCAGGGGGGAGAGTATAGCAATGGGTCTGTAGTTATTAAGTTCAGTGGAGGTCCTGCCTTTATGTATGGGTGTAGAATAAGATATTTTCCAGAGTTTGGGCACATAGTTTTCAACAACTGATCTGTTTATGAGAGTGGAGATTGGGATAGCAATAGCATCTGCTGTGAGTTTCAAGAAATAGCTGGGGAGTTGGTCGGCTACTGTTGATGAGGATTTTAGTTTGGACAGCATGTTTTTGATTGAAGTGGTAGAAACTGTTTTGAGGGCAAAGTTTGTTTTAGTGTTATTTGTGTTGGGGGGATAGTGAGGAAGGAACTGTCCTGTGATACTAAGGATAGAATTGAGTTCACAAAGTGGGAGCTGAATTGTGTTTCGATGGGAACTTTAGTGTCAGGGGTGGTTGGTTTGGGAGTAGCCTTTTGGGTAGATTTTAGTAGCTGGTTTACATTTTTCCAAAATTTTTGGGGGATGTGTTGGTATTTAGTTTGCAATGTTGTGTAGTAGGATTTTTTGCCCAGCATAATGCATTTCTTTTGCATGGTTGCGCAATTCTTGGTACTTAGATAGGCTTTGTGTTTCTTTGGGTTTTTGATAGCAAAGCCAGGCAGTGTCTCTGGACTTGAGGATTTATTTTGTTTCTTTACTGAGCCAGGGATTTGTAGGGGTTCTAACCTTGATTTTGCACAATAGAGTGACAGTGTCTAGGTGTTGTAGAAATGACAGCCTGGTCAAGTGGGATGGTTTTTAGGGGGGTTCAGTCACAGTTACAGAGTAAAGTATTGAGGACCTCAGGAGAGAAATTTTTTGTGTTTCTAGTGGATTTATAGTTAGTGGTTTTACATATGCTTGTTCTACTACATATAAGGTATATTATGTTGTGGTCACTTTAGGTGGCTGGGAGACTGCCTGTGTGGGGGTACAAGTGGGGTTGTTAGTTAGGACCCAGTCAAAAATGGATTCCCTTTTAGATTTTTTATCACATATAGTTAGAATTTGGACTAGCTGCTGGTAGCCATGGAGATTTATTAGATTACTTGGTAGTTCTGATATACAGGTGAACCAATCTAGGATGAAATCCCACAGAATAGGTGTTTCTTGAGAGTATGTGGAAGAACACCAGGATAAGAAGTCTTCAAGGCTAGCAGATGTATTACCAGGTGAAATATAGATCACATTTGTGGTGATGACCTTTTAGGGGTGAAGTTGAAGTTGTGAGATAAGTATGTCCCAATTGTTGTGGGAGGGGCAGGAGTTTGGTATTTGACGTAAAGTTAAGTTGGACTTATACAGTAAGGCAGTTCCACTCCCTTTATGAAGTGGTTTGTCTTGTCTAATGATATTGTAGCTGGTAGGGTGAACTTCTGAGTTAGCTATGTTTTTATTTAGCCAGGTTTCTGTTAAAGCAACTATGTCTGGAGAGTAGTGTGCTATTGTGGCCTGGAGATCAGGTATTTTGATTTTGATACTTCTAATATTAATATTTAACATTAAAAGATGGTTGGTTTTGCTGTTGTTGTTGATTTGCCCAGGGATGAAGATAGGCGGGATATTATGTTCTGCCAATTGTGTTGGAGCGGTTTGTGTTGGACAGGATGGATTTGGGCCTGGGTTAGGGTGGATGTCCCCACTTATGGTGAGCTTGGTGTTAAAATTGTGATATAGATGTTGCAGTTTGGTGATGAGTGTGAGAAAGTATTGTGTTTTTTTTAGTAGGAATGAGTGCATATGTGTTTAGTTCTGAATTGGTTTGTTATTTAGTTCTTAAACAATTGTGGGCAGATATTATTTCAATGTGCAGTGTCTGTATATGAGAGTCCATAATACAGTGCTGTGCTACTAAGTTTAGGGATATTGCTAGAGTGATATGAATATGTTCAGCTGGAAGGCACAAAACTAATCACATGGGTTTCAAGCAGTCAGGTAAATATGGTGTGCATGTTGCACAAGTGTGTAATATCAGTGTCAGTGCCTACAACAGACATATTTCTGTACACCTACTAGTGGTTGCTTTGCCCTGACACTGATGTGGGTACTGAAGTAGGCATGATTATCATGTATTAATTAGAGAAGTGTCCACCTATGTTATGACCCTCTCTCCATGCCTACCACTACCAGCTATATCAACACCTATATACAGTGGATATCACAAGTGTACACACCCGTGTTGGAATGCCAGGTTTGTGTGATGTATGACAATCACACCACATAAAATCAATTCATAATGTTTCACATCTTGAATGTGACCCCTAACCTATACAATTCCATTGAAATACAATCAAACGTGTTTCTATGAAGGTGAGCAACTATTGATAAGTGAAGATGTGCCATGATGTTAGAGTCCAGACCAAGACGGATGAATGCTGTAACCATCTCAAGAGGTCCATACACAAGTTTAAGGGTGGGCACACTCATTCAACTGGCTTATTGTACTGAGTATTATTTCCATATGTTTTCACAGACCAGATGGTTATGTTTTCAATTGAATTGTACAGGCTATAGGACACACTACAGGTGAGAATTATCATGAAACAAGTTATTGTGGTGTAATGTTCCAATTGCACAAATACCAGGCAGTGTATCAGGGGTGTTGACCCTTTATATCCACTGTAGCTATATGGACACCGCAGTACCGGACCTGTATATCCAGCCTCCACCAATTAGAGTAATCCCCTTTGGTGGACAGCAGCAATACACAAACCACATAATAGGTTGCTACATTGGCTATGCAGGGACACATAGGGGCAGGCAACAACTCTGAAGCAAGTCCACATATATCTGAGCAAGCAGGTAAGTTCACAGGTGATGTCCTGTAAGGTTGACTATGACTATGAATCGGACATATCCACACCACCAAGGACAACTGCAACCATCTCTCCACATATGTTGTATGTCTCAGATGAGACAACACAATTCACCCTGTACTGGGGGTAAAGAACACCTCATACACACATGCCATGGATATAGGCAACTTGCATCACACAGGTTAGGTGGGAACATCGCCACACTGTCTACCCCAGTCATGCACGGAGATACGCACATCAACCACACTCCTCAACACAGCAATGGTGAACATGTACATATTGCCTACTGATGGCAACAACAGCATATCTCCATGGGGTATAATAACATCAGTGCCTGCCTCCTACATGAACTCAGGCATGTGCTCAGACCTCCATCACACACACCACAGTCAAACACAGACCTGACACCATACATGTACCATCCACATGGAAGATAACCACTGTCAACTGTCTACACAGAAATGAATGGAGAACAGAGGATTATGCAATCAAGTTTCCAACATTGGCGGGAATAAAATAGCTCAGGGACAGGCATGTAATGCAAGCTGCTATAACCATGATAGTTTGGAGGGTTCCAGTGTAGTCTGGGTTATTTGCAAGTAATATCCACTGTTGATGTGCATTTTGACAAGCGTATGAGGTCTTGTGACCTTTTCCTGTTTATGTCTTGCAGGTAACAAGCAGAGTGCTCACCTACCAGCATTCTCTTTTGGGGAAACAGACATCATTGCCCAATATGTGATTGGACATTATGCCCTGTCATGTGGACAGAGAGCAGAAGATGTGTGGGAGAGGACTTCCCTGTGGAACAGTGCGGTCCACAGGGTAAATTATGCTGGCCTGCACAATAGAACTTACGTGCATGTACAGCATCGGGCCACCAACCTCAAATGCCATGCCCATCAATGGGCTGCTGCTGTAGCGAGGGACTGGCTAGCTAGAAGTGGCAGCCCAGCCATCGAGCCCCTACTGACACCCACTGAGGAGCTCCTCACCACACTTGAGCCACACGCCGAACGCACAAGCCACGACTTTGAGGGAAACATTGTGGAGGTGGGTTGCACACACACACACTAGATGAGGAGTGTGCCGGTATGGGCCCAGTGGGGATTAGTACACTAATGTATCAGGCATACATGTATCTGTATCATATCTACATGCATGTGTCAGGTCCGATTTCAGTTGTGGATGGGGTTTCCTAATGCACAGATGAGCACATCTATGGTGAGGACAGGACATTGTGTATTACTGCGGTTAGTACTGTAGATGTGCAGACATGCTACATCCATCCTATACCAAAGCCACATGTGTGTCTGCTGACAATAACTCCCTCTCACAACTACCTAGGACCCTCTGGTCTGCATATAGAACAGCAGCCTGAAGCTGGTCAGTATTACATTGTTTTGTTGTTGCCTGGCAAGACTCCAGGCATGTGAAGTGCATGCGATTTACCATGCACACAACCCTCTGTAATAGCTATAATTCTTTATGCAATAGCTATATTGCTTGTTGTGCATGTTCACTTGTGCTGAGGTTAACTGTATTGCATCACAGTGGTCACCACTGAGGCCTATCTGACGTAAATTCAACATTCCTGTAGCATACCTCGCAACTTGTCAGTGCAAAGTCGTCTGGACAGAAGCCAGCGAATTGTGCTGGACAAATGGCCTAAGGTAAGGTCATGCATGAACACATTACTGGTATACAGTGGATATACATTGTGTACACACCCTTATGATGCAAGGTGTTCCTGTTACATACTAATTAGGACCACAGTATGACAGTCCACACCTCTTCCAGCATTTAATGTGACCCATAACAGGTACAGTTCACTTGTAAAACCAAGCATCTGTACTCATGTATTGCACCTACAAGGTAATCCACCTGTGACGGCAGCAGATGTCCTATCAGCATGATGTTTCAGTCAGGTATGATACCTCATGCTGCCATATGTGTCAGTGCACTCCCTGTGGTCTATCTGGCTATATCACATACATGGGCATTGTTAAGGCACACAGACCACTTCCAACCACGTACAGGTTTCAAACATATGGATATTCTAGACACATCTGTACAGCAGAATGTACAATGGTTTAACCTGCTGCATGTGAGGCAGACACTGTCACCACACTATATAAAGTAATGGCAGTGGGAGGTGGTCACCAGCCGTGTATGGTATACATATCAAAGTTGTATAAGCCATACATGAAATGATCCACATATACACACACACAAACACACACACACACACACACACACACACACACACACACACACACACACACACACACACACACACACACACACAAACAGTTGCCAGCATTTGGATTATAACTCCTGCCTATCTAGCTATTCCTACTACAGTGCTACACAGTTATCAGTTGTGCCACAGAGATTATACATTTCCACTTGTTCCAAAGGTACTTCTAAGGTGGATGACATCAACTTGTCTACTAAATTGGAGTGAAGGGAAGTATAAAGGGTAGTACACAGGTCAAAAATGGTATGAGCCAGATAGTACATGATACACACATACACACACACACACACACACACACACACACACACACACACACACACACACACACACACACACACACTTGCCAGTACTGAGATCCAAAGGTTCATTGCTTCATAGGTGTGTAGTAGGTGAATGGGCCTGAAGGATCTATAAAACTAGCTCAAGGGAATACCTTGGTATCAGGCCACATGGCAATAGTCCCCAGTGTGGCTCAGGTGTACAGTTACTAGAGTGGTCCCAGGGTGGGTATTGTATTCCCCATCCACTCATCTAGGTTTCTATTGTGGGTGGCCAGTGATGTGCACTGCTTCCCATATATGTGATCTATATTCCATTACATGGACAGTTTCTGGGTTGTGCACACGTCCTACATGCATGTTCTTTGACATGCGGAAGTGTGCTTGAGGTCTCTGGGGCATGTTGTGTGGACAGGTTGGTATCTTCTGATGTAACATTCCTGACCTCATTTGATGAGACCTGGCTATGTAACTGAGGTAGTGATTGCACCCACATTGACAGTATGATACGGGTATTCAGTGGAGTAACTGGCGTCTGTCTATAAAGGGTAACTGCCAGACCTGTTGTAGCATTTCTGTGTAGGTCTGGTGGGGGGTTGTTCACCATTGTCATCATCTGGGGGACGTAACCCAGCCTTTCTTCATGGTCACCTACACCTGTCCTGCTGGGTGAGGCTGGTGATGGATATGTGACCCTCAATGACATCCATGTGTGTGACCTATTGACAACCACAGTTCTTTGGGCCATCACATGCACTGCAATAGAGTTGGCACCTTGTGTAATGCTGCCTAGTATGTTGACACCATTACTTGTTATGAATATCCTGCTGTCCCATATAGCTGTCTGCTGCTATCCCATTCAGCCACCCAATTCCCTTGCATGCTTACATCCATATCACACATACAAGTATGAGAACATACTACTCCATTCAGTAACTGATAAGAAGAGTGACTTACCTTGTTGCTTGGCCAGTATTGAGGACAGTGCTGGAGGGCTAACTATGTTGGATGCACATAGCTCACTCCATATACATGGTAAAGCTCAGGTAGTGTCATGTTTGGCATCCCTTTTACTGTATGTGCGAGTCGGTGAGAGGTATCAGTCCCTGGTTCCCCACAGTGTCAGTGTGTGTGCTATGCATTGCTTCTTTGCCAAGGCCTGGGTATACGGTGCATGCCTCCTTCTGCCTACAGGGGCAAGCTCAGTATGTTCCTCCTCCGAGATCCTCTGTGCCTGTACTGGCCTTGGCAATGGTGGGAGGCTGAGTGGCCCTGCCCTGTGCTGTTCCTGCTGCAGCTGTTCCACAGGATCATATTGTGTAGCATGGCACATACTATGAACATTTGTGTACATGTAGCTGGACAGTACTGCAGGGCTCCACCGGATATGTCAAGGCAGCGGAACCGTGACTTGAGCATCCCAAACACATGCCCTACAATGATCCTGGTTTGTGCATGTGCCTTATTATGGTGTTCTTGTTCAGGTGTGTGTGCATTTCTGATGGGTGTCATCAGTCACGGCTGCAGTGCATAGCCAGCATCCCCCACTAGATGGCCATATGGGATGTCCCCCCCAGCAAATGCCTGATACAGCTGTGAGCAATGTCAGATGTGGGAGTCGTGATAGCTTCCAGGGCTGCTAGCACACACATTCATGATAATGCCCTGGGCATTGCACATGACTTGTCAGTTGATGGAGGGGAAGCCCTTGCGGTTTATGTACACCCTGCCCCACTCACCGGGTGGTGGTTTGATGTGGATGTGCATGCAGTCTATAGCACCAACTACCTCAGGGTATTCTGCTATATGGTGGAAGAGATGCATACGTGTGGTCAGTGCCTTACATGCGGTGGGGAAATATATGTGCTCATTGGCATGTTGTGTCATGGCATCCAGGAACTGGTGGAGTACCCTGGATGCTGATGCCTGTGAGACCCCCATGATATCCCCAGCTGGTCTTTGGAAGGTACCTGTGGCTAGTATTCATAAGCCTAGACATACCTTGGTATCCACCAGGATGGGTTCCCCTCTATTAGTTCTGTGTGTGAAGCGTGGCTGGCACAGCTCAACAATTTGCTGTAGAATGTCCCTGTCCAGCCTATAGTGCTCTACTATCATCAGCTCATGTAGGCCCTGGTAGGTTACCCTGGATCTGTACACTCTTCTCTTCCTCCTCACTGTGGGTCAGTTGTCAGCATTCTCCTACTCACCATCCTCAGTCTCTAGCACATATTGATGGAGTAAAGCAGCAGCAGCCTCTAACATTTTTAGTTATTTTTGCCAGTTAAAAATCCCCCATCTGTGTACACCGGTGGTGTAGAGTTTGTGGGAAAAAAGAGTCCGTAAGGTGTTTGCATAGTTTATATTAGTGTGCTGGGCTGCTGCATGTGTAATTGGCTGATTCTGATGCATTCCACCTGCCAGCTATGCTACTTCTCCTTGATTGCCTTCCTTCTGCTATTTCCCCTTCCCACTTCCTCCCTATTTAAGCCCCGAGGCATGCCGTGCATACCAAGTGCTCAAATGTAGACAGTTCTGCTATTTCTTGTTTTTTTTTTTAGGCCTGTTGTGCACTGCACACACCCATTTAGCTAATGTAAGCACTTTTAAGCAGAAATGGCCCTCCCTGGATGTGAACATGCACTGCATTTCATGATATAAGACAATACAGCCTCAGACCCTCCTTCCTTAGCTGTGCTTAGCTAATGGCAAACATGGGCCACAGAGCTCCAGTGAGCTTACAGCAAGCATGGCTCACCCCCTTATGAAGTCATTCAGCTATTATATTTGCACTGTTATACTGCTCCACCTACACGGTTAGGTATAAGCTGACACTGAGGAAATATGTGATTCAGTATAACTCCCCTCATTTGCATACCCCAGTGTGTAAGTCCTTAGTTACTGCACTTAGACAGACCCTTTTCCATTGACAACCAGTGCTCCCTGGTATTGTTTACATTCTGCATGCCATTGACTATAATGGCAAAATGCAGAATTATCTTAAAATTGACTTTTCTCATTTTTTTTTTTTTGGTTACCATCCCATTTGCACACCACTGCCCTAAGCTTAAACAGCCATGATCAACAACAAAAAAAAAAAAGTTTAATTTTAAAAATAAATAAACATTTATTAATGCCAATGGCCTTATATTTGGCCATTGGCATGTGTGTTTGACTGTAATCCATTCTTTCCACGAGCTGTCCTGCCTCCATTTGCTCAGATGCAGAAATGTATTCAGTTACTAACTTAATTGAATACATTTCTGCTCTGACATTGTTCCTGCACAGAGTCTGGCCAGCTTCGTGGATCGCAAAATTACCTCATCTGCACTGTTTTTGCCAGCAAATGAGGTGATTTGCATCCCGCATGGCTTTCCATGCAGGAACGGTGTAAGGCCGAGTTACCTAGCTCTACCTTACCAAATTGATAACTCCATTTGAGGTAGTGTTTCAGACATGTATTGCTACTTTATGTTATATCTTGAACTTCCACATACTTGTTTGGGCAGGCAAATATATTTTTGTCATTCTCTTAAAGCACCATTTCCACTTCATACATCAAATTCTGCTTTAGTGACATCCACCAAAAATTTTCAAAAGATCCTTGCTCCTGTGCAATTATTAACTTAAAACATTTTGGAGAAAAGTAATCAAAAATGAGGATGACTGGATTTCAACAAATGACTTATCAGGAGAAAGGCTCTCTGCTCATGAACAACCTTCATGTATCAGTTCTTTTCTGCCTCACCCTTTTTGCCTGTGATTAATCAGACTCCATGTCTGTTGCAGTATTAGTCAATATTAGTCACTTTACCAAATGGTTCTAAATCAGACAGCCTTCTGAAATTAAAATTGAAAACATAGGTTTATATGTTCAGAGGTAGGTACTAGGCTATCTGCCCAAAGGCATTTATAAGCCTAGCCTGAATTGTGTTGGCTTTCACCGCTCCCTTAGATTAGTTCTCTGTGCCTCTGTCCAGCAGAGCCATTTAAGTGATTCCCTGGGGTAAACATTTATTTCCCATCCATTCTCCAAGGTTTCTCTTGAAGAGTGTTAGCGAGGAGCTCTGCCTAATGTAGACTGGAATCTTGCTGCAGAGAATGGGAAGTCTCTGGGACAGGAATCTATCCCTCCAGTACGTCCTATTTATTGCTGTGGTGAGGTTTAGATCCCTAGAGCATGTGGCTCGAGGGGATATAGTTTTCTTTAGGTGGAGCATGTCCATCAATTCTGGGTTGAACATGGCCTTGTATGTCAGGCAGAGATCACCTTTGAGTAGGCGGTATGCAGCTGAGTACAGCTGGAGTTTCTTCAGTTGAGCTGCATAGGGCATCTATTTGAGGCTAGTGATCCTCTTGGTGAGGTACATCTGTGGTCTTTCCAGTTGTTGCAGGTGTCTTGTAAGGTACATCCCAAATGGGGCGTTGTACTCTATGATGGGTCTGATGAGTGATGTGTATAGGGGCACAATGACCTCTTTTGATCTGGATGCAAACCCTTTTGTGATTAGGTGGGCCACATAGAAGGATTTTCTAACCACTTTGGTAATGTGATTATCAAAGGAGAGATTACTATCTACTTGGGTTCCCAGATCCCTTATTACATCTTCTGTATTTAGGGGGCTACCACCTATGTGGTAGTTTGTGGATACTTTGTTTTTTCCAAAGGGGATGACTATGCACTTTTTGGCATTTAGCTTGAGGCCATGGTATTGACACCAGGTATCTGTCTCAGTGAGACCCTTTTGGAGGACGTCTGTGTTAGCCGGAGAGTCAATTATAGACCATAGTTTGCAGTCGTCTGTGAACTTGGTCAGCCATAGACCTCCTGTGCTTGCCTGTACCTCAGAGAAGTATATGCCAAACAGGAGGTGTCCTAGGACTGAGCTCTGGGGAATGCCACTTGTAACCAGTTTAGAGTCAGATTTTTATTTAGAGCCTTCGAGTATGTTTTCATGTATTTATGTGCATTTTTTGCCGGTGCTGGTTTCATGGGTCTATGTGAGACTGGTGGTGTGATGCAAGTAGTTCCCTTCTCGTCTTAACTGTCTGGTCCAGTCTTGCTTTGAGAGAGCTTAGCCACCAGTTTGGCTGTATAATTGCATCTCTCACATGTATTAGTGTTTGGTGGTAGGAGGAGAGGGTTGTCTGTGTAAATGAGGCAGTTGTAACATTGACTCAAAATGCACAGATTCACCAGTTGGACCAGAGAGTACACCTGAAATGCCTTTTGGACATGCCTGGATAGGTACAGTGAACTGTTTTATTGATTGGCTGGTAAGGTCGAATAGATAGCCTTGTCCTTCTCTACAGTATGGGGGGCGGTCTAGTGCTAAGGTTTATTAGCACTTGCTATGAGTTTTGAGCAAGTGTCGGGCTGAGAAGTGAATGGTTTGAGTGCTCAAGTTGAAAGTTTGTCTAGTTCCAAGGGAAAAATTGACGAGTAGACTTTGTAGAGCTGGGAATAGTTATACCCTAGCTAACTGATGCTACCCGGTACGCAAAACCATGCAAATGCAGGTTTTATAGCAGGGAAATGAAAGTGATAGAAATTAGCCCAAAATGGCTGATAAACTACTAATTTCTGGGCAGAAACCACTCCTCCAGGGATAGATAGGCTGCTTAAAGCTCCCCTCTCTCACAGGTGGACTATACTAGCTTAGAAAGGTGGGAAAACAAGTATTTTTTTTATTTTTTATTTTTTCAGAAAATAAAGCAGATACAATCAAAAAAACACTTTAAATGCACAGAAATGGCTATCATACTTGAGTGTGTAGTGTTCAACAGTTAAACAGGTAATTTAAACACAAAAATGACTCTGTTAAAGTGCAGGCAGTAAAATAAGTACAATATGTAGCTGAAACAAGCTTTTTAAATCACAGACACTCTAAAAAATCGGCGTTTTAGGCGGAATTAGCTAAGGGCAGAAAGAAAATGTAGAAAAATGATATTTAATCACTCCAAAGTCTCTCTTTTGTCTCTCTGCTGCTGTAGAACTCTGTAGGGGACCAGGCAGGAGCTTGCTGAGTTATATACAAGTGCAAAAATTCACAAATGCGGGTTTTATAGCAGGGAAATGAAAGCGATAGAAATTAGCCCAAAATGGCCAATAAACTACTAATTTCTGGGCAGAAACCACTCCTCCAGTGACAGATAGGCTGCTCAAAGCTCCCCTCTCTCTCAGGTGAACAGAGAAACTTCCTTCTATCCAAATAAGGTATGGGCAAACACAGAAACGTGTAACACAGCCCTGAATTGAGCACTAACCTGAAAACTGGACTATACTAGCTTAGAAAGGTGGGAAAACAAGTATATTTTTTGTTTTTTTGTTTTTTTCAGAAAATAAAGCAGATACAATCAAAAATAACACGTTAAATGCACAGAAGTGGCTATCACACGAGTGTGTAGCCTACATAAATGGCTTATACTAATCTGCATTCTAGGTCAGCTAACCATACATTTGTACAATGTTTATACAATGTCTCATGGCAGAAACACTGATTTCATAAAAATCCCTTACCTCTAGGGATTTTACAATGAACCATTTTGAGCAGTTTCAGCAAAAGCTCAAATTAGCCCTGGGAAATCTCATCTTTTATACACAAGCCTTCATTTACAATTAATCATTAGTTTGCTTGGGCCATCCACAAGCCTCAGGATCACACCCTACCCCACCTTTGGTTCTGTAGCAAAGTTTCAGCAAAAGCTCAAATCAGCCCTGGGAAATCTCAGCTTTTATACATAAGCCTTCCTTTACAAATAATCATTAGGTGAATGTCATTGAATTGTTTTTTAAAAAAAATTCTCTTACTTTGTGACTATCATTGTGAGGGAAGCACAGCTGCACTGAGCTCCAGTCAGCTTGCAACTTGGAGAACTTTAATCAAGTCGGCCACTGTGTTGCAACATACTCTACTAATTACATAAGATCCTTATTCCCTTTGTGTGCAAACAGGTGAGCTCCAGAGTCTAAGAATAAAACTATTCCAAAACAAAACTTTAGTTCAGTCTCAATTCCCTTAGCTCTACTCATCCTTAAAGAGCTTGCTAGCAACTTTTGCTAATAGACAAACAGCTACTGATTGTTCTTTGAGTTTTCTTGCACCTTTGGTGTAGCTCCGCTATGCTCGGGCTCACTTCACTCCCCACCCACCCCCATATCATTTCCTTTATACCCAACCATTAAGACCAACTCTGCACCCTACTTCCTCTTCCTGTTCTCCACACAAACCATAACTAACTCCTCCTCTCTCCCACACTACACTTACAAACTATTACTTCTCCTTCCACTACCCACATTACTCCTACCCCCCCTACTCAAACATCACCTAAGCAACACACTCTCATATACCTACCTGCAAAATAAAGCTACTACTAACTCCTCAATCACCAACGTGAGTACTGTAGTACTCAACACTCTTACCCATCATGCCTTTCTCTATTACCTTTTTCTTGTACTACCTGCATTACTCCTCCTTCACACTCTCACCTCATTTAATACCCAGTTATCTCCTATTCCCAAAGTTCCTACAATACGTCATACTAGGGATACCTCATCTCTTTATCATTCATTTGCTATTTTCACTTGTATCTTTTCTACTGAAACTCCTCTTCCTAAAATCAGAATTCCCCCCACCTACACCACATTCCTGAAAAATAAAACAAAATATTTTATCTTTAACTTATACAAATATACCTGCCACTACTACCCTAATTTTCTTCTGCTTGGAGAAGATATTCATCCCAATCCAGGTCCCACTCAACCTAACTCCACCTATAACTATAGTCCCACTAACCTATACGCCTCTGCCCCCTCCCCAAGCAAGCAAATCTTCTTCTACTCAATAAACACTAGAAGTATATTAAACAAGGTTAGTGAACATAATGCTTGGATCTCAAGGCACATACCTGATGACATCACCCTAACAGAAATTTGGCTAAAACCCCAACATCATGACAAAGACTTTCTCCCTCCTGGCTATAGTACACTGCTCCTTGACCGTGAAAAGAAAAATGGTGGTGGAGTTGCCATTGTTTACTCTAACCACCCTACTCAGACAACTTCTAATAAAACTATCCTGTCCTTTTCCCCTCTGAAATACTGACAACCAACCTTGTACTTAACACCCATACCGCCATCACAATAGTAGCAATCTACATTGCCCCGGGGGATAACTTACCCCTGTTGGGACAGCCAACCATGTACTTAACACCCATATCACCATCACAATAGTAGCAATCTACATTGCCCCGGGGGATAACTTACCCCTGCTGGGACAGCCAACCTTGTACTTAACACCCATACCACCATCACAATAGTAGCAATCTACATTGCCCCGGGGGATAACTTACCCCTGCTGGGGCAGCCAACCTTGTACTTAACACCCATACCACCATCACAATAGTAGCAATCTACATTGCCCCGGGGGATAACTTACACCTGCTGGGACAGCCAACCTTGTACTTAACACCCATACCACCATCACAATAGTAGCAATCTACATTCCCCCGGGGAATAACTTACCCCTGCTGGGACAGCCAACCTTGTACTTAACACCCATACCACCATCACATTAGTAGCAATCTACACTCCCCCAGGGATAACCTACCCCTGATGGGACAGCCAACCTTGTACTTAAAACCCATGCCACCATCACAATAGTAGCAATCTACATTGCCCCAGGGGATAACTTACCCCTGCTGGAAAACATACTCTCATACTTCTATCAACATATTCCTAATGAAACCATTATTCTTGGTGATGTCAATATTAAATGGTTAACTCTCTGTACCCCAAAATCTTCCTTACACATTAACTTGTATGGCTTTACTCAGCTTATCACTGATGCCACCCATACCAACAACTCTCATACACACAGCACCCTTATCGACTGGATTCTAGTCTTTCATCCCCCTAAATATCACAACCCCGAAACCCTTCCCAACACACTAAGTGATCACTTCCCAATAAAAGTACTTAGGTATAGCCCTCACTTTACTAAACAGCATAGATTTATCAAATGCGGCAAGCTTACTAACTTCCACCCTCACACCTTTAAATCTATTCTCTCTAAATTTAACTGAAATTTCCTTACCCAACTCCCCCTTGATGATGCTGTCCTGTCTTTCAACTCCACCTTTCTCAGTATTCTTGACTCACTTGCTCCACATTGCACAGTCTGTGTTACATCTAATATATCTCCATGGCTATCAAATTCCATCTGCATCCTAATGAAAAATAAAGACAGAGCATGGAAAACATGGACCAAAACAAAGCTCCCTGCAGACTTGCTAAAATACAAAGAACTTAGAAATTAAACCAAAAAGTGTATTAATAAAGATAAAAGAGACTTCTTCTATAATCCACCTACAGCCTTGAAATCGAACCCCCCACAATTTTGGAACTCATTAAACCACATACTACATCCTGATGGTCCCTGCTCCACCAATCCTTATCCTGATAAGACTCCCAAAGATACTGCCTCCACTTTCAACATGTATTTCATTGACTTTATATCCAAACTATTTAACCCCAGTGCCAACTCGGCAACCTTTAATAATATTTCAAACCATTTTCTATCAAATTTCACTATACTCTCATCAAATTCTTTCCCTGAAACCTGCACCCACTAGCTACATCAAATCCATACTCTCTAAACTCAAACCTTGCTCAACTTCTACTGACAACATTCCTTCCCTTTTCCTTCAGTTAGCTGCTGACTCTCTTGCTCTCCTTGTATTTATCTTAATCAACCACTCCATTTCAGAGTCCAAATTCCCTTCCGTATGGAAACAATTCTACACTCTACCAATACCTAAAGGAGGTAACTCCTCAGACATCACTAATTTTAGACCAATTGCCATCCTCTCTCATCTCTCTAAAGTTCTAGAAAAATGCATACATAAACAAGTTATGCACTACCTATTCTCTGAAAATCTGCTCACATCTACTCAACATGGCTTTAAACCAAAGCATAGTACTACTAATACCTCACTATCATTCCTTAATCCTATATCCCTTGTCAGAGATACAACAAACTTGTCTCCTGCCTATTACTAGATCTCTCTAAAGCGTTCAACACCTTCTCTCACCCTCTCCTTCTGCACAAACTAACCAAACTTAACTTCTCCCCTGCCACTTTTGCTTGGTTTTCCAGCTACCTCACTGACAGATTTCAAGCAGTGAAGTGGCAATCTGCACTCTCCCCTCCTCTCCAAGTTAAAATGGTGTCCCTCAGGGTACCATCCTTGGTCTACTACTTTTCGACATCTTCACTAATCTGCTTTATTTTTCCTGTCCTCAGTCATCACTGGTCCAATGCGCTGTTGACTCTGTTGTCATCACTATTACTGACTCAACCTCTCTGAACTCATCTCTACAACACAGTCTTCCTTTAACTCAGTAGAAAACTGGCTCTGTGATAACCAGCTTATCCTTAACCCAAAAAAAACTAAGCTACTCCTTTTTCTTCTTAAAAACTACAACCATATTAAATCCACGTTCACAATCCTGTCCATCAATAACACACACATTGAGGTGGAAACTAGCACTAAACTCCTTGGTGTCATCATTGACAACCAATTTATGTTTGATCTAGACACTAACAATTGTATCAAGAAAACTCATCAGAAACTAGGGCTCCTGTACCTCAACAAATGTTTCTCACTAGTGAAGCTAAAGTAACTCTCTCTTCTGCCTACCTCCTACCCAGTCTATTATATGGCCCTCAAATTCTTACTTGCCTCAACTCCACACTCCTTACCAAACTTGAATCTACCTACAACACAATAGCCAAATTTGCAGCCCGTCAGACCTGCAAGTCACATCACTGTCTCTCACTCAAACACCTTAAATGGCTTGAACTACCTTACCAGCTTCTTCTCCCTCAACTCTAGATCATCAATTCTATCCTTTATCAGCCTTCTTACTGTCCACCTTATCATCTGCCATCTCCCACTGTGCACCTACTAGATCCCTCCAGAGCTCTAACCTAGATCTGCTACAAATCCACAAACCTAAAACTAAGAAAGGATGTATTCTCTACAGCTATAATCCTCCCAAGGCCTGGTACAAACTCCTACTAGAGATCAGGTCACTCAAGCAACTTAGTCAATTCAAGCTAGCCATTAAAGAATACCTGTTAAGCCAATGAACCTGCCTCTGTACCACCCCTTAAACAGCTTACCAACCCTAACTGCACATCTCTATTTGCTCCCAAGTTATGCAACCTTCTCTAACTTCCAAAACCTTGTCTCACATTAACGTCTCTATCCTAAGCATGTTGCATACATTCTTATCTGCATAATTTACGTATGTGACAAAATTATTGTTAGTTCTTCTGAATAATTTTGGACTCTAAATCTGACAGACATAATGATTAGTTTACTGTAGTAAATCCCTGTTTTTCATGAATATGTTGCTTTGAATATTTTCTGTAAACCAGTTGTTGATTGTTTACTTAATTTTGTAAATGATAATCTGCAGAACATGTGGAGCTTTTCTCCCTGGGCCTCACTGAAAAAGGGCTACTTAACTCAGTTGGATAAACCTGGTCAACAAATGTAAAATAAAAATAATAAATAAATAATAAACTTACTTTTATTTTAATGACGCACAAGGAGTAAGACTGGGAAAACAATATTTGCATGACTATAACCACTTTAATGAAAGGGTTCCCATGAGTAATTTAGTCATTTATTTGTACTCTAACTGGAAGAAGTATGATGCAAGTCTGCCACTGCTTGCTCAAGGATCACTGCCATATCCTTCAGGAAATGTCATCGGATAACATGGTCTAAAATCATTTTACTAAAACACAGTCAACATTCTTCCAAACCTAGTTGTGCAGGCATCATCTGATCTGCAGGTTTATCTCTTAACCACATTTATTTTGTCCTGTTGAACAGAATCATTGTCATAACTTGCAGTAAATAAGCAGAAGGGCTCATTAGGATAGTGGCTTCCTAATTCACTGTCACTTCCCATTCACTGCAACTCAACATGATTTTTGTAATTTTACTCCAACATTCTATTTATTCTTCTGGATTCATAAAATATTGAACCTGCCATTATTGCCATATGTAAATGAAACATGTGATGCTTTGTAGTTATACTATGTTAGCTAGAAACACACCTGCTTCAAATATATTTGCTCAAAGAAATATTTTTGGTAACACATTAGTTACATTAATTACAGACAAAAATATATTTTTTCCAAATCCCTGAGCATCATGTAAGCTTTGTAAACAACTACTGTTCTGCAAGAGTTAACTAAAAAACAGCAAAATTATATCTATAAATTTATATGGTTATAAACTCCTTGCTTCAACAATGTTGAGTGTTTGCTGCCCCACACTTGAAACTGAAATGCATTTTCACTCCAAGATCACACCATTTTGAAGAAAGTGCAAATGCTTTTTTGTGTATGCATTTGGGTTTTGTTTTTGTTTTGAACTATAGCAGTCTTTGAGTGACAATAATTGAGGTTTACGGTGAGGGGGATACCCTTCCAAAAAGTTTTTGTTAAAATTTATCAGGTTACACTGACAGTTTTTTCTTTTATTTCATATATTCTTTTGCAAAAGTATGTATCAGGTGAACTGAATTTAAAGATATACATTCAAGCATTTATATTTTAGGCAATAATGATTCCTGCAAAAGAAGTGTAACCTTAACCCGAATCCTATCTTCCTTCAATACCTTTTATTTTATTTATTTATTTGCATTTGTTTACTGGGATGGTCCACTGGGCCGAAAAGAGCCCATTTTCAGTGGAGGCCTGAGGAGAAACGCTCCACATTAACAAGATCATACAATAAACATGTCACAGGTAATACAGCATAGGTAAACATGACAATAACATGTACATGCAATAGTAATGTCAAGTATAGTTACAACATAGTAAGTATAGTTAATATTTAGTTGAATTGATGAGAGTGTTCAACTTGACAGGGAAAACAATTATATACTCCAAATGTATCTAGCACTAAGGTAACTAGGTTTTTGCAAACATACACTTAAGGCACTTAAGTTTTGAATGGTGCAGACATAAGAGTTGCTGTAGAGATGTTTTGAAAAAGGAAAGATTCTGAGTAGGCCTTATAGGTAATGGGAGAGCATTCCATTGTTTGGCAACTGAGAAAGAGTATAGTAGCTTGCCAATTGGAAGCTTTGGCTTTTCTACCATGACAAGATGTTGGTTCACAGATCTAAGAGGCCTCCATGGATGGCAGTGACTAAATACTGAAGTAGGAGCAGGACAGTCTAATGGTTTGAAGATTATTTTGTGTTGTTAATTGTAGTAGGTGAGGTAATGTGGCAGTTTGAGTCAGTGCAGTTTGTTTAGGGAGGTACAGTTATGAGTAGAATATTTGGCATTAGTTGCGAATTTGGCAATTTTATTATAACAAGTATCTAGTCTGGATTTTAGAGAGGACTGGATATTGTAAATAGAAGAACACTGTATGTGAGAGAGGGTAGTAGCTAGGTTGAAACAAGGGCTTGTTTTGGGGAGGGACTAAGGAAGTGTTTATACTTATAGAGAATTCATAGTTTTGGATGAGTTTTTCTTTTACTATTGTGTACATGTAAGTCAAATTTCAGGTGTTCATCTAAGATTACTCCTAGTAGTTCTGTAAGGGTAACAACCTCAACTGTTGTTTTGTTTTGAGAGTGCATAGTGAACTATGCCTTGTCTAGGGGTATTGTTTTCTTTGGGGTGAATGGTATGAGTTTAATTTTATTAGGGTTAAGGGATAGATGCTTGTTGGTCATCCAAGTTTCAGTAGAGGTAAAGACATTTTTAGTTATTTGTTGAAGTTCAGATATGGAGTTGGCAGAGCATATTATAGCTGAGTCATCCGTGTATTGAATAAGAGATCCTTGGCAAAGTGAGGAGTGAAAGCTGTTGATGAAAACACTGAATAGAAGAGGTCCTAGTAATGATCCTTGGGGAACCCCTGGAGGTGAGTTAAGGTATGGAGAATGACAGTGTTCCCATTTAATATTCTATTATCTATTTATTAGGTAACTACAGGAAAAATTGAGAGAGGGAGGGGAGATGTTTTGTTTAGATAGTTGTGTAAAAAGTAAAGGGTGGGAGACTGTATCAAAAGCCTTTGAAAAATCTGCAAATAAGGAAGAGACGATTTTATCAGCATCTTGAGCTCTGTTAACTGTGTTCATGTAGGATATAAGAGCTGTTGTAGCACTATGGCCTGGCCTAAAACCATGTCATGTGGAAGAAAGGATTTGGTTGTGAAGTAGAAAGTTTAGAAATTAAATATAAACACATTTTTCAAATGATCTTGGAGATAGGTGAGAGAATAGCAATAGGTCAGAAATTTGAAACTTCAGTCTGTTGCCACCTTTGTGTAGAGGAAGAGTATATGCTTTTTTTCCACATTTAGGAACACAAGACTCTTGGGTGGATCTTTTAAACAGTATACTAACAGGGTAGGCAATGGCATTTGTTGTCATTTGAAGGTATTCAGAGGATATGTTGTCGAGATCATTGGAGTAAGGTTTGAGATTAAGAAATAGTCTTTTTATTGTAGCAGTAGGCATAGGAGTGAAAGAAAAACTAGGTGAAGAGGGGGTTGTGTTATTATGTGAAGACTAGGTTGATGCTGTTGTGTTAGAGTTGCAGTTAGCTTGGGGAAAGGCAGCAGTAAGATTATATATAGTATTGATAAAGTATGTGTTGTAGAGAGTGGCTATTTCAAGGAATGTTTTGTTGGTTGTTGGTATGCAGACAAGGGTTGTTCTTGATGCCATAGTTTAGTAGTGATGTAATGGAATTCCAGAATTTCCTTGGGTTTTGCTTATTATTGTTTAGAAGTTTTTGGTAATGTTAATTTTTGTCTTTGTTGACTAATCTTTTTACCTGGTTAAAGAGCTGTCTAAATTTTAATAGGTCGGGGGGCTATTTTTTTTACATTGCGTCCAATTTCTGTCCCTGATTGTCTTGAATTGCTTGGTGAGATTACTGAGTCAGATGGCACTGATTATGTTTATCCTTTTTTGATGAAGTGGTACTAGTCTGTTTAAAATTTTGAGAAATACCGACTTGAAGCATTCGCCTTATCTTGGGGAAGGACTTATATTCCAGTTGATGTTTTTCAGGGTGTCATTGAAGACTGATGGGTTAAAATTTGTTAGATTGATTATGTTCCTGTTGATATTGAAAGGGGGAGGCTTTAACTACAATAAAGGCAGGAAGGTTGTCACTAAAGCTGCTGGGTAGAGTGCCAGCAGATGAGATTATTTCTGGATCTGAGACCAGAATCCAGTCTAGGATGGAGCCAGTGCATTTGTTTCTATTGGGTCTAGGTGGAGAGGTGATAAGCTGAGTAAAATTAAATAAATTGATATTATATGAAAGGAAGTTATGGGAGAGGTCTAGCCAATTAATATTTACATCACATAAGATAATAGTTTTACTATTATTTGAGGTTCAGACTAGGATCTCTTTTGGTAGGGGTATGTTGTTACTGGGGGGATGTATATGGCTATAATGCAAAGATTTTTACAGTTGTTGATTTTTAGGAATTATATGACAATTTCAGCATTAGAAGATTGAGGACTAGTATTGGTATAGGGGACTATTTTAAAGGTGTTTGGAAAGAGCAGTGTGGTACCTCCTCCTTTTTTATGAGGTTTATCTCATAAAGAAGCAAAGCCTGGAGGGAGGAATTCAGAAGCTTTCATGTGAGGTTTTAGCCATGTCTTGGTAGCAGCAATGATATCTGGTTGATTGTAGGATACCCAGGCATGAAATTCTGGGATTTTGTTACAAATATTTTAGAAGTTAAGTAATGATATTTAGATTTTTACTAGAGTTAGGAGAGTTGGAATGAGAGAAAAGGGTCCTGGATTGGGGTGGATATCATCACTCAGGGGTAAATTTGAGAAGCTACTTGGGTAAATGAATGGCGATTGGTTTCTTTTTGATTTGCAGGGGTAGTTAATGGGTAAATGGTAGCAGGTATTGTGTTGTAGAGGAAGAATTCTTACTTTAGGGAATAGAAGTATGCTTATTTGAAGCAGGCTGGAGGATATATTTGATTGGCTGGAGAATCACTGAGATTGTTTAGATGTGAAAGATATAAGTTTGGGAGGTGGGTACTTTGAGTCAAGTGATGTAAGATGCAACAAGAGACAGAAAAATAGGGTGGAGGAGAGGAGGAGTAGGTTTCTAGTAATGAAAGACATTATAGAGAAAAGGATGGTGGTTCTAGTTAGCAGAATACAGAGTTAATGGTATAGACAATGTCTTCCTTAATGTTATGTTTACATTTCCTGCCTTTTCTGTGAGAGTTTTCATATACTTACATATTCTTTCAGATGTTGGCGTGAATTGTTGTCATGCAGTGGCTGCATTTTCTGGATATAACTTTCTTAAATTTGGTCCTTGTGCAGGAGTTAAATAAAGCTCCAGAATAACTATACTTTTAAAATAATATTTTTGTTCTTGACGTCTAAGTAATTTTTGTTTGTTCATCATTTTAGTGTAGTTGCTATGGTAACATCACATACTACACTTAAGTTCAGTATTATTATCTTACTATTTATTAAATCAAGTGAATTGTTGCTGAACAGATTCAGTGAAACATGTCATTGTATTTTTCTGTTTCTTTATCTGCAGATAAAAGCAAACCTCTGTCTCTATAATTTTCTTGGAAAATATTCACTGCACTTTCAATATTATAGTGTGTTCCTCTGCCAATTGCTGTTGTGTGCAGTAATTATCTTTCTATACTGGGTGGCATTTTACACACCTTTATGATATTTCTGTTTGAGGCATCCTTTAATAACAACTGCAAAAATGGATTTGGTTTGTTATAAGCTGGAAGGTTATAAGACTGCACAATTCATACCCAGCACTGCATCAGCTTAGTGAAGCATCAGCTATATGTAATATTTTCTTATAATTAAGAATCAAATATGTCACTCTGCTGCTTTCCATAAAATCCTATTCATTCTCCTGCAAGGGTGACAAGTTTATTCTCGTCCTTAGTAAATTGTTACTCAGCTTATTAAGAACATGAATAAATTGTGTGTGTGTGTGTGTGTGTGGGGAGGGGGGGGTGGGGGTGGAGAAATTACATAAAGAAATTTTCACTCTGCACGAAACAAACTAAGCTGTTTTAGTGGTAAACTATAATGTTTTAAGGAAAAATATATTAGTTCCCTTTTTAAAATATTAAAATATTAATTGAAACAAGTATCATTCAAATTATGGAAAATCTTACATGAGATAATGACAAAGTATATAACAAATTATTCTGCTTCATTGTTTTGATAACTGTTTGTTTTCCCTAGAGAAAAGCTGACCATTAACAACCTTGTACTCTGGAATTCAAGGTGATGGAAGAGATGTCTCTGTTAAGTACCACTTTCCTGCATTTGTATCTTAGTTCACTACCAGCCAGTTATCTGCTTATAATCTCAGTATTTGTTTCCCCAGCATGAATGTTAAAAACAGCTAGCCACTAGTTTCTAGCACTGGAATATGAATGGAAAAGGCCCCTTCCTCGGGCCTCCGCTGAAAAAGTACTATTAAGCACAGTCAGACAAACCTGGTCAACAAATAAAATGTAAGTAAATGAATAAAATAAAAGTTTCTGTTAATAGACAATTTGTTAGTTCAGTCAAAAATAATCGATAGATAAATAACTAAATAAATAAATAACTGAAGGCAAATGGTAGACTACAAAGCCATGGTTAGTAGTTCAGTCATAGGTAAAAATGTTAGGCTCCTTGGCATTAAAATTTATTTGAACTGACATTAAGAATAAATTTAAAAAGTGCCCTGTCTTGATTCTGCTTCTAGTGGGTCTGTCTTCCTAGTCTTCACAGGCACTGCTCAACAGCTGTTCTTTGCCATTGCTAATACACTAAGATACCATCCTACTGAGATGGTAAGCACAAAAGAAAGTGTAGTACTGAACATGTTTACTAGTCACTTCTCAAGACAAGTCTTGACAGATCCCACTTATGAAAACTCCAAGGTTGTAGAATAGTTTGGCTTCACCTGAGACTTGCCATGCACAGTTCTTTGTAGTGGATGGAGACAGGTAGTAATCATGATACTTTTAACTACCAGCTTTAAGCCTCTTTGGTTGAAATGCTATACCATCCAGATACCACACTGCACACTTAGGTTGAAAACCATTTCTACTCCACAAAAGCAATTGTTGTAGACAGCTATACTGTGACATACATGTGATATAAATATACAAAAGCTATGTGCTAACAATAATGATAGATGTAGATAATCAATCTCAGTTAATTAACCACAGTCTCAGGTCTGAATGATACTTAAAACTTTCACAGGCTCAAGTTTGTCCCACTCCCATAATGCACAGCTCTCTGAATTCACTTCAGATTTCTAAGTGTACATAGCAAGAGATAAGTGCTACTTAGTTACAGCCCCTGCCAAAAACTCTTCTGGATATCACCTAATATAAAAAGGTTGGTTGAAGGCAGATGTATTTGTAGATGAGGATAGGCTTAGGTCATCTAGTGCTACTATTACGGTAAGTACATATTTCTGTATCTGGGATGGGATGTTCACATTCATCCTCTTCAACCTCAAGGACTGAGTCATCAGGTAAACGTCTTAGGTGGTCTCATTAAAGGAGCCCATGTAAAATGAAAATGCACAGGGAAACCCACATCACAGCGGCATAAATCCCATCTAAAGAAGCACTGCCACAGAATGCACTGAAAACAGTCATTGCCATAGAGGAATGTGATGTTGGGTTTATTGGAGGTAATCTATGATGATTCTCTTGGCAGAACATGATGTATTTGATCAGCATTCTCAATAAGATAAATTTAATATTTGATGCCCATTTGTCCAAGTTTGTTTTCTGCATAAGAAACGAACAACTGGTCAGCTAGCATAGCTGGCTTGTTCTACTGTCACACTAATGCACACACACAAATACAGAAATGTCCTTGTACACCCAGACTGTATGGAAGGTATCCCTCTGTTTAATGTGAAGAAAAAAAATGGTTAACTGATTAATTCAATTGCTTCCTGTGGCTACCTTGGATATAAATGAGTTATTGATCAGTTAAACAACTCCATCATTATGGAAGGTTAAATGTGGGTGGTCATTACAAAGAGGATGAATTTCTGATATTCATCTGGCTGAAGTGACTGACACTAGGAATATAGTCTCCTAAGAGAGAGATACCTTTCAGTTCTGCCCTGGACAACAGCTCACTGGTGGGGAATGTCAGCCCCAACAGCACAAACATCATACTCCAATAAAGAGAGTGATCTTAACAAGAGGTCTGATAAGGAAAGTGCCCATAAGGATGGCTTTTCATAACTTTAATGATGCCAACAGATGGCTGTGATCTCCTAGAGGATAATTTTATATGGCTCCAAGATGAACAACAGTGGTAGAATTTTTAAAACTAGAAACAAAATGTGTACCAAATGATCAGAACAGGTAAAAAAAGAAGCTGAAAAGTGGTCTGCAATCTGGATAACAAAGCTGGTCTAATTGCTTTGGCATATTCTGCTCTTGATTCACCTCTGAGCAGATGTCAGGAATTGGAAGACCCTGTTTGGGTATATTACATCCCTGGCCATCAATAGACATAAGAAAACAAAACAAGCATAAAACACAAAGGAATACAGTTAGATAGGATGAGATGGAAGAGCTCTGAATGGCCTCAGATATAAGACTTCTCCGAAGGAGTAGCTTGTGGAGCTACTCGCCCCAGGCCTCCACTGAAAATGGGACTTGTGCCCAGCTGGACTTTCCAACTAAGCAAAATACAATAAACAAATAATTAATAAGATGAAGTCATAGCAGCAGGAATCAAACTTTGGGTGGCAAGGAGAAGCTATGAGGATCGTGTTGGCCTTACTCATGTCCGAAATAAAGGAAATGTGTAAAGGAGTCCTCATGCCCGAAATGAAAAAAAATGTGTACAGGAGTCCTCATGTCCGAAATAAAGGAAATGTGTAAAGGAGTCCTCATGCCCGAAATAAAGGAAATGTGTACAGGAGTCCTCATGCTCGAAATAAAGGAAATGTGTACAGGAGTCCTCATGCCCGAAATAAAGGAAATGTGTACAGGAGTCCTCATGTCCGAAATAAAGAAAATGTGTACAGGAGTCCTCATGCCCGAAATAAAGGAAATGTGTACAGGAGTCCTCATGCCCGAAATAAAGGAAATGTGTAAAGGAGTCCTCATGCCCGAAATAAAGGAAATGTGTAAAGGAGTCCTCATGCCCGAAATAAAGGAAATGTGTACAGGAGTCCTCATGCCCGAAATAAAGGAAATGTGTAAAGGAGTCCTCATGCCCGAAATAAAGGAAATGTGTACAGGAGTCCTCATGCCCGAAATAAAGGAAATGTGTACAGGAGTCCTCATGCCCGAAATAAAGGAAATGTGTAAAGGAGTCCTCATGCCCGAAATAAAGGAAATATGTACAGGAGTCCTCATGCCCGAAATAAAGGAAATGTGTACAGGAGTCCTCATGTCCGAAATAAAGGAAATGTGTACAGGAGTCCTCATGCCCAAAATGAAGGAAATGTGTAAAGGTGTTTTCATGGCCATTACTGAACTAGAATATTTCTGGACACCTGGCATATTACAGTGAGTGAGGGGGAAAACCCTGCACTTGGAGATGGCTGCAGATGGAAAGTGCTAAATTTAAGGCTTTCCATAATTGAGAGAAAAATCTTCAAAGCTACCAATAAACTTAGAGACCACACTGAGACATGATCACTGATCCTGTCAAGTAAAAAAAGAAAAAAAAAATCATTTGATGAACCTATAAGCTCCATTTTCCCACTCCCATGGCATCCAAAGGTATCAGTGTGGCAAGAAGGCAGTCATTTAGGTAGGGAAATACCTTTGTCTCTTGTTAACTCTGGCATTCTGCTACCACAACCACGCATTTGGTAAATGACATGGGCCTCTGGTAAGTACAAACAGAGTCTAAAGCTGACAGTTGCTGGTTTCGGTTCAGAAGTGTAGAAAACTCCTTGATTCACTGCTTTTTTCATAAGTAAGCAAATATCCTGAAGGTCTAGACAGCACATCAAGTCTACTATTGCTAGGCAAGAAAAAAATGTTTGCACTAAGACCATCTGGAATATATGTTTAAATCTGAATTAATTTAGACTGCCTAAGTCTAAACAAGTTCTGAGTTAATTTACTTACTTTGGGACAAGAAAAATATGAACAATACTCAGACCTTTTCTGATATTGCAGAACTTCCTAAGATAACTTTTTTTTTTCAAAATAATTATGTTTTGTGTCACTCTCTAGTGACAGGGTAGAATACTGGGTTCTTGATATTATGGTGTTTATCCATATATCCTATATGACGGTCATCCAGTCATGAATATCAAGGGACAGGTGATGCCCTAGACTGAATCTAGGCTGGGATAGGAAGACAGTACCTCGTGGATTCTACTGAAACTGTCTTCCAGAAGGGGAGTCACAAAGCTCTTGACTCAGTTGAATATTATTTCTGCCTTTTAGTGACATCCACACCCTAGGGATCCACAGGCACTTTGAACCCTCACAGACTGTTGATTCTATTGGTACTCAGTTTAAACCACATTTGCCTTGGGCTTCTCTGAGTCCTATTGAATGCTTACTGTAGATTCTGAAAAGGTACACCCACAGCTGTGGGACTCATGCCATCTCTGTTGTTTTGCTGAAGCTTATCTCTCACTTTGCAGTTTAAAAGGTCAGTGACATTATGCTTTTAAGCTGTTGGTAAAGTCTATAAGCTGCAGTCTGGCCTGCTGGTGAATCATGATTCTGCTGCCTCTTACAATCACTGTAACATCTGGGAGGGATACATTTTAGGCATAGGGTAAGACAGCTAGATGCACTTCCACAACCAGCCATTGGCTGAGGTTATGTAACCACCAGCTGAAATAATTGTGCCCATTTATTTGGTCACAGGTTGAATGTATCCCAGCAGTGGGTTTTACCAGCTGATGCCTGCAATACAGATGCAAGAAGGATTTTTTTGTTAAATAAGTGACAGACATAGTAGAAGTGAAGGTTTACCACTGCAGTGTGATAATGTAATCCTAAGAAAAAAAGAAGGTAACTGCTGAAAAAAAATGCAAACATGCTATCTTGTGTACTACTCATGCAACTATGAAATGAATTAAAACTTTATGAAAAAATAGTTGCTGCTTCTTAGCAGGAGTGCAAGAATATATATCCTGTGAATACTGTGAAAACAGGATGAAACCTTTAACCTGGTTCTGCACCTGTGTGAGCAATTCTACAAGTAAGGGTCTTCTTAAATACAGTTTTACTTCTTAGCATAATGTATTAGCAAATATGGAATATGAATAAAATCAGGATCAGTTGCAGACACTGTATTGTGTGTTTTTTGACCAGTCGTTAGTAATTCCCTACTGACATTCCACTTGTGCCTTTGTTTAAGGCTAGATGCACCAGCAGTAGCAATGCTAGACAGCTGATATTGATATAGAATATGTTTCATTAGCAGGGGCACATGTGTAAGGAATTCAGTGTTCAGATTAAGTATTTATGAGAAGTGCAGTCAGTCAGCTCAGGGACGGGGAAATGTCATCTGCCTAATTTAATGCAGAGTGCAGATGGAACATCGAATACATAGCCTGCCATTTGATTGGCAGCATACTGTAAAGCAGAAAACTTTAGAACAGCTGGAACATAATCTCAGTACAGCCCAACACAAGGCAAATCAAATATTATAGAAGGTCAGATTTCTAGGGCAGTTGGAAGAGACAGACAGGCACACATCAGGGGATCATCTCACAGCAAGGAATGATTTGAGGGTTGGATTTGCTTTATAAATCAAGATTCCCTGGCAGTTACAAAATATTCTGAACCTTACTTTTATGTGAATATACCCAAAAGTCAGAAGGCTATTATAAGAATAAGATGTAATTAGAAACTATCGGAACTGCAAATCACACAGACATCAGGCTTTACACATTATTAAAGACAGACAACCAAATGGCTGAAGATGCAAACATATACGTAAGTAGCCAAACAGCTAAAAATACAGTCACTCTGTTACCATCAAACACTTATTTTTATAAATAAATTTAGAGTAAGTTATATTTTTGTATTGGGCTCCAATTTCACAGAATGATATCTGAGTACCACAGTCATCTACAAATATATTACCCAACAATAGTGATATAACATGGACTATGAAATTAACTCTTTCAGTGCAAAATACACAAGTTGCCAGTATTAATCACTTCAGTGTGCACATCTTTCACTTACTGGTGAAAATTCAAATGGAAGTTAAGACATACAAAAGATGATGTCCTTGTTTTATCTGCTAACATATATTTGCCAATATGGATAAGAGAACAGTGACAAAGATGTGATATAAGGCAACTTGGCCAACTAAGAAGACCTGGCTTGTAGCTATTATGAGCCATGACAGAGGTGTATAAATGCAGATGTACATATGACAGTTTTACCTATGTGCAGAAAGCTGAGTAAGCAATAATATAGAAGGTAATATTTTCTGTAAGAGCCTGAGGACTTATGAGATATCAGTATAGCCGCATAAAATGTCTCAGGCAAGTTCTAACTTACAACTGTAAGAAGTTGACAGATTATTTTTATGGGATATAACTCTAAAGCTCCAAGGTGCATACAAAGATAAAATCAATGTCCAAATAGAATTACACTAACTGAAAATGTAGTCCAACCCTTCCAATCATTTGCTAAAAATTTTCCAACATAAAGAGTGGCAGAACTACATAAATGTGACCTTCTGATCGGAAGCAAAACTATTTGTCTTAAGGGGTTGGATTCCTCAACAGTGTTTAGAAAGTAAAAACAAATGAGGGGTGAAAACTATTCACACACACGCACGTGCGTGCTTGCATATACACACAGACACACACACACACACAGACACACACACACACACACGCGCGCACACACACACACACACACACACACACACACACACACACGTGTGCGCGCGCACACACACACACACACACACACACACACACATGCGCACAAACACAAAATAAAAAATAAGGAGAGCGCAGCTAAAATATGTATAATTTTTCTTGACTGGTGAATTTTGTTCCTTGAATTTTTATTTATTCATCTTATTTGTTTGATTATTTTAATACAGTTGAGACACAGTGGGAAGAAGATCCTTTCTTACTAGTAACCTGGAAGGCTTAGTCTAAATAAATGCTTTTCTCAGTCTCATAACATAGGAAATGTTCAATTAAATTCTGATATAATCAATCCCAGGTTTGCATGCCATAAGCTGCCAGCAACCTTTAGTTTAAACCCACTGTGCTGGTTTGTCAGGAAGAGAAATGACCATTGTCATATTGCGTATAATTTCAAAACTCATTCTTGGCCTTTAGAGGTCTACTTTAAGCTATATATCTTCTCCTTAGCCTATGATAGTTTATTTATTTATTTACCGAGAAAGTCCAAGTGGGATAGAGCCCATTTTCAGCAGAGGCCCAGGGAGAAATGCTCCAGACTCCTGTCTTTGGAATGTGAGAGCAAACTGAAGCAGCTGGAGGAAACCCACTCAGATACTGTGAGGAAATGCAGACTCCGCACAGAAGGCACCTCAGCCGAGAATTGTACAGGAGAACCTCTTGCTGTGAGGTGACAACGGTAATAACCCCTGCACCACTGCACCTCCCAATATGGTACCAGAAGAGCAGAAGTTTGGGATTGTAACACCACTGTATGAGGAAGGGTGTTCCAGAAAAAGATAAACATTTAAGTTCTGGAATGTCTTAGCTTCATCCTACCAAATGTGATGGAAAGAGTTTCCTGATATTGTATGAAATATGACTGTTATTGTAGCCAATTTCTATAAAGAACATTGGAAGGATCTCACTGAATTGGGTAATACTGACTGTCACAATGAGTAGGACAATGTGTCACACAGTACCCAAGGCAGCATAGATTAACCACAAGAACAACGTGCAGAAGAGGAAAACAAATGAACTAGAGTGCTTTAAAGAGGTAACCAGAACATAGATTAGAGGAAGCTATGGGTGCAGGCCACATAAACTTTAAACCAGGCAGTGGAAAATAGCAGCCAGTCATAATGATTCAACAAGAATACAAAATAAATAAAAATTAAAAAATGGATTGTATTATTAACTAGATAAACATAAAACACATCAACAATGTGGACATGTACCTGAAAAAATTGTCAGCATTGTGCACCACTGTGATATCAGGAAAACTTTAAGGCCTTATTTTTTCTCCTACTGTAGGACTTTACTTGCACCACCACCTCCAATGCCTTAAGTAGATGCTATCAAAGGATTCCTGTTTAGATTCCAAGAAGAGTAATTGTGGGCATTAGAACAGATACTGAGTGTGTGATTCTGGGAAAATATATGCTAAATCCAAGCTTAGAGTACCTCAGACTGTTCCCCTTACTTATTGTTTATCTAACTAACTGTCTAGCTATATCTGTATAAATAACTATTGATAGATAGGTATAGATACAGATCTATATAAACACAAGCAGCAGGGTTTCTTCACTTTTCCCCTTCTTTCATCCCTTATATTCCTTTAATGTTGTCTACCATGTCATTGGTAAGCATCTCTTCCATTGGTATAAGTACTACTTCTATTTTGTTTGATTTCATTATTTGTTTTACATAAACAATTTATTTTTATGTGGATAGCATTGATACACCTTCATCATTTTCCCTAAATGCCTTAGGACATATTTGCTAGACATTTTAAGAGTCATTGTCCCTCTCGTCAAATTTACTACCTTAAATTCAGAAGCTTAACTCTATAATGGTTTGATCCTACAGGTAAGTTGATGTGAACCACAATATTTGGTGATCACGTGTTTCCAAATATCTTAGCATTTTCAAATCTGAGGCTTCTTGCTATATCTCTATTGAATGGTCTATTCCTCTCTGGATAACTTTTCCCCCTTATAAGGTATCAGTAAGGAGCATTCAGCTCTTTGATGACACTACAGTCCAGAAAACCTAGTTATAATCAAAGAAGCAAATGCATCCCAGAACAGGACCTCCCTTTTCCCTGCTATCATAAGTATATCATCAGTTATATTGTTTTCATTCCCCGAGAATGTTCTTAAGGGGCTATTAGCAAATATCCAATGGGCTTCTACTACTGTAGGTTTAAGGTATTTACAAAGTGATTACTCTAGCTTGGCTGACTCATTTTTGCATGGGCGGCCTACTGTGAACTGCTAGAATCCCTTTCACAGCCAAGTCAAACATTATTATGTGGCCAATGACATCCAGCTTCCTACAGTACGTCAGTCTTCCTGCATCTAGTGGACTGACATTTTCAGTTCTAAGAATGTTCACACATATGTTATCCTATTCTTTGGTGATTCCTACTCGGTTTTCCAAACTTTTCTTGAACTGCTAGAATCCCCTTCTCAGCCAGGTAACTCATTACAATGTGGATGATGACATCCAGCTTCCTATAGTGTACTGGTCTTCCTACATCTGGTAGACTGTCATTTTCAGTTATGTGTCAATAGGGGAATGTTACCTCTCTGTCACTTTCCTTCTCACTCCTCATTTTATCCTTATAACTGAATCTCCAAAATTTTCCCATCAAATCTTCTGTGATTGGCCCCTGAGAAAAAAGTCTCAATAAGTTGGGTGCCCCCTGGTGATACACCTTTATGAGGGCTAATTAGTGCTGTATAAACGTTAACATATTATAAAGGTATACATGGATGGCCTACTCTGACTGATGGCAGCAACACATGCTAAAGATGAGAGGGGTCTACTCAGTTCTCTTGACCAGATTATTATGTCTGCCATAAAACTCAGCAGCCCTGACTTAGTAGGCTACTGGCCTGCTTGTATCCAATTGCCCAGACAGAGTTACCTGGGATAGCTCTGTTTAATGACTGCAATACTAAATATAGGTTTACTGACAGTATGTAGCTTGGAAATGAATGGCTTGTTGGGTGGAGAAAATTAGGTATTTTGTGCATCCAGTGCAGCAAAATATCTTGGTCTACCATAGTCTACTATTCAGGGGTAGGACAGACAGGAAATCATGTGAGGATCGTGGTGAGAGAGACAATCTGTAGACAGTGAGGGATGTCATCAGATTAGTGACAGTCAGATTCCATTGTAAGGACAGAGCAGTCTTCAACATCTCAGACAATGCTTGACAGCAGATCTGCAATGTCAAGAAAAAGGTGGGCATTCAGGCAGCAGTTACAGGACCTCCTAGACAAAGTGGGACTAAATGAGTTGGTTTTGATAAAGGATGACCAAAGCTAATATCAAGACAAATAGACCAGGAACTGAGGATTACCTTGGTCCACATGGTTGCGGCAACAGGAATAATGAAGAAGAAGCCATCCTAGACTTCTGTTATGGAATGACTTAATTGTGGCCAACACATCATTCCCCAAGAACACTAGTTATGGCATCATATACAAAAATGGTCAGCATGTATCATAGGCAGACTTGTCTCTAGTATGTGAAGGACATGGGTCAATTCAGAGATTGCAACATTATCCCTAGTGAAATGGACAGTCTGTAGCATTAACCAGTGGAGGCCAAAATCATCTGCAAGCAGTGATCAAAGAAGGCCGTAGGATAAACTGAAACTACGCTGAAGACCTAGAAGATGACTTGAGTGAGCACACTGGAGTTCAAGGAAAAATCATGTCTCTGGCACCACTAGAATAAGAGGAAACAGGTAGAATAGTAGAAGACGAAGAAGATTCTTCCACTGCAGCAGATGTGAAGCTAGCAAAACAAAATTGTGCTCATGCCAGATTTGAAAAATGCTACATAATGCAAGCTATTATTGGAATGCAAAAGTGCAGGAAGTTACCGAAGAAAGAAACTCATTAAGAAGGTGGCAATAGAAAAGTCTGACCAGGGTAAGAAGGAATAATGGTCAGTTAATAGACAGGCTGAGGGCAATCACAATGGCAAAGAACAAGGCATCATGGAACCTCTACTATCTTCTAGAAAGGCACTCAGCAGATGGAATAAAGAAGCTCTATCACATTGCATGACAGTGACAGAAAAGACAAGGAAAATAGCTGGCACATGCCATTTTTAAGGGATACCAGCAAGAATTTATTTAACAATCCAGAAGACCTCCAAGACAGATGAATAAAGTACATGGAGAAACATCTGAATGAAGAAACCTCCACAGAAGCTGTACTGCCGCATGCAGAGCCTACGATAACAAACTAATGAAAACCCACTCTAGAGATATGGAATAAACTAAGGAATTACTGTTAGAGAAGTTCCAGGCTCAGATGATGTCATAGCAGATATGAACAGGATGTTGGGTGTGTTTCCAGGATCTGTTGAAGGTCCTGCCTTATGAAGGAGGACAACTGTCACAGTCTTCCATTCACGTGACACAAAGCCTGTTTTAACACTGTAGTTAAAAAATAATGTATCCCCGATGGCTGAAAAATAAGTATTCTAGTGCCACTGTGCACAAGAACAAAAAGAGATCTGCACAACTCTGTGCAGCACAGAGATATATCAAACTTCTGCTGAACTGCATGAAAGTGATGGAGAGGACAATCAGTAAATACATGCTACCTAGTAATAGTTGGAGGGGTTATGTTTGAGGGTAACTTTTAGGGCATGATTGGGGTGAGAAGGGGGATAAAGTTTGAAGTGAATAATCAGTGATACAGTCAGCTAGTCAGCATGTTGCTAAACTTATAAGCAAGGGCATAGCATTTAGGTCCAGAGAGATCATCATACCATTGCACTCATACTCATCGTAGTGTATAATGTCCCCTTAGGAATGTACCTGAAAAGGCACATGCAGCAACTGCAACATCCACAAAGGTTCCTTACTAAAACAGCACAAGGAGTAAACACAATGCCCTACACTCATCACCTCAAAGCTCTGTGTCTTTACCGTATCATACAGACTGCTGAGAGGTGATGTTTGTCTGGCATTCGAGGCATCCCTGGACCTTGTTTTGATGAACCTTTTGCACATCCACAAAACAAACAGCATCTGAGCTGCTGGATTAAAAGACCTACATTTTGCTTGTGACATAAATATGACATGCTGGAGAGACACAGTTTCTCATAGAATTCCCATTCTCTGGAACAGGCTTCCCAACCATGTGAAACAGAGTTCCTCCCTACCCCTATTTAAGCGCAACTTGGACCAATGGATGAGTAAACTGGAAATTCACCTCTGGTCTGTCAGCTGTGTCTCTGATGGGCAGAAGCAATCAGTAAATCATCCTCTGTATAAATCAAATTTGTGGATACATTTGGGTTGCATGCTTAGACTTTTAAGGGTCCTAGTAGTCATTAGCCTAGTATACACCTTTGAGCCTATGAGCCTAAGAGATGGAATCAGAAGCCTTGTAGTCAACTGTTTGAAAATGCCAAGGGTAGTGCCTGACAGAAGAATGTCAAAGAAGCAGATAAGTAAAGTGTAGAAAAGAATGTAATGACCAGTGCTTCTATATAACACAGAACTCGGGGGGGGCAGGCCAGGACAGTTGAGGAAGGTTGAGGTGATAAAGATACAATGCCTGAGATGAGTAGTAAGGTGCACATTATACAATGACTGACCATTAATATTCAAAAACGAGCACTCTGATTGGCCAGCCCAACCAGTGTACCTGTTGTAAATCCGAGAATATACTAATGGAAAATGGTCCAGTCACCAAACTTTTTCCGTTAGTATATCTCCTGATTTTTTTTTTTTTACTTTTTTTTTTGCTTTGCAGAGGTAGCAACGGAGAAAGGAAGAACTCTATTGCTTTTTCTTAAGATATTTTGCTATGTTGTACAAGTTGAAGAACTCGTATAACACAGTGAGATATCTTTAAAAAAGCAATGAACATCTTCCTTTCTCCATTGCTACCTCTGCACAGCACTGATGTACTGCTTAAGCATGGAAACACAAGTCTCTTACACATGCACAGTTCATCAGAAATGCCACAGGATATGGGAAAACTACGGAAGGGCAGCATGGAGGCATTATAAAATGAAATTGTTTAAGAAAACTAAGTATTTTTTTTCTTAAATAATGTCATTGCAAAATAGCAGTAACCCACGGCTGGGTGGGGACAATGCTGGCTTTACCCATGGTTAGCTATGTTTGGTTACAAGGGCAAAGCCCTCATGACCAAACCTCACCAACTCTGGGTAAATCCAGCATTACCCACACCCAGCCATGGGTTATTGCTTAATTGTAGAATATTGAAAAAATACAAAACTGGACCACCACAATAAAATAATAAACTTTTATTCCAGAAAAAATTGATAAGCGCTTTCACGTACACACTAGGTACACTTCTTCAGATCTCAGCGACGCCATATAGAGGCATGCCTTCACTTTCAAGTGATACCTCGTGGTATGAGAGTATTATGCATGCCAACCTATGGTAATACCTACCCTGAGTTATTGAAAAGATGGCAAGAGCTAAATATTGATTTAAGCAGTAAGTACATGAGACTTTTAATTGATTTTTTTACACCAATAGAGAATGAACTGGCAGCAAAAGTGGAGTCCCTGAATAGGGATCTACAGACACGCTTTAAAGGAGAAGTATTTGAGAAGAGATTAGATGGTATGTATTCCCAAATCACTCTGTATAGTGATAAACTGCACCACATAAAATTTCGTAAGTTGCAGAGAGACTACAAAGATTTCACTAGTGGACAGATTTTTGTATGGCCGAAACGTGAGTCTTTGGACTTGAATCAACCTGATTTTTCTAATCATAATGGCACAGTAATGAATTCTGAAGCTCACACTGATGTACAAAATATGCCAGCTCCTTTAAATATCTCAGCTATTCGCACAGCTGAGAACAAAGAAACCACACCCTTGATGACATCACCTCGTAGTTCCGCTGTTTTAGGAAGTGATCTACCTAGTGATACACCACCACCGAACCAACAGGCACTTGTTACTGGCATTAATACATCAACCATGGGAGCAAGACCAAAACAATATAGTGGCAATATTGAGCGTTTTTTTGCCGCTACCCATACAAACAAGGTTTCGAGCACAGAGCAGATCAAACAGCAGGGGAAGAAGAAAAAGGAAGTTTTCCGGAGTGAACTACGGACCAAGACATCGAGTGCGAGAGTGAATGGTATGGTTTTTAACTATTCGAGTCATGAATTGTCCGAATTTGACTTGTCTCTTTTAAATAGAGGCTTACCTTTTATACCATCTCAAAGCAGCTGTTTAAGTGAACTTTTGGTAGACCTGAGAATGTTTGGACGTTCAGTGACTTTGAATTCAATGTTTTTGAATGACACCAGTGAATATGAAACAGGTAATAAGTATATGTTTAAATGGAAAAGTTATTTTATGCCAGCATTTTCAAATGTTCTAGATAGCTTTATTAAATTATGTGAAAGAGATTTTTACAAGTACTTTAAGAAACGTAAATGCTGTTTCTTTAATATTACTCAACATGAAAAAAGCTCTTTATTTAGTCTATCAAAAAATTTGAACTTAATTATAAAACCTGCTGATAAAGGGGGTGGAATAGTAATACTAGATACCAGTGAATATAATGAACTGATGTTGACAATGCTTTCAGATGCTGTCACCTACTGTAAAATTGATCAGAGTATGCTAAGAAAATTAATTTACAAGATTTACGATGATCTGTATGATCTCTTGATGTGCAGACAAATCACATTTGAATTGCATGAGTTTTTTCTTGTTGAACATCCTTTGGTACCATATATAAAAGGTTTGCCTAAAGTGCATAAGGATATTTTACCGCTACCCATGCGCCCGATAGTAGCAGGAGAGAGATGGGCGACGGTGACGATTTCAGTCTATATAGAAAAAACTCTTAGTCCATTGATTAATAATATACCTACAATTTTAAAAGATACATACCAATTAATCAATGTTATTAATACTATGCCATATAAATCTATACCCACTACTTGTCTATTGGTCACTTTAGATGTTAAGAATTTATTTACTTCTATACCTAACGAATATGGGCTAGAAGCTATAAGGGAGTTATTAAACCATTCGTTTAACTTTGATTTTGAGAAACAGACTTTTATATGTGCTTTACTTGACATTATTCTGAATAATAATGTCTTTATGTTTAATAATCAGTTATATTTGCAAAAATTGGGTGTCGCAATGGGCACCCCGTGTGCTAATACTTATGCTAATCTTGTGGTATACTATTGGGAATTGAACCATCTATTTAACAGTATATTCTTTGAAAAAGTTATATTATATAAAAGGTTTGTGGATGATATACTTTTATTTTGGAATGGTACACTAGTGGAATTGATGGAATTTGTGAATTTTTTGGAAACTACGACTAGTTTTCTAAGATTTACGATGGAACACACTGAGTATACTATTGATTTCTTAGATGTTACTATCACCAAAGACTCCTATGGTTCTTTATCCACAAACCTTTTTAGGAAACAATGTTGGAAGAACACAATACTTGAATATAGCAGCATGCATCCCCGCCATATATTCCCGAATGTGATAAAAAGCCAGTTTACTAGAATAAGTAGATTATGTAAAGAACCTACTCAGCTCAAAGAACAAGCTGACATTTTGCAAGGTTTATTTATAGATAGGGGATATAAGACCACTATGTAAAAAATATTAGGGAGAAGGTGTTAAAAGAATTGAACATGACATCTAATGATATTACAATTAATAATCTACATGTAGCTTGTAAGTATGATGGGTGTAACAAATTTAAAAGTAGAACTACTTTTAAAAATTGAGTTACTTTTATAACTAGATACACTAATGATAATAGTATCATAGTAGGAATTATACAGAAGCATTGGCACATACTTGACCTTGATCCAAATATTAGTAAAATTGTAGGCATACAACCAAAATTCACTTACAGGAATAGCAAAAATTTAAAGAGATTACTCTGTATGGATCACAGTATACCAGATGAACATGCTTACTCTCTGAGATGAGGAAGGTCTTTTGGAACTTTTCCATGTGGTTCTTGTAATACTTGCCATCTGATTAGTGAAAGTAAAGATTTCCAACATCCAAATATGAATTATATTTTTAAACCTAGATTTTATGCTTCCTGTAATGATTCGAATCTTATCTATCAAGCAAGCTGTAAACAATGTCAAGCCTTCTATATAGGCATGACATCAAGAAGATTAAGGGACAGGATCTACAATCATATTTATGACATCAGGAAACTTAATCAGTTGAATGCCCTGGCTAAACATGCTACTACGCATAAGGGACACTCGTTTGTTTTTAGAGTGTTACAACTAGTTAACAAAAGTGAGAGAGGAGGTAATATTTTAAATAGGCTAGAAACTATTGAACTTCAATGGATTTTTAGAATGCAAGCACATCAACTTCCAGGTCTCAACCAGTATATAAGTATTAAATCAGTGCTCGATTCACGCCCCTTAAAATAAAGCTGCATATACATATGTCCAATTATTTATTTATTTTGGTTAACAAAATTTAATATTTTATGATGAAAGGTTTTTTTTTAGAGTCATGTCCTATAGATATTTTTAAATTAGTATATGTTTATTGTTATTGTGATTTGTTAAATGTTAAAAAGGCAAGTGCTTTTTATAACATAACACTGATCAGTTAAGTTGGTTTACTTGATTGTACTGTTTCAGACTTTATAGTCCAGTAAGAAATGTGAGTTAACACTTGATTGATTAACTGAATAATTGATTAATTAATGCTTCTAACTGAATTTATGTATACTGTTTAAGACAAGAAGTTGTTGTTGTATTTTGAGATCTGAAGAAGCATACCTAGTGTGTACGTGAAAGTGCTTATCAATTTTTTCTGGATTAAAAGTTTATTATTTTATTGTGGTGGTCCAGTTTTGTATTTTTTCAATATTTACTTCTCATCTTCAAGATCTGGATCTTTGGACAGCAGCGTTGCTTCTTTTTTGTCTTAATTGCAGAATAGGAGAAGGAAGAAGGATATCACAGTGGAAGCCAAATTATCCCCAACTACAAGCAAGGCCAATGAAAACAGATTACAGTGGTGAGTCATGTGTGCAATACTAATGACAGACATTGGAATTTCACACTTCATACCTTTTAAAAAACACACCAGGGGATCCTGCAGTATTTTTTGCAGGGGGGTGCAAACCCACAGCCCCCCACACACCCATTCCAGCATCCCGTTACTTGGCTACTCGTCCCCAGTTGCCGCAAACACTGTTTAAAACTCTGTGTGCATACTGTTTTATGCTTTACTTCCACAACGATAAAATATAGTTGGATTTAATTTACAACTTTTATTTCAAAGTTTATAGCACAAACACTGACAGACATTTTCTAAACAAAGCAATAGTCTTACAATGAAAACAGAATTACCATTAAAGCTTCTCTACCTTTGAAACTCACATTCACTAAAATAGCATTGAACCTACATTCAGAGAAAATGCATCTGGCCAGTGGCAGGTTAAATTTACCTTTGGATAAAAACCAAAAAGGAAAAAAAACTGCACTAAACTGACACACCAAATATTTATTAAATAAACAGGTAAGCGCTTTCATGACTGTACTCATCGCTTCATCAGACACACAAATGTAAATAAATACAACATTTATAGTCTGAGCAGTCAGCTGATGTTAAAAAAAATCACGTCTACTTTAACAACCGTTGTAGAACATAAATACAAACCTGTTTAAAAAACAGTTTAAAAACATAAAAACTAATAAACAATATAACTTAAGTAAAAAAATATATATATGCAAAAAAATATAACCTTTCCTATGTGATCAGATAAAACTAAATAAATAGCATATAGGGCTCACCATATTAATAACAACATATTGATGACAAAACCCTTTTTGAAATCCCGCTTGAAATATTAAATATTAACTTTATGTATTTTATATACAAAATGTGCATAGAGGTGTTAATATATATTTTTTATGTATATGGATATATATATATATATATATATATATATATATATATATATATATATATATATATTATATTCTTATATATGTGTTGCACATAGTGATATTATTTTGTTAGTTTCTAGATTCAGTTACATGTTTTGTCATATCGTTATTAGTTTTTATGTTTTTAAATTGTTTTTAAACAGGTTTCTATTTATGTTCTGCAATGGCTGTCAAAGTAGACGTGATTTTTTTAACATCAGCTGACTGCTCAGATAGACTATTAATGTTGTATTTATTTTCATTTGTGTGTCTAATGAAGCATCGAGTACAGTTGTGAAAGCACTTACCTTTTCATTTAATAAACGTTTGGTGTGTGTCAGTTTGGTGCAGTGTTTTCCTTTTTGGTTTTTATCCGTTATCTCCACCTGCTTTTACTTTGAGCCTTTTGTTTTTTATGTTAGTTTCTTTTGTTATTTGGCTTAAGGGGCACACTTTATCTATATGGATACCTTGAACAATGAGGGAGCAACAGGCACTATCAATGATCGTTTTCTGCATATATTGCATGTATCAGTTAATTCACTCCTCAATTTTGATCTTTCTCATACATTGGAGTGTGATTTTGCAGACACCAATCGAATATCCAAGTTCTTGAAAGATTTCAGGGCACTAGAGAATATGATGTACAAGTACAAAAGGCTGCAGTGGCAGTGTTTGCATCTTCAGGCATCACTTAAAAGTAGAGTCATTCCTCGTGGATTGAGAATTCTTAACATGCCTACCTACGGAGATACTTATCCTATGCTACTCTGTAGATGGCAAGAATTAAAGCTGCAGTTCAGTTCCAAATATATGGAACTGCTGATAGAGTTCTGTGGATCAATTTAGAATTAACTTAAAAACAATATTATTATGCTGGAGAAAAAGATTGCTAACTGTTTTACAGCTTATATTATAGCTAATAAAATGGATCAGCTACAAGAAAACATCACTTCCTATGAACGAAGACTTCAGCAAATTAAACTCAACTAGCTACAACGAGACAAGAATGATTTTGCTAACAACAATGTTTTTTCCTGGCCCAGGGAACAAATAAAATCAGTGGCCCAGGGGACTCACACCCAAAATATTAGCCAATCTGAAACTACTTCCTGTATCTCTGATGAGAGAACTGCTTCAGTGAGACCAGTAATGGAATATACACCAGCAGTGGCACTTTCTGATAACACTACTGTGGAATTGAATACAAACAGAACAATTGTCTCAGATAAATGTTTAAATGAAGCAGGGACTAGTAACAGCAATTTGAATTCAGCACCAGCTACTTCCCAACCTCGTTCTAAAGAGGATGGCATCATTAACAACAATGTTTTTTAGACAAGAATGCCAAAGGTGATTTTTCTCTATGGAATCCATTACCTTTCAATGTGCGCTTGAGGAGCACTATGAGGCAGGTGAGAACGCAGAGGTATCAGAGCCAAGAGCAGACAGCACAGCAGATGAAGAAAAGACGCCTCTAAATACAGGTCTGGTTATTAATATTTCTTCACTGACTTTGAGTAAAGAACAGACTGATTTATTAAATAGAGGCTTGTCCTTCATCCCTGCCAGATGGGCAGATTTAGCAGAAATGCTGAAAGATCTTAGACTTCTTGGCAGGAGGCTTTCTTTAAGAAATATTTATTCTGATAATGATGGATATAATAATGCTGGCACTTTATCACATAGAAAACTGAGTACATTTTTCCCTATAATTCATCCAGGGATACAAACTTTTATAAATGCACGTGAAACTGGTTTTAGAGATTTATGTAAACAAGGAACAAAAAATATTTTTTGTAATTTGTCTGCTTATGAACATAAAGCCCTACAAGAATTGAAGAGTATGCACTCCATCGAAGTTAAACAAGCTGACAAAGGTGGAGGGATAGTTGTACTTGACAAAGAGCTGTATTTAAGACAAATTAGATGCCTATTACAGGATACACATACCTATAAATGTATTACAAAGATAGTTGTGAATGGGGTGATGGAAAAGGTATCCTTTCTGATTTTTGATTTATTAATGACTGATTTGATAGATGAGCAACGTTTTAAGTTTTTTAGCACGGATTATCCAATTATACCTAGAATTTATGGCCTACCCAAAATACACAAAAATATTGCGGCACCACCTATGAGACCTATTGTATCAGGAGCAGGATGGTGCACAAAACCACTCTCTATTTTTGTAGAAGATAACTTGCATCATCATTTAGATTCAGTTACATGTTTTGTCATCAATATGTTGTTATTAATATGGTGAGCCTTATATGCTATGTATTTTGTTTTATCTGACCACATAGGAAAGGTTATAATTTTTTGCACATATATATTTTTTTACTTAAGTTATATAGTTTATTAGGTTTTATGTTTTTAAATTGTTTTTTAAACAGGTTTCAATTTATGTTCTGCAATGGCTGTTAAAGTAGACATGATTTTTTAACATCAGCTGACTGCTCAGATAGACTATAAATGTTGTATTTATTTTCATTTGTGTGTCTGATGAAGCGACAAGTACAGTCGTGAAAGCACTTACCTTTTCATTTAATAAAAGTTTGGTGTGTCAATTTGGTGCAGTTTTTTTTTCCTTTTTGGTTTTTGTCCATTATCTGCACCTTCTTTTACTTTGAGCCGTTTGTTTTTTATGTTAAATTTACCTTTGGGCTGTTTCCAAACCATAGGCCCCTTGCACACATTTTTAGGGCCATACACAACTTCTTTGAGTCACCTTCCTGATTGTATTAATTATGATATATAATTGAATTATATCCCTTGTATAATAAAGCACCACTTGTTAGAGTGCGTTTTAAATTTATAGTTCGAACATTTTTCCAGAAAGCAATGAAACAAAACATATGAACCAATAATGACAAACTGCCCAGTTCAGAACATTTCAGCCATAAAAGGCCACTCAAACTTCTGTCATTACAATCCACCAATATCAGTCAATATACACAATCTCTGCTGAAGTAAAAGTCATCAGAATAATTCCTTATTAAAGAGGTCTGAACTAATGAAGAGGTTGTTGCTAGAAAACAACTTTATATTTCAGTGTATCATCTACAAATTCAGTGCCAGCTGCTCTTGAAGAATAGATTGTATATGTTATATTAAAAAAATCATAAGCTGGTATATTGCAATAGGGAATGGGTGGCAACTGAAAAACAGGTTCATAGTATCTAGGCATCTCATCCAAAAAGGAGGATATACTCAGGACTGCAGCAGCCACCCCCCTTTAAATACAAACCTACATGCTAGGAGAGTAGAACCCACAGCCTTGTACATCAAGATGCAAGTATGCTTCTGCTGTGGTACTAACACTGCTTTAAAATTCTATACCAAAATAGTGATACCATTTGCTAAACAAAACAGTTGCACATTTTAAGCAGACTTAGCATGAGCAGCAATACATTTCTCTTCCCTTGAAGCTCACAATTCCTTGAAAACGCATGCAAAAACTCCACCTGCTAACTCTAACTAGGACATCTCTCTCTCTCTCTCTCTCTCTCTCTCTCTCTCTCACATACACACACCTCAACCTCTTAGTGCAAGAAATCTGGACAAAGCCTAAAATAAATAGGGACAGATTATAAATATTGCCCTCGTGAACTTAGAAAATTGCTAAAATAACAGAATTTGTGTTAGTATGCATTTTTCTAAAGGATATGACATCTAAAACTCAAATGTCTGTTATTATTTAGCAACTTCAATCCTTTTTAAGGGGAATATGGGACAAAAATCAGGACATTCTGCAAAAACCTGGACAGCTGAGGGGTATGCTACCTTCCTGTTATACATACATACATACATACATGCACACACTCACACACACACACACACACACACACACACACACACACACACACACACACACACACACACACACACACACACACACGCGCGCGCGCGTGCACCATACCTCTCAATCTGAAAGCACAAGAAATCTGGACAAAGCCTATTATAATGTTGGGGACAAAAGCTCAAAACTAGGGACACATTTTAGAAAGTTGCTAGAATAACAGGCTTTGTCTTAGAATGCATTTTCTAAAGGATATGAAGTCTGAAACTCAAATACTTCTCATTATTTAGTAACTTTAATCCTTAGCTCATCTCAGTGATTTGTCAAAAAAAAAAACAGAATTTTTATGAGGATCAGACCAAAAATATAAGGCAAAAATCTATACAGTTGAAAGGCATGACACACACATACATCCCTCTGTCTCCTTAGAAAATATATAGAACAAGGTTTGCATTAGTATGCATTTTCTGTGGATATGAAGTCTCAAACTCAGATGTCTGGGATTATTTTCTGACTTCAGTCCAAAATGATTTTTCAGAAAAAACAACAATTTTATGAGAAATAAACCAAAAATATGAGGCCAAAAATCTGCATAATTGTGAGGTATGACCCCCCCTTACACACACTCCTGTCCTCCTCTAACTTACACACACACACACACACACACACACACACACACACACACACACACACACACACACACACACACATACACGCACACACACACACACACACACACCTACCTCCTTCTTACAAACACACAAACCTACCTACTTCTTAAACACGTGCATACACACCCCTACCTACCTACTTCTTACATCCACAAATCCTTACCTATTTCTTACACACACACACACCTCTGAAACACTTAAACAAACATACACACGCACACACTTACCTCTGACGTCTACCTCCATCTGCAGTCCAAATGTCTGTTGGAATTCAAATTCTGCATGGGCGTGGAAGATGAAGATGTAAACCATCAGTCACACTGACAATGAAGAGTCTGTACGCCTGGATGGAAAGGGCATTCTTAAAGAAGAACACCCTTAAAAAATCATGTGTTTTTTTTAATTGAAAGAAAATCAATCTCCCGGCAAGCCCATAACAGGAGGTGTATGTCACCCCTTTGTACCTGTCTGCCGGTGCCCTTGAAACACACACCAACACAAAACATGTTATTCTATTAGCATTCTATGCTTATAAAATAACTATTTAAAAATTATCAGTATTTTGGGGCTTTTCCCCCATTATTTTTGTTTTGTCCATAATTCTTGAGCTATGATGTTGAGAGGTATGCACTACTGCTGCTGTTCTACTCCAGTGTAAACCAACACTTAGCCATGACATTTTTTTTTTGTTTTGCATGGCTTAGCAGTCTTTATACAAAGCAAGTTTTCAAGATCCTGGAATACCCATCTCCCAATATTATTATTTATTTTGATTTAATATTTCAGGAGTGGAATTTAATAATACTGCCTACCTTATTATTCCATCTATTAACAGATAACGTAACCAAAAAATTACTGAAAAGTAAGATTCACAACATGGATTAAACCACAGCGTCCCATTGCCTTCCAGAATAAGTCCATACATTTATGATTGACATTATAGCCATTATGCATCACTGCTTCCCTTCCAGCCTATCAAAGCTGTTCAAGACAAAGGTTTGAAACATGTGAAAGGGTTACCCATTTCTCAATGTTCTTATTTATTAGTGATCAGACAGATGCACTGAGCAGGAACTGTTCTTATGTATAGTGAGTCCAAAAAATATCAGCACAGAAGGTGAGTTTAATCAACTTTGAGTTTTATTGAGAATAAGTTATTAAAGAAGTATGGCTGTAGAAATTAGCAAGTACAGATATCAGAACTTATACATTTCAAACAATGTTTAATGGAATAAGCCTGTATATCTTTGTAGACAGAGCAGCCCACGCAGGGTAGAGAAGTTGTGAGTTCATATGCAGAGCGAAAATGTGTGTGTGTGTGTGTGTGTGTGTGTGTGTGTGTGTGTGTGTGTGTGTGTGTTTGTACTCAGCTCTAGACAACATAGCCTTTGATTTTACTACATACGGCTAGCATGCAGTTAATAAGGGGTTCAATAGCACCATGGAAGTCAAAGGTCCCAATCTATAGGTGTATGCAGGGGTACTGGAGTTGAACACAATGCTGCCACATTGTCACTCTATCACACAAAGTACACAAAACATACAAGAGGAACACTTACTTTTACACACACATGCAAACACATATACACATATACACACACACACACACACACACACACACACACACACACACACACACACACACACACAATGCTGACACATCCCCTCAGCACATGTGTGCACAGATCCCCTGTCTGTGGCACATGTGCAACAAGAAAGAAAATATGCAATGCAGGTACTCATCTTCTATTGCAATGATGCATTTTTTCAAGTATATGGGAACTTAAACATTGTACATTCCCTTGGACATACGTATAGCTTTGCTAGCACTGGTATACCATTTTATATTACTTGCTTTAGTTATAATCAGTCTGAGGCTCTATAGTTGTTTAACACACTATTATGTTTTTGAAATAATGTAAAAATTATATTCCCTGCTGAACGCATTTCTTTATTTTTTACTATATGCCTGACCCCTAACTGGGATAAGCCGAAAGACACAACAACAACAACAACAACAACATCATATGCCTAAAAGACATAATATTTCTCCTTGGATACAGGATATGTACTGTGTGCTGACCTAGACTAGTGGTATTTTAAGAGCACAGTTTGTTTTGGTATACATAGAAGGTTGGCTATTTTGAGGAGAGCAGAACATGGAGCTGTGACAGTTCGTTGCACCTAAAATGTATGGTCCAACAAGCAAGTAATAGATTTTTTGATGTAATTCATTTAATGTAGCAGATTTTTACACCTGCCTGCTGTGCCCAAAAATATGTGACCTGTTCTTTCTTCAATAAACAAATCCATCAATTCTTCCAACATAATGACATAATGGTCAGTCAACAGAAGGAAGCAGGCCATTGACTGAGGAAAATGCGATATTCAGTAATAAAATAAATGAGGGAAAACTACAAACTTGAGGTAAAATATCAGCACTGATGCTATTCTTAACCACTTGATACAAAAGCATTTCTAGCCGGAGGCTAGGAAAGCAGAATGGAATCAGTTACTGGACTGCATCCAACAAATGGGTGTTCGTTAAGGTACTGTAGCAAAGTGGAACAGAATTCTACACTTACTTGGCAAACTACACTGCAGGTAGCAGGAGCAGAAGGAAATAAAAAGGAAAACTCTCTGCACGATGCACTCTTTATCCTGCTATTAATTCCCAGATATACATTTACTGCTGGTTATCTCCAGGAACAAATTCACTTCTTTTGGAGGAGTGTGGGATGGCCTAGTTATTACTAACTGCACCATCTCCTCTAATTTTATTGTGATAACTGTCAGCAGCTGTCTGTTCAGTGTTTTCCATAAAGCCATGTGTAATTTCCCCACAAAGAGGTTGGCAATCATCAGGGTCACCTTGCATTAGAAGTATTATTAGAGCTGCACTGTGTTAATATTTGTCAGTGTGACTGTATTATGGGCTGACAATGCTTATTTATTTCTCTTTTTCTACTTATACGTTATATAAGTATGTGTGTGTGTGTGTGTGTGTGTGTGTGTGTGTGTGTGTGTGTGTGTGTGTGTGTGTATTATCAAAATAGATAAAATAAAACATTTCTAATCAGGAAAGCCCATTGATACAAGTGTTCCTTGGAGTACAGCACAGTCTTGTTAAGTGGCTTGCTCACAATAACACAGTAGGCATATGGCAGCTGAAGGAATCAAACATGGAGGCAGCAGTTCATTATCAGCTCACAGCTTTAATATTTTGTGTTACAGACTTCTTAAATGCCCCTGATTTTATATAACAGCTTTGGTTGTGCCTCATATTTTTAACTTGTCTCTGATAAAATGTTTGATTTTCTGCTAAATTAGTAAGGGTTACAGTTAGTCAATAATGCCTGAAATTAGTGTGCCATAACTGCTATTGTTCATAAACTGTATGTTCATGCAAAACCAATTGCTCATTAACTATCTAAGTGAATCAGAGTAATATTTAAAACTGTCCCTGATTGTGGGCCACTGTGTCTTCATTTTCTGGTTTTCTCCAAATTTCTTGAACAAGAAGCAGATGATAGTGTATTGCAAACTCTTCATACAGTCTTATCAATTCAAAAAGTTTATTTACAGTGAAAAGATAAAATTTAGAGATAACTTCTAAGAAAACTTAGCATACTCCTGTTTATAAACTTCATGATTTCTTCAAGTTGCTTACAATTCACCTTTAGTTTGTTTGCAAAGTGTCTAAAAAGAAAATAAGACGTTCTTAATGTCCACAGACTTGGCATTGCAGGTTAAGTCAAGCTGTGTTATACCCCTGGTATATTAATATATGGTATATCAATATCCAGGCCCCTGGCACAGTCTCAGTATCCATAGTTTGATATTCCTTAGATATATCCACTAGGTTCCTGGTATTCCAGCCTTCTGCTTGTCAAGGTTTTAGCAAGAATCCTCAACAGTATCCACTTCTTATCACAAAATGCCTTGTACATGAAGGGACAGCATCTTTGCCATGTGGAGATAACGCAGCTTGTTTTAACAGCAGGAAATTTACAGTAAGCACTTCCACTGCAGATTTTTTTTTTATTTCCACAATATGTGGTGTGTTCACATCACTGGCTCATACATACAATTATATATAGTGAAAATATCAGATCTCTCAAGAACACATCAAATGGTGCTCCTGATCTCTGAACTATCCAAAATTCCACATGATGCATTACCAACACATCTCCTGGTTCTATACTGGCTGTAATGGGTTACAGGAAAGAAATGGCTCATTTGATTTCATGTTTGTTAGCACGCCTACATTTATATGTGTAAAATGATGCAGCTGTAACATCAAAGCCCACCTACAAAACTTCATGTTGACTTTCATTTGGTTATATATGCACTATAGGACTGCATGATTGGTTATCAAAGTGAAACTGCACCCCAAAAATAATATTGAAGAGAAGGTAGTACCGACATAATAGTGAGACACTCTCACTGTCTGATTGAGCATCTCTTTTCAGTCCTGCTTACATTTCTGCTGAGAAAACAGACTGCCTACATCCTGAGATGAACCAGTTCCTAACTGTATTCCAGATGCACCTGTTTACATAATAAAGGTTTTATCAAAGTCAAGGATGACTAAGGATGGTTATGGACATAAAAAGTTTTGGGTTGAATGAAAGGCTCATCAGCTGCTGGCTACTGTAGTTCACCTTATCTGGGTGGGTGGTTTTACCTCTAGTAAGGTCTACCAGGGGACAGACTGTGGTACTAAAGCTATATATTGACTTTCTCTACCCAGACACAAGAACGGTTTTACATTTGCTGATGGGCAAAGAACTAATATTAACCATTCTATTTTGCCTCCTTAGAGTCTAATTATCCCTCTCCTAATCAAATATCCTAAGTGTCTGGATTCTATCATATAAAATGTACTATTCATATGTATATCCACACCATTATGGAGCTCCTCTCCTCATACATTGGGTGCTCTGGTCCAATCATAGGCTTCTGCAGGCTCAACCCAACACAGGTTCAAAGCTGGAGAGGAGATTGAGGATACTGGCACCACATCATCTTGTGGCTTGTTGAGTGTGGACTAATCCACATCACCTCACAGCAGCCTTCTGAACTCTGCAATCACTGCTGCCAGGAGGTGCACGTATGCTTCTGGGCATGTGCTGCCTCCTGAACCAGATGAATACTTCCAGCAGCATGGATCATGCTATGCTGTTAACTCCATAACTGCAGTGAGGCTATGCTACTAAACAAAAAATATGAAGAGAACGTGCCCAAACAAGGAAAGCCAATAATCCAGAAAGATAGGCATTTAGGAAGGACTATCCACACATGTCCGAGTAAAAGCAAATTTTAATGTCCAAACTGAATTATATATAATACAGAAACACACATAACACATGTGTGTTTGCTTTTACTACATGTGTGGGTAGTCCTTCCTAAGTGCATATCTTTGTGGATGATTAGGAGGCTATGCTGCCTCACTCCACCCCATTATGGGCGAGCCCATATCAGCCACTCACTAGCATCCTCCCAACTCAGACTCTCAAGCTCCTGTGATGATAATTGAAAACAAATAAAATGGAGCACAGTAAGGGCTTTATCCCTCTTCTCCAAAGGGAATGATATACACACCTTACTTTATAGTGCATCAACAGTAAGTCCTTCCAACTTAAAAATTCTACCACAGCAGTTACTTTGACTAAATGTCACATTCAAACTTTTGAATTAATTTTTACTACTTCAACTGTCCCTGATATTCAGGGATTGCCCTGATTATGACTCATATTTTATATCTGTCTCTCTTAATTCTAAAAGTGGTGACTTTTGGAGAAAATGTAGTGACTTACACTTAATAAATAATTACATTAGTTAGCGTTATAGACTCTTGTTCTGTCAATGTCTCACATTAACAATACTAATATTTTTAAAAAGTCCCTAATTGTCCTTGATAGTTTTTGGATTTGTCTCTGATTAGTTGGTTGAGAGTTATGTCTTCAAGGTATGCAGCCAAATTTGTGGCATGGGGGTCTCAAATGTCTGTCTTTGAGCTTTTGAAAAGTGGCAAGATATGCTTGAGGTCCAACTTGTAAAACAACATAACGGAAAATATAACAAAACTAAATTGGCTGAAAAGAGCAGACCAAAAAAAATAGATTTTTCTTCAGGAAAACTATTTTATTAAATAAACAGTAATGTGCTTTTGTCCCTTTTCTTCGGAGCTTCAACAGAACTAATGCATTTAAAAATACACCATCAGTATATAACCAATGCTAATTGAAAACAAATTTAAAACAACCAATGATCTACACAGATCCCTTAAAAGTATTTAAAATTCTCAACATCTGATTAAGTTCTACGTTTTTTGTTAATCTGCTATGTTTTTAAAGAAACAGGTTCATATAGGAACTGCATGATAACTCCGAAACTTTAAACCCACTATGTATGAAGCACTGAAATTATAAAATTATGAAGTCAATTCAGGTCTACATTTTAGCAATATTGATGTAAAACATAAGGTTAAAAATAGCAAAAACTTTTTATAATTTGGCTGACCTTAATTTCAACAAACTGCTTATAGATATAGCTTTCAATCCTAGCCATTCACTAGCATCCAACCTCACCTGCCATAAAGGTTCCCTGTATTCCAGGATATATTCCCAATGATCACCTCTGGGTGTTTTTCCATCTGTTCCAAAATGAAAAAACAGATTATTTTTATTTCCTTCACATTTCTTTGTGTTTGTACAAAGCATCGGTGTCCTTTTTGTTTTGTATATGATAAAGATGTTCATATATACATTTATTGAGGAGATGTTCCATCTTTCCAACATAAAATGAGTGGCAATGGTCATAAAAGGCCAAATAAAATAGCCCATGGGTTTGAGAATTGTGTCCCTGGAAAAAATGAAATCTATATTTTAAAGCTGACAATTTAATAATTTCTCCTTCCTGTATGTACCTGTGGTATTTACACGTTTCACATTTCCTTGTCCCCTTCTTCTAATCTGGATAATCGATTTTCTTATTTCTGCTGTCCTTTTCTATCTTTTTCTTCAAATTGTGCCTTTTGAAACAGAATATAGGCTTGTCACTTAAACATTTTCTAATTTCAGGGTCAATCCGGAGTACATTTCAGTTTTGTTTAATAAGAGGTCTTTAAATCATATGAGGCTCAAGACCATATTTAATAAGCATGTTGTCCTCATAACCTAACTTAAGACCTCCTTGACTGGAAGTATTAATACTGTTAGATCTATCAAAGATCAGATAAACCTGTTCCTAACAGGTGGATAAATTTAGTAGTTCTACCTTGAATAATTTCATCATGAAGTTTATTTAATGTTGTCTCAATGAAAATCTTTCAATAAATATACCTTTTAGTTTACCTGATTTTTTGTACAGGTCTTGGTCATTGGAAACGATCCCGGCCAATGTGACCAAATGATCCTTGACTAGACTTTTCTTTTGTTTGAAGGGATGACAGTTTTCAAAATGCAAGTAGGTATTAGAAAATATTGGTTTCCTATATAAGGTGTAGTTCTATTCCCCTTTACCTAAATCTTTACTTAAAGTAACATCTAAATAATTAATTATATGTTTAGAAAACATGTGAGTAATTTCAAAAATCTGATTGTACCATTAATATAACTAATAAATGCTTGTGGTTTTTCCTATATCTCTACCCCATATAATTAATATGTCATCCAAAAATCTGAGATAGGTTACTAGATGGGAGTTAAAGAAGGGAAGACATATGCTTGTTCCCAGTGCCACATTGCAATATCTGCATATAGTGGAGCACATGCTGCCCCCATGGCAACTCCACTTACTTGCTTAAAATATTCTCCCTCAAAATACATAAAATTATTATGTAAAACTATATCCATAAATCACAGGTGATATCAATGTCCCTATTAACTAGGTCGCTGATATGGCAAAATAAATCTCTAAACCACTCCATGCCAATGCTGTGTGGGATGCAAGAAAATATATCAGGTACATCTATTGTCACTAAGTACCAGTTTGAATGAAAACATTCAGTTTTAATATTTCCAAAAAATCCCAGGAATCTTCCAATATGTATTTGATGGAGGAACAAAATGGCTTGAATTCTGAACCAATAAACTTAGTCAGTGGATATGTTTTAGAACCACCAGTTTCCACAGTAGGACACATAGGTGGGTTGTAAATGATCTTACAAACTTTTGGGATTCCAAAAATACTGTGTACAACAAGATGCTTAACTTTTAAGAAATTGTAAATGTAATAATTTATTCTTCCTTCCATTAATATATGGTGTGTGTGTGTGTGTGTGTGTGTGTGTGTGTGTGTGTGTGTGTGTGTGTGTGTGTGTGTGTGTGTGTGTATAAGTGTCAATACTATTGTAAGCAATAATGAAGAAAAAGCTATTCAGAGGTGGTGAATGCAGTCTTCCCTTTGGTTTTAAGGGTGAGATGAATCTGGCTGTATTATCTGGTTTACTTAGGGTGGCAAAAACATTGCTTTTTGTTATTAGCTCCTCAACTCTGGGCACTGGATATCAGATTTGGATAACTCATTCAGGATCCAGAACGTACTATGAAATCATATGGAGTCTTCCTTCTAAGGAACCAGTACAATCAGACTGTTGTATTAACTTTGGGACTCTTTACTAACTCCCAGTTTAAGCATGTTTCTCACTTCATGAATTACTGCTTTTCTTTGGGACTCTGAGTCCATGTATGGTTTTAGATTTACATTCAGCTTATACAGTTTCTGTATAAATGAGGTTTGGTAACAAACCAATTTGTCCAGGGACAACTTCAGAGTGGGGTTATTAAATATAGTAGTAAGATTAAGAGGGAGGAGGGGAGGTAAGAGTTAAATGGGGAGGGAGGGATGTTTGGGAAATGAGGTATAGGGCAGGGAGGGGCTTAAGGGATTTATGCAAGCGAAACTGGGTAAGGAATCACATTTTGATGTAAACTTGGTAAGGCAAGGTACGCCCATGACAACCTGTAGGTATAACAGGACAAAAGGTAGGCCACTGGGCACTGATTAGTGGCAGGTGGTCTGGGATATGTATTTATGTATTTTGTGCTTTGACTTTTCAGGCCAGGGGGTTAAAGAGCTGTATAGTTTTGTTTCTGAAATGCTCGAGAAGACAGATGGTTGGGGGCAGTTACCTTGTCGGAAATTTTATGTAAAAAAAACAAAAACAATATATATATATATATATATATATATATATATATATATATATATATATAGGTTTACTATCACCTAAATTTAGGTTTACTATCACCTAAATTTGCATATCCGGAAATGTGAGTGCTACAATGTCGAACCTTGCAATAGTGAACAGTCGCTGTTGTAAGGGTCAACACTGTGGTGCAGATCGCACTAAAGTGGGGATTGGAAAATGTAAATTTTCCCTCACTGTAGTGTGATCTCGGAGTTTGTATATATAAGTAGGGGGGTGTGGGGGGTGCAGGGGTGGCTTGCCCCCTTGCAAAAAGTTTTTTTTTCACTGTTGAGCTGATGTGAGCATTTAAGTAAAGTCAACATTTCTGACATTTGACTTTATTGAAATGTTTAGTTTGGCATTTACTGTGTTCAGTGTTCTGATTTCTGAACATGTTGTTCGGACATCTTAACACTTGAACACAGTGCATTCGAGTATGTGATAGTAAACCTATAGATATGTATATATATATATATATATATATATATATATATATATATATATATATATATCTCATCAGCTACTTGTTTGGAATAATTAAGAGTTTGGGGTCAGTCATGCGGTCAGGTTCCATAGCTTTTCAGTTGGAGATGGCTGCTGTAGCTGCAAAGTTCAAAGATGCAGTCACAGGCAAGAAGCTGTAAAGCTAGTCAGATTTATTAAATGGAATGAAATTTAAGTGATTTCATCCCAATCGTAAAGGTTTATCAGGAACTTCATCAGATATTTATGATTGGTGGCTTTGTGTAGCTAGTCAGTGTATCTATTTGGGTTTTTCAGCTAGTAAGTGAATTAATGGTGAGATCGCATTTACTGGTGCATCTTGGTTATTAGGTCTGTCTCTTTTTTGGTACTTGGGGGAGTTTGCCTTTGGCATTCATTGGTAGTGAGGGTGTTATTACAGAATTCCAACAGTCATGGAGGTTGAGAGTGCCGCAAATTCTTTTTTGCAGACTTTAGGATCAGGGTGTGAGCCTTGCCTGGAGTAACACTGGGTCTGTGCATGCGTGGAGGTTGTAGGTAGGTGGGGTTACCTGAAGCATGGCACTGTTGGTGTCACTGACTGCTGTTTTTATGAAAGCAGCAAGGTGGGCTTGGTAATATGTTCTTGTAATTAAAAAAAATAGAAGAGAAATATTCTGTCTAGCAATGGCATGCTTACAACTGGAGGGGAGCAGTATGTGCATCTTAACCAGAAGTTTATCTAAAAAGAAAATAAAAAATGATGATGGCTGAAGCTGCATATGGGAATGTACTATGCTATGTGGGTGAAAGTGTCGTGTGGTAGGCTGATAGCAGTTTTGGGCCTACTTCCAAAAAAAAAGGGGAAAATAGGTAGGGATAGTGTTCAGTGGTGATACTGCTGGCATGCCTTTCTGTTTTCTGTCATTGGTGGCGGTACACTACTATGTTTTCTTTTGGACAGCTGGCAGGTGAAACTGCATGGGTTTTCGAGGGCTGACTGTGATTGTGTAGCGTCTGCCTCTGCGAGGTGTGGGTCTGGCCTGCAGCATTTCTCTTCACTTACTTAGTCTATCCATGTGGCCAGATGAAGAAGAGGTGATTTCTAGCAAGCTAGTGACAAGGTCATTACAGTTAGGAATAGCAGCAGATATTTCAGTTTAAAACTTTCGACTTTGTGGAGAATTCAGGTTAGTGAAAGGCCTATTATTCTGTCAATGTGTTCAGTTTCTGGGGGTGATGTCTGCAGCGTTTTGAGTTGTGGACAACTCATTTTAGTTATGCCTTGATACAGATTTCTTGTTGTAAGAGGCTGTGAAGTATGTTTGTGTGTGCCTTCCTGTTAGGGCTCTGTAAATGCTGACTGTGAATTTGGCGGGTTCCAAGCTTGGGTTGATCATTACTAACAGTAAATGGATGTTGAGTGTGGTTGCAGAGGGTAATTTGGTGCACGTGTTGGTCTGAATTTCAGGTGAAGATCCAACCTATGTGTAATTCAGAGTGTCAGTTTCTGTTTTTTTTTTTTTTTTTTGCAGGCTTGGTGGGTGCACACAACAGCATGTGTTGCCTAATAGGCTGGTATGCTGGTATGAGTGACATATGGTGAAAACTCTGTCTTATTGGTGAATACCATGAAACAATATGTATATACATCTAAATACTGTAGTACTGCTAGTGCTTCAAATAAGATATGAGTTCCAGCTCAGAGGTGGTGTTTTATGGGCTGTGGGCACCCACTGTGTAATGGCGAAAGACGGCGCATATGTGGCGGAATTTTCTTTTGGCAGTTGATGGCCTCCATCATCAGGAAATCTGTCATGTGAGGGAAGTGGTCGTTGTGGGTTTTCAGATGCAGCATGCTTGGTTTGGCTCTGGCCGTTACGGGGATGGGGGGGGGGGTTGTTGGGAAGCTTGGGTCAACTATCATGCTGGTTGGAAATTACAAATATCAGCAGTAAACATCCAAAACCAAAAAACTTACAAAAATGCAAGCCCCATGACAGAAGACAACTTCAGGATGGAGAAATAAATTTATTGACACTTCTGGTACCTCAGCATTTCACCTTCTCATGGAATACTGCATTGACACAAAACCATCCTTATATACATATATCAGATACCAATTAATCAATTAAATAATCCATAATTAATCTATTAAAGAAAACCCATAGACATTTAAACAGATACAACCCTATAACAACTATAAATATGTGCAAATATTAATACATACATTAAAAATAAATAAATACATGCAAAAACTGTTGCTTAAACATTTAAAACGTCAGATTATAGGTTCATAGGTTAATAGGTTGGTACTAGGCTATCGACCCTAGGGCCTATGCAAGCCTAGCCATAACAATTCCCTGGATATTTCTTCCCACAATATTTATTTCTCTGGACCCCTATCTAGAAGGGCAACTGACATGATCCCAGGGGTGAATTTCCTATCTCCCATCCAATCATCAAGGTTCGTTTTGAAGAGGGCCAATGAGGCACTCTGCTTGACATGTATGGGCAGTCTATTCCAGAGTATGGGGAGTCTCTGGGTCAGGAACCTATCCCTCCCGCATATTTTGTTCATTGTGATGACAAGGTTTAGATCCCTGGAGCGTGTGGCTCTGAGGGATTGGAGCATGTCCAACAGCTCAGGGTTTGACATGGCCTTGTATGTTAAGCAGAGATCACCTCTGAGTAGATGATATGCCACAGAGTATAGCTGGAGTTTTTTTAGATGGTCAGCATATGGCATCTGCTTTAGGCCTGCAATTCTTTTAGTGAGGTATTTCTGTGGCCTTTCCAGCTGTTGCAGATGTCTTGTGAGGTACATACCAAACGGGGCATTATAATTCTATAATGGGTCTAATGAGGGATGAGTACAGTGGGACAATGACCTCCTTTTTTTCTGGATGAAAAGCACTTAGTGATGAGGTGTTCCACATAGAAGGATTTCCTGACTGTTGTGGCGATGTGGTTATCGAAAGTGAGATCACTGCCCCCCTGTGTCCCTAAGTCTCTCATCACACTTTTGATGTTTAGTGTCCTGTCACCTATGTTGTAATTCACAGGTACATGTTTTTTTCCGAAGGGGATAACTATACATTTCTTGGCATTAAGCTTGAGCCCATGGCTCTGGCACCAGGCATCTGTTTCTGTAAGGCCCTTTTGTAGAATATCCACATCATTTGGGGATTCAATAATGGCTCCCAGTTTGCAGTCATCTGCGAACTTTGTTAGCCAGAGTCCCTTAGTGTTGGCCTGTACTTCAGAGAAGTAAATGCCAAACAAGAGTGGTCCCACCACTGAAATCGGAGGTACTCCACTTGTCACTTGTCTGGAGCTGGATTTGGAGTCGGCTACTTTCACAGTCTGGGTTCTGTCAGTAAGCCAGTTGGCAACCCATTGAGTGATGTAGGGATTTATGCCCAGCTTAGTAAGTTTATCTATGATTCCAGAATGGGGGATGGTGTCGAAGGCCTTGTTGAGGTCCAGATAGGCTGTGTGGACTGCCTTACCCTCGTCCACAACTCTGGAGACTGATTCGAAAAAGTCAATCAGATTCAGGAGACAAGATTGGCCCTTCACAAACCAAAACTGGGTGGGGTCCAGTGTTTGAAGGTTGCCAATGTCTTTGTTTATAAGCTCCATGATAATGCGTTCCATGCCCTTGCAGACCAGGCTTGTCAGACTGATGGGACAGTAGTTCCCGGTATCCAAGGTGGATCCTCCCTTGTGGAGCGGGATAACTGTAGCTGTGCACCACTTAGTGGGCACGAAGCCTGAGGTGAGGCTATGATTAAATGTGACACTTAGGTGAGGCACCAGTTCATTTTGTAGTTCATGTAGTACACAGCCTGGGATGTCATCTGGTCCCATGGATGCTGTATTCTTGGCTTTGGAGAGTGCGGTTTCTACCTGTGTGGCCGTGATTATCAGAATTTGGCAATATTTTGGTATTGAGATGGGCCCTTTAGGGGGTGAGAGGGGGGTGAAGTTGGCACTAAATCGATCTTCCAGGATATTGGCAATATCCTTGGGATCAGTATATTTAATGCCATTCTGTTGTAGCTCAGAGCAGATCTGAGCATTGCCATTTAGATTCTTGACATAACTATAAAATGCCTTGTGGTTGTCTTTGGAATCTTTGGCAATTTTATTTTCATAACTAGCTTTTGAAGATTTTATGAGGGATCTCAGCTTCTTACTGAGGCTGATGAGGGAGTTTTTTGCTTCCTGGGATTTTCCTCTTTTCTGCAATAGTTTCTTCCTTCTGTTGTATAGTTTGTTTTATTATCTAAATTTATGCCATTAGGAAATAATGTATGGTAATTAATAATCATCCTACACTCAAGTCCGTTAAGTTCCCTTTTGCCCTGTTAGCCTCAGACCATGCTAAAACACTAAAAAAGAGGCTACTGAACGACCCTTCATGTTTGGAGAAAAGGTGGGCAGCTACCGAGCTCTCCAGTTTGTCTCTCCTAACATCCCCCAAATGTTCTAAAATACGAACCCTTACCTTCCTAGTGGTCTGTCCTATATACCAGCAACCACAGCTAATTACATAAATTACCCCACAACTGTTACAATTATAAAATTCCCTGGCTTTATAAGACTTCCCATTAATTTTACAAACATGTAAATTCCTAACCTGGTTACAAACTGATCAATTCTCACAAATATGGGTGCCCGCTTTACTGTCTACTAAACTATGAGTTTCACCATGGGAGATTTTTTGATTAAGCAGTTCTTTGAGATTATTATATCTCCCATACGAAAATTTAATATGCTTTGGGAACAGAAAACGTATAGAGTTATCCTCACTAACAATCTCCCAAGCTTGCCTGACTATACTTTCCAATACAGGAGAAAATTCAGAGTACCTAGTGATGAAAAACAACCTTTCATTACCATCACTCACCTCTGATAAGTGTCATAAATTTGTTCATCCCTGAAGTGGTCTTCCTCAAGGTTTGCATTTGAGAGGGCACAAATGTACATTGTTTGATGTGTATGGAGAGTCTATTTCAGAGTTAGACCTGATATATGGAGCATCTCTCATAGTAGGGTAGTAAATTACCTTGTAGCCCCTGACTAAGAATAAATCTTTCTTGTCATTCCTTTGACACATTCAGCTGGTGGAAGTGTGGGATAATTTTGCTGTGCATTTGCTAAGGTGGGAAGGGCAACATAGGCATAGGTCAATGACCTGAAGGAATGTAGTCTTTCAGAAGGTGTTGTTATGACTTACTTTCTCTTCTTCCTTCTTTCTTTAGGTAGAAGTGGAGGAAGTGACTTGGGTTGGCCAGAATGAAAGGAGAGCCTCCAAAGGTGATGGAGGATGTTGCACTGGATGTGGGGTCTGAATGGCTAACATAATGAGGCCACAAAAGGCTTCTCTGGGGGGGGGATGGGTGTGTGTGGTGGGACACTGCACACTGAGGAGGGTCTATAATCCTACTTATTTGTTGGCATCATTAAACATACATTAGACTGTGTTTGGTAGGACAAGTGACAAGTGGAGGTAGAGCTAGTTTAGGTGGGGGGTTAACATTTGGGGATAAAAAAATTGTGGGGTTCCACAGGGGGGAGAGGAGGCACAACAATTGTAGGACCATAGGAAGTTATTAGGTTAAAACTCTCATGTTGTTCAGATTGGAATCTTTGGGGTGCATGGGGTAGTTCCATCCATTTTGTTTGGAGATGCTTGAGTTTCTTTTCTAAGATCCTTGTGGTATCTTTGAGGAACAAATCTGTTCCTCAGGTAGGTACTGGTAATGATAAATACTGGTTAGGGCTTTAGGAGAGAGAGTATGAGAATGTCATGTCACTGTGCTTTTTTGGGTGGTGAAGGTAGGGATGCAGGAAGCATGGTAGGTATGTGGGTGGGTTTATTTCAGGATATTTTGGGTTTGCTGTGCTTTGTTGTGGTTAAGGTTAGTTTGAGTGCGGTGGTTAGCATTTCAGTCAGCACCATCATTGGGAAGTATTAAATTTTGGGGTGTTTATGCACATGTTTAGGAGTTCAAACAATCAGCACATTAATCAGGATCGTAGTATGGTGGTAGTGTTATCTTTCCAGTATGATGTGTTGCCTGAGTACTTGTTTGCTGCATATCATAGGTGAGTTTTCAGGAACTAGTTTTGGGGAACTCGGGTAATGGAGAATACTTCTACTGTACAATTTTTTCATGATGTCCAAATTTTGGCCTTAGATTTTGGGCTATGTTTCATAAAATTCGGGTTTTCTGGCAACTGGGGTTAAATCTTTAAGGTCTGGAGTTGTAGAATTCCCTTTGGTAATTCATGCTTCTGCAAGCTTGTTTTGTCTTTTAAAGCTTGTGACAGTAATACTTGAAATTGTTCCTAATTTGGGCCTGGTCCCACTTGTGTTTATGGTTTTCTTCAGACTTCTTGGGCTAAGACGGTGAGTGGTATGTACTGGGTTGTATATTTTGAAACTTAATCTGGGAAAGTGGGATTACAGGAAGAACAGACAAGCACAAAGATACACTTAGTGTAGGAGAAGTTGTTTTAGGAGAATTGCATTGGTAGGCACAGTGGCAGATATTAGAGCTAGACAGCATGAGATTTGGAGTATAGCTGTAGGTGGTACAGCTGTTTGCTGGTGTTATAGTTTGGTGGAATGATGAGGTTTAATTATGGGCTACTTACAATAACTGAAAGCGTAATCAGTTTGTATGCATACATACAGATTTTGATATGTTCATTTTGGGAGAGAGGATTTTCACTTATTTGGGAACATCGTTGGGCCTTTGGATATGGTAAGGGGAGAGTTCATTTATATAGTTAAAAAAACATTTCTTTTGGCCATTCTTATGTCTATGAGGAAGCTACACGAGGCTGCAGTTAAGCTTGGCTGTACGCAATTGGACTTGCCTGGTTGCAGGTGGATTTGCAAGCTTTACAACCTATATGGAACATTTGCAAGGTTAAGATTTGGGAATAATTGGGGAGTTAAGAGTTGGAAGGTTAACACAATTGAATGTCATGTGTAGTGGTTATACTGGATTACGAAGTTATGGTTTGTTACACTGGCTTTAAGAAAGGGATCAGTGGTTTGTTTTCAGTTGTTTAGATAACTGGCTATTTTATTATGTGAGAGGGCTTTAGGAGGTAATTATATGGATCCTTTTTAGTTAGTGGGGATGGGGTACACCAAAGTATGTTGGCCCAAGGTATTAATGGTGGTTAGGTTGCTGAAAAGTTATTGGAGAGAGGGGGAACAGCCTTGTTAGGCTGGTAAGCAGAGAAGAAGGACATGTGTGCCCCTCTTCTGTTCCCCGTCAGGTTTTGGGTGGTCATTCCAATGAACTGGGAAAGGAAGTGAGTACTGACATTGGCTAGATAAATAAGCACGCGGGGTAAAGACATTGCTTATTTGGTGGGATGTTAATTCAATAAGTGATAAAGGAAGTGAGTAATGGGTCTCTGCTTCATAAGTAAAATAAGTGGGATGTGCAATTCAATAAATGGTAAATGAAGTGAGTAGTGGGACGCTGCTTCATAAGCAAGTGAGTTGGAGGTGGGGAGCTGCTTACTGGGTCAGGATGAGCAAGGTCACGCTGTCTTGGTTAACATTATATGGATGTGGATGTTGGAATTCAATCAGCTATATTGTGTTGTCAGTTGTAATTAATAAATATTGGATAACATAATTATGTTTATGAAAGTTTAATAAAGGTTGGCAAATGTCATTCAGTTTGATGTGTTTATTGAAGGTGACCGGGACAATGCAGAATTAAATCTATTCTACCTGTCAGCTCAGAAGAAAAAATATTTACATTTCTTTGTCAGAACTCCTTCTTGTAATTTTGTTTCTGGGTCTTAGATGAATGTTTATTTATTTGAGGAATAGGGATGTAATTTTCTGACATCACACTACTGGTGCCTACTGCAAGTCCTAAACTAACTACAGAAGCTTTAGCTTCCGTCCACGATTTTAAATTTTATATACAATACATCTGTACTGATGTTCTCTTTCCAGTATGTCTTATTTTGTACTACACTTTGTTTTCTCCACCACCTCAAAAAGTCCTTGCCATCCTGATAGGAATTTACTTTCAGCAGATACAACTGACATTATCACTGGTCCCCTTTTTCAAATTCCTCTAGGCTGGTATTTTTCTGATACATTCTCTGTTGCATCTTTTGTATCTTTTTATATTTCCTACCTATTTACATAGCACTTTGTAACATGCCTTCCAAGTTGTAAAGTGCATTCTCTATGATCCAGGTCTGCTTTGCTGTTATCATAAAGACTCAGGGATATCTGAAATGCAGTAACTCAAAATGGATAAATTTTGTTGAAGCATAGGACATCTCTATTACACACAAAAAAGGTAGGAAAGTAACTGATTCCAGTTTTAACAATTTTGTTATATGGCCTTCTTTAGCATAGACTTCAATGTTTAATGAAAGAGTTTCATAAGCTCATTAGTTTCTGGTACAGTGAAATTCGGAACTGCTCCTACTGATGACTGGACATAAATAGAGTGCCCTGGTAATGAGTATCCCTACCCTGGAAAAAAATAACACTACTTCTTCTGCTACTGATTCAGCATTGACTTTTTATAGGTGCACTGTTTCAGGAAAATTAGTTGCATGGTCAATAATCAATAGAATGTTATGGTAGTCATTAAAATATTTTACTAATAGTCCTATAACATCCATGGCTATCATCCTGAATGCAGCTTCAGTAATATGCATTGATATCAGCAGACCCAGAATTTAGTGCCATCTTTTAACATTCTAGGTAAACTCATCAGAAATTGTCAAGGTTTTTCATTAAACCTGCCCAATAAATTCTAGATACAATTCTAATTTGGTTTTGTCCATCCCTGGGTGTCCTCTCAAAACATGCTGTGCTGTGTTCCAGTTTCACCACAAGTGTTCTAAAAACTTTTTAACTAGCAGTTGTAGTTTTTCTTCTAATAAATATTCAGAAAGCCATTAGTGAACTCAAAACATGAGTATGGCATGGAGCCAAGCTGCTCTTCTGTTTCTCCTTTTGTTGCAGCATGTTGTCTGTAACCCTGCTAAAAATGCCATTCTCTATCATTAAGGATGTTTCTATTGCTTTTCTGCAAATTTCGCAAGTCAGGAATTCATATCATCTAAATGTAGAGGTGTTTCGTCTGTTCTTGTTTTTACTGCAAAAGACAACTCATTCCAGTGACTTTCTTTGCTTTTGGCTTTGAAAATAAAGTTACTTATCCTTCAGTAACTTTTCCCCAGTGTGCCTGCTACTAAGTGTCATATTTTGAACCAGCTCTCTATTTTGAATTTACAAAGGGAAATGTAAGGCTCTGTTAAGATTCTCTTTCTTCTCTCAGTAAGTTTATTGCATTAAGTCCCCTCCTCTCTGCCTACCTATATGCATCCTCTGTTACTTTACTAACAATAATATTTTGAGGAAGTTCCATATCATCCACTGACATCTCTTCCTTTTCCGTTTCTGCACTGACTTCCTCCATTGAATTAACATCTGGTTCTTTCTGCTAAGAAGGAATGATAGGTTTCTGATAATAAATAGATTCTTCAAGCCATTCTATTCAAAGCTGGATTGTTTATAAGAACAAACAGTCCTGAATTTATTGTAACCTAACAGTGGTTACGCTGCTGCTGGCATTGCTGATGCCTCACAATTTTACTGGAGATATACTCAAGCCAGGTTTATGTCAGATTACGGAGTTTTTGAAACTCAAACTTCATATGGTCAAGACTATATGTTCAGCTTTATGAAAACTCAAACAAAACCAACCTAAATCTATCCACATGCATCTCACAGCCCATTCAAATTATATAAATACCAGCTCTGAGATGGCACTACTGTGGAGAAAAGGATGCATTCCCTATACTTCACTGTCATCTCCATACAAATGCTTTGAGTTTTCAGAAAATTTAACATATGCTGTTGACCACATGAAGTTCAACTTTCTGAAAACTTGGCATAAACCCATTCAAGCCACAGACCCTATAACCGTGCCCCTTTTCCCCACAATTTCCAAAGTACTTTAAATTGAGGGAATTCTTGCTCAGTCATGACATTTTGTGTTTATGTATGAAATCTAAAGGATGTAATACTTTACTAAAGAGTTTGAATTTCTGCATGTTATACAATACATACTCCTGTCTCCATAAAAAAATATAACTTCCACCTTTCTATTGTTACATTTAATGGCTAAAGGCATATGATCCCTTAAGTGTGGCCATGCCCCCAGAATCTGGTAACCCCTTTCAGTTCCTGTTCAATCACCAGCCCCACAGATTTGTAAATCATAGTAGTGGAAGAAGAACAAATCGACTGCTTCTACTGCTCAAGCAGCTAATTTATTACATTTCATTAATACATTTTCGTTTTCAGCATCTTGGTTAGAAAGCACATTGTAACGTTTACATTGTCATTTCTAGTACTTTGGTTAGAGATGACATCTTTGTTAGGTATGACATTACCAATTAAAAAAAACTTTGGCAATGTGCCCTAACTTTCCACATCTGAAAAATACTGTTTCAGTTACTGACAGCTTTCTCTTATTTGCATACATCTTCATTTTCTTAGTTACGACAGGTGTATGAGTACACACACATACATAGTGTGTGTGTGTGTGTGTGTGTGTGTGTGTGTGTGTGTGTGTGTGTGTGTGTGTGTGTGTGTGTGTGTGTGTGTGTGTGTGTATACACAGATCTATATCATTTCTATAGCTCTACTGAACTGCAATCCTATGGTGGGGGGAATCATCAAGAAAATCATTTAAACTCTCAGAGCCATTCTGGTGGCATAAATGGATAAAGCCCTGACGATGGCCCAGACAAACTGGGTTTGATAATAGAAGCTTGGGTGTACTTGTCAATGATACTCCCTAAAGGGAAGTGTGTCCAAAGAGGGGAGTTGCCCTTGGATGTAGTCAAAAACTGAGATGGGGTGGGTAGGGCATATAAAAGTACTTCCCTCAGATGGAAGCAAAAAAGGTCGAGCCCCCAGGATCCGCAACTTCCTCAGAGTACACCTTGTGGGTAAGAAGATGTCTGTTAGACCGGCAGTGGATACAGGACACTTGAGGCCAGGCCAGTTTGATGAGGACTGAGGGAACTACAAACAAGCAAAAAAAAAAAAAAAATCATTGAAACTCTCAACTGTGCAGGATTGCACATCAATTTACTTTCTTGATTTCATGAATTTCTGTGGGTTGCATTTTATTTATTTATTTATTTCACATTTGTTAACCGGGTTACTCCAACTGAGTTTGAAAACAAATCCATTTTCAGTGGAGACCCGAGGGAAAAAGTCCCTGCATTGATAGTAAGTGATCCATTTTCAGTGGAGACCCAAGGGAAAGAGCCCCAGCAAACATAAGCAAAGATAAGCATACAGGACAAAAACTATTAAAAATAACAATGCAAATATGAAATTAATTATAATATGAAAAACAAAGGAAAAATATGAATATTAAGGGTTGCACTGATAGCAGTGGTCTAAAATTTATTACATATGAGAGTAAAAACAAAAAGATAATTGTTCAAAAGAAGGACAATATATAGACATTGATAGGAAGTGGGGGGGATGGTGTGGAGAATGAGAGGGGGAAGAGAAAGGAGGAAGCTACAGTTGGGCTATAGTAGTAGAGCTGAGGGTTTAGGAGGTTAGTTTAAGCAGAAGTTACTAACAGAGAAAGAAAGTTAAGAAATGCAACAGGTTATACAGTAGGACAGGCTAAGACTATGTGTGGTCAAGGCAACAGCATAATTTCAAGTTTAGTAGGTGGGATTTAAGCTCCTTTTTAAAACAGGGAAAGGAAAGGATGGATCTAATATGGAGAGGTAGTTTGTTCCAATTTAGTGAGACAGAGTGTTTATAAAGTAGTTTGCCAATATTCCTTTTGGGTATATAAACTGAGAGTAGATGCAGAAAGGCTGGGGGAGAGTAGAGAGTAACATGGGAGGTGAAACAGGGCAGGCAGAAGGGTTGATGAGTATGGAAAAGGTAGTGTGGAGTTGCGATTGTAGGAGAAGGTGCGGAAATTCCAGCCACTAAAGTTTGTTTAGTGAGAGGCAGTGATGTGAAGAGAGTGGTTTGTTTAGAATAAATCTGGCAATTCTGTTGTATGTTTGTTCCAGTTTCTACAGTGAGGTAGTTTGGATATTGGTAAGGATGTTGGAAGCATATAGAAGACTAGGTAAGAGAAATGCCTGCTCAAGAGTGCATTCGGTGGCAGTAGTGAGAAATTTTTTGTTCCTATAAAGTAGTCCAGGTTTTTGGTGGGTTTTTTTTGATGACCTGTTGTATGTGCAAGTTAAGTTTTAGTTGGTCATCAATTACTACCCCATGGAGTTTGGCGTGTGAGGCATGGGAGATAGTGGTGCCATCTAGGGAAGAAAGAGAAAAGTTGGATTTAAGGTAAGAGAGTGTCTGATGTAGGAAAAGAAGGAGTTGAGTTTTCTTAGGGTTAAGGATTAATCGATTGTTTCTGAGCCATTTTTCAACAGAGATAAAATAATTCTGTGTTAGTGTGTGTAGTTCACAGATAGTATTGGAGATAGATAAGAGAGTAGAGTTGTCTGCATATTGTATTACAGATGAGAGACTGCAGGATGAATGTAGGTTGTTGGTAAAAATGTTGAAAAGGAGAGGTCCAAGTATGGAGCCTTGGGGTACTCCTGTTTGAACAGCAAGGAAGGGTGAGAAAGCCTGCTGCCATCTAACAGCTTGTTTTCTGCCAGTAAGGTAGGACTGGAAACAGCCAAGGGTAGAAGGGGAGAGGTTTAGGTCTGAGAGTTTGTTAAGAAGGATGGGATGAGACACAGTGTCAAAGGCTTTAGTGAGATCAAGGAATAGACAGGAGATGAGGACGTTGTTGTCCCTAGCTTCTGCAACCTTTTGACCTTTTTCAACAGTAATGTGCCCCCTTTGTCACGTCTCATGATTCTAAGATTTCTAATTAGAAATAGCTTAGAGAATGTTGTACCTTTTAAGAAACATTTGAATTTAACTACAGAAGAAAAAAGAGCATTGTGTGAATTAAGACAAGCTCATGATCTTAGAATCATGAGAAGTGACAAAGGGAGGACATTAGTGTTAATGAACCGAGTTAGATATGTTGAAAGTATTTTATTACTGTTGAATAAACAGAATGAATATAAAACAGTTAGTTTATTAGACATACAGAAGAGTTTTAACAAAATTCATGATTTTCTCTATGACAATTTAATGTGCAAACTTATAGATTTTGATGTTTATAATTTTTTGTGTAATAGAAAAAACAAAACTTGGCACGTTATTCTGAATTCTGAAAGTGCATAAAGATCAAGTAAATCCTCCCTTCAGACCAATTGTGTCTTCCCCTAATAGAGCTACTGAAGGGATCTTTTTGGTAGATGATTCTGTTTTAAACCCTTTAGTACAGAAATTGGATTCTTATGTGCAAAATTCTTGGGATTTCTTGGATAATATGAGACAATGTTTGAGCAATTTTCTTTTTGATTCTGAAAAGTTTATGTTAACAATTGATGTCACAGCCTTGTTCACCTTGATTCTCCATGATGAGGGGGTTGAATATTTAAGACAGTTGCTCAGAGTGAGAACTAACTTCATCATCATCTTCTTTCGGCTGTTCCCATTAGGGGTCGCCACAGCGGATCATCTGTTTCCATTTCTTCTTGTCCTCTGCATTATGCTCTTTCACACCAACCTCCTGCATGTCCTCTCTCACCACATCCATAAATCTTATCTTAGGCCTTCCTCTTTTCCTCTTACCTGGCAGCTCCATACTTAGCATCTTTTTCCCAATATACCCAGCATCCCTCCTCAGCACATGCCCAAACCAACTCAATCTCGCCTCTCTTGCTTTGTCTCCAAACTGTCCAACCTGAGCTGACCCTCTAATATACTGATTCCTAATCCTGTCCATCCTAGTCACACCCAGTGCAAATCTTAACATCTTTAACTCTGCCACATCCAGCTCCGACTCCTGCCTTTTCGTCAATGCCACCGTCTCCAGCCCATATAACATAGCTGGTCTCACTACCCACTTGTAGACCTTCCCTTTCACTCTTACTGGTACCTGTCTGTCACAAAGCACTCCTGACACTCTTCTCCACCCATTCCACCCTGCCTGTACTCTCTTCTTCACCTCTCTTCCACACTCACCATTACTCTGAACTGTTGATCCCAAGTACTTAAACTCATCCACCTTTACCAACTCTACTCCCTGCATCCTCACCATTCCTCTACCCTCCCTCTCATTTACACACATATATTCTGTTTTAGCCCTGCTGACCTTCATTCCTCTCCTCTCTAAAGCATATCTCCACCTCTCCAGGGTCTCCTCAACCTGGTCCCTACTCTCACTACATATCACAATGTCATCTGCAAACATCATAGCCCACGGGGCCTCCTGTCTGATCTCATCTGTCAACCTGTCCATCACCACTGCAAATAAGAAAGGGCTCAGAGCTGATCCTTGATGTAATCCCACCTCCATCTTAAACGTATCTGTCACTCCCACCGCAGTCCTCACCAATGTCACACTACCTTCGTACATATCCTGTACCACTCTTACATACTTCTCTGCCACTCCCAATTTCCTCATACAATACCACAACTCCTCTCTAGGCACCCTGTCATATGCTTTCTCTAAGTCCACAAAGACACAATGCAACTCCTTCTGACCTTCTCTGTATTTCTCCAACAACACTCTCAGAGCAAATATTGCATCTCTAGTGCTCTTTTCTGGCATGAAACCATACTGCTGATCACTAATCATCACCTCCCTTCTTAACCTAGCTTCCACTACTCTTTCCCATAACTTCAAGCTGTGACTGATCAATTTTATCCCTCTGTAGTTACTGCAGCTCTGCACATCACCCTTATTCTTAAAGATAGGTACCAAAACACTTTTTCTCCACTCCTCAGGCATCCTCTGACTTTCCAAAATTTCATTAGACAATCTGGTTAACAATTCCACTGCCATTTCTCCTAAGCACCTCCATGCTTCTACTACTAACTTAATAATGTTAAAATCAACTTTCTATGTGAGTTATTAGACATTTTGTTAGACAACAATTTTTTTCCTTTTTGAAGGCAAATATTATAAACAGATTAAGGGCGTAGCGATGGGGTCCCCAGGTGCACCCTCTTTTGCAAATGCAGTTATGGGTTGGTGGGAGAGTACTGTTTTAAAAGAGTTTTTCACAGAATTTAAGATAGTCTGTTACAAGTGTTTTGTGGATGACTTGTTTTTTTTTTTTTATTTTAAAAGGAGACAAACAGCAGAACAACTTCTTAAATCATTTAATGTCAAGTCTGGTTTTCTAGAATTCATTAAGGGTGATGTAGGTGTGTGTATTCATTTTTTAGACGTTCATTTAGAAAGGAAGAATGAACAAAAAACTTTTACAAGTAGTATACATAGGAAGAAGATGTTTACCAACAGTTACTTACATAAAAAGACAAGAACTATATCCCCCAATACATATATATGGGTTTAATAAGAAATCCAAAGAAACAAATCACTTAGGCCACAAGAAGTGGAAACTTTCCTACATGACAGTAGACAGTCCCTTAATAAAAAACATAATTCAGAAAAGTTGGAAATTTTTAGAAGGGAATGGTGAATTATTTAAAACTACAGGCAATGCTCCTCATTTTCTGTTTAAAAATCGACACAACCTTAAATCCTTATTGGAGCATGACAATACAAAGTGCCCCCCTCCATTAATTTGTTTACTAAAAAAAATAAAGGAATGTTTAAGTGTGGCACGTGTAGATGGTACCAGTTTATTTTAGATGGGCTATTTGTCTTGGTTACTGGTCACTCAAGAAACTCCCAGGGCATTTTTCATGTAAAACTGAAGGGGCGGTTTGTATCAGTCTATGTAGTGAAGTTTTGTGTATTTCTCCAAGTATTTACTTTCATCTGTGAATTTTGCCACTGAATTGTGCTTCAGCCAGTTGGATTAGTATTTTTCAGTGTTACTTTAGTTACAGGGGAAGGATGCAAAAAATAAAGCAGAAAGTGCCATATGGCTGACCAAAATGATGACTTGCTTTGTTGCACAACATGGTAAAAGAGAGCTTAACAAATATTTTTGTTTGTAACCTACAGTGTTTAATTGTTGGGAGAGAAAAAGTTTTTGTTGCTAGAGACTGTGGTGGCTAATTGCAATCCCATAGACACCATTTTGCAGGAGCTGTAGTACGCTAGTGTGGTAAATGCAGTGTTTGACAAGAAAAAGAGAAAAGGAGAGATTCTAAGGTAAGCTTTAAGGAAATAACAGACAGTTATTTTACAACAGTAAAATCAGAGAGGTTTGATGTCTTCTGTTAAAATAAACTGCATATCTGATGGACTGAAACTCAGTGAAGCCTATATATATATATAGATATGTATATATATATATATATATATATATATATATATATATATATATATATATATATATATATATATACGCACAAATATACATACATACATACATACATATAGAGTATATGTACATGGGTCTACTTCTTCTTATCGAATACACACTTCATTGAATGGTAGTTCGCTGAGTCCATTTTGTCGAAAATGCAGTTTGCCAAAAACACATATCACCAGAACTTAAATGTCTGAAAATGACAGCTATGCTTTTAATTATTCCAACCTTTGAAGTTTGGTTGTACAACGTATGTTTTGTCAAGATGGCGAATGTTATATGCTACGAATCCAGAGTTATTGGCAATGTATGTCAGAGTGGCAAATTGGAGAGAGAAGGAGAAATTTTATTGATTTACGGCTACATATATTGTGTACAGAAGTGTTAAAAGGGAAGCAGGACTATTCAATCCCGGACAGTTTGACCCCAGACTGTTCGCCCCAGATGGTTCGACCCCAATACATTTCTATACAATTTCATGTGTGTGTGTATATATATATATATATATATATATATATATATATATATATATATATATATATATATGTGTGTGTGTGTGTGTGTGTGTGTGATTTTTAGTGGACAGTTCGACCCTGGACTATTTGACCCCAGACTATTTGACCCCAAACATATTCTTTTAAGTACTTTATCAAGTTACTAATTAATCAATTATTCAATAATAACACTGTTAGTTTTTCATTGTAAATATACTTTTTAATAATATTTTTATTTTATTTATTACATTTGTTAGTTTAAATATAACATTTAAATATTTAACATATAATAACTAGTGTTATGTTTTAACATATTATGACTACTGTTACTTTATAACATACGTTTTCCAGCAATTAAATATATATTTTTTATTTTATATTATGTTATGTTAACTAATCTATTATCTACTATAAATAATTTCTTTAAAATTAAATGAAATCAATTTTTTTATTCAGGTTAATATGCCTTCTTCATCTTGAACATTTATACTACCACCAAAGCTCAAGCAGCAACATGCAATTTTCACCATTTCCCACCGTCTACCATCAAAGCACATCAGAACCTCATGAAGGTGGATACGGATATATGAGTAAATGCAAACACTCTTGATTTCCAGCAACATTGACAGTGTGTAGTGTTGCAGAGGACTTGATTGCAGAGGATAAAGACAAACATACACACAATACAGTCTAATCCATCTAAAGTTATGTTATAATTATTTTATTAGTTAGTAGTTATGTTAAATAATCTATTATCTACTATAAATAATTTCTTTAAAATTAAATGAAATGAATGATTTATTCATTTTCCAGTTATAAGATGTTCTTTTGTCACATCTCCAAATTTTTATTGTCTAATTGTAGTTGTATTTCACAAAGCAGTTATATATCCTCATGACCTTTTTTTTTTTGTTTGTTTGTTTTTTTTTTGTGGCAATCTTTGACAATTTCTCAGTAACTATGTGGATGCATGAGCAGTATATAACATTTTTTCTTTATGTCAAAATATCTGTGGCTTATTTTTTTCTTGCTTTGCCATTTCAGTGGAGTCAAGCTGCCCGGAATCAAACCGTCCACGGTCGAAACATCCCGTACCAGTTAAAAGACACAAAAGTACTGGTGTTATAAGTATAAGTCGTGCCCAAAGTGTAAAGGGAGGGCTGTAACAGGTTGTGCAACCACTGGTGAAGAACTGGTGAAATCCGTTGCACATAATCACTCTGTAGTGCGATCTCGAAGTTGGTATATATAATTTGCAGGGAGTGGGAGGGACGCAGCCCCCTGGAAAGAAAGTAGAACATGTGTATTTGTGAGTGTATTTGTGCAAGTCACATGAAAATTGTTTTGGTTAAATGGGATTCACAACAGTGCACTTTCAGCATACTGTATTTTCGTTCAAGTGGTGTTGGCGAACTACCATTCAGTATAGAGTGTATTTGATAAGAAGAAGTAGACCTGTGTACACACACACACACACACACACACACACACACACATATATATATATATATATATATATATATATATATATATATATATATTTATGCATACACATATATAGACAAATATACACATAGATAAATATATAAATATACGGTTATGGTATCCATTGTAGAACATGTTCCAATCAATTCATATCTTGCTGATATCAAGATAGTGAAACTTAATCCAACAGCCTAAAAAGGAACATAAGAACAGAACTTGAACCCTTGCTGTAGAATCCTTCTTAAAGACCATTTCCAAATTTCAGTGGCTTGAGTCTCCCTGCATTGTGATTTTCAAGCTAGTAGTTGATGTAATACAGTAAGGTACGTGTGTGTGTGTGTGTGTGTGTGTGTGTGTGTGTGTGTGTGTGTGTGTGTGTGTGTACACACTACAAGGGGAAATCAGGACTGAATGTAAATATTGATTAAGAAATTACAGTAGAGGTAAAAGGTAAGTAGAACATAAAGGGAAGGGAAAAACCTAGCATCACTCTGAATGCAGGAAAACATAGAAAAAATGAAAATGATCATCAGAAATGGAAAAAGATATGTCATGAGGTCAGAAAAATCTGTGAATGATGATGAAGACATAGGCATCAAGGGAATGACACAAGGCGGTAAAAGTGTTGTAACAGAAGGTAATACAGCAAGGTGAAACATGGCAAGAACTCAAGCATACGTTAGAATGCAGAGACAACGGGAAGAAGGCGATGGAAAACGTGTAATGGTATGAAGGCAGATAACGTTACAGCAGTGCTCTGCAGGGTTACACAATTCAACGAATGACGCTGGATGAACTGGAAGCACAAACAGTGGAGAGGCAGCCATGTGTGCAACGGATAGGAGAAATGTGCAACATCCAAGTAAATCACAAAATAAGCAGCTAGATAACATGCCAAATCATACAACAATCAATCAACAGCAACTGCAATATTGGGAATGATGTATTTAATGATAGTGAATTCATTATAAATGGGAAAATAAATAGATCTGCCTAGCTTTGTAATTTCTTGTTAAATAGAAAAGTCTGCGCTATAAAATACAGTTGTGTGGCGACAGTTAAGGTCAGAATACAAGAACGTTTTTCTGACATAAGGAATCTGAATACAAGTAGTTGTGTGGCAATGCACGGGTTATAACATTGTGCTGGTGGAACTGATGCATTTTATTTTATGGTAGTGGCTTGAAGTGTTTTATCTGTGGAGTGGATATTTGGTGCATATTTCCAATCAATGTGAAGCTAAAATGATTATTAATTATCACACTAAGTCACCCCATGGATTAAATCATGAGATTAATTGGAAATGTTTAATTTAATGCACCTATAACATTCAGTAAGTGCATATATAAAAAGTATTGTTGGTTACACGTGTTGTAAACGTTTTAGCATGTATTGTTTCTTTAAGTTAGGCTTTGTGTTGATTGGTCGTGTATTTAAAAGAGAAGTATGTCTTTACTACTAGATTCCTGTAGAACACATTCTGCCAAAGTGCTAGTGAGTTTTTAATAAATGTTTTGGGTCTGGCATGTTATGTATCTGCTTATATTGCAATAACAGCAATGTGTGCCAGTCACAGAACAGAACATGGCCATAATGGCTACATGTTGATCATGACACACTGCATAGGCAAGGATTGATGAGAGATGCCATATCTGAAGGGGTAGCTTTGAAATGGAAGTAATAGCTGTAGAGGAGAAATGAAAAAGAAAGGCAAAGGGGATTAGGTATAATTTTAAAAAGAAAATCAGGAGGGCAAAGAACCAAATGTAATCCTCCAAATGGTGAGGTTGGTTGGAGTTAAGAGATAAAACTTATTTATTGTCTTGCTCTACACACCATCAATTAAAGTGCAAGACAACATGACAAAGTCGGAGAAAACAACCAATGGATGGCCATGGAGGAATAGGTATGATGTAAAGATGCCTCAATCTGCAACATCCATAATGGGCAGAAAGAACATATTGACTGCTGTATGTAAGATCAAAAGATTAAAAAAAATGTTGGCAGTAATCAAGAAAAGAAAGGTGTCAATATCCAGTCCTGCAGAAGGGATGGAGTGAAGACTTTACAAATCAGGTATCAACTAGCTACCAGTAAGTACAAAACTGAATGGCTCATATTACCAATGTGAAATGATTCAGATATGCTCACAAAGAACAAGAAATGGGACTCTAAGGACACAGGTTGCAAGAGAATGGAAGGATGCATAAACAATTATCTGTAAATGTGGCATTAGAGAAAACATGGAGAAGCTGCTGAAAGCCATAAAGAGATTAGCTTATAGAGCTGTGGAAAAAGAGTTTAAATGGTTACCAAGGTAAAATGAAAAAGGAAACTGTGATGCAATGACAAACTTTGACTGACTCTGCTATTTCATTAAAAAAAAAATCACTGTAAGTACTGTCAAAAGCATGTTGACATTTACCTGATTTGCTCACTGGCATTCCTTTGATTCCTTTGACTAATATGTCTCTCAGACTTACTCAAGCTGTTTGAATTGCTGTTTACTGTACACCGTTTCTGATGCAGTCCATATGCTTGCAGTCATTGTTATAATATTTGCTACAGATATAATAGTACCACATTAAAACAGAATTAAAATAAGCAAGGTCTGTGCTACATTCTAGATTCTCATTTGCCTGCCAGTAAAATACCCAAGCTACTGCTCTCTCCATCATCATAGTACCCGAGATTTAAATATCCGGCATACTTTCTATCCGAGATTTAAATATCCGGCATGCTTTCTTACCAAACTGATCTCAGTACCAACCACAGTAAAAGATTCTTGGTAGAATTAGTCAAATAGCCAATGTCTAAAAGTACAATAAATCTTAAAAATATACATTATGTCTGGCACCAAGCAAATTTCTGTTTCTCTTAAAGACATGTTGAGCTATAAACAACTTCTGTACTTAACAGCCACCAATAATTTTCTCCTGGTATATTAAGCTGATTTACTTTGTTCTATTAATAACTATATACATGCATTTATTTTGGAAAACGCATTCTCAATCAATTAGTAAGTGAGCCAGGAGAAGAATGTAATTTTTCCTTCAGAATTTGCCATACATATGAAATATAAGGCATGAGATCCGAAGTACAATTTCCATTATAAGTTCTGAGCTAAGTGACTTGTTATTATTGATATATTAAAAGAATAATTAAACTATTAATGTCACATCTCTTCTCAATCTATTTATGTGTATTTTTATTTGGTAACAAAAAATAATAAATTAATAAATAAATAAATAGCTAGATAGATGCAAGCATAAATAAAAAATCAGGAACTGAATGGAAATACCGCAGGTTCTAAAGAGACCGAAGTTCATTCCAAAGAAGAGATTTCTGAGATTAGCTACAAATTTCAAAGGCAAAAATAGAACCCCTAATGTTAATGATTTCTGACATCTCTTTGATTCTAGAATATATTTATCTTTTTTTTGTAAAGCTGAATTTAGGCAGTTCTCTCCTTTCAGATTAGATAAAATGGCATCCGCTCAAGTCAACGTGACATCTCACACTTTCAACATTTTAACACTTTAAGTACTTTTTTTTCCTTTTGGGAATCAATTTAGTGATCACAACTGACCATTTTCAAATGTATATTTTCCCACTACACTCTAGATTCTATTTAGCCTCCCTTCTGTACTGACAGTTTATATAAGTATAATGCTGTTACACAGTTTCTAACGATATGGATAGATATCAACTAATACAATATTTTTCTGCTATACTAGTCGTTACAGTTAGAACACCAGCAAGTGGTACACAGTGTCTTGTAAACATATGATTAGACCAAGAACTCAAGTTTTTGTTCACATTGTTTCATTGCGATCTCTTCCTTCTCACATAGAAATTACTTATTTTCATCAAACTACTCATTAATTTGTATTGTTAAATCTTCTCTGAGTAAAATGACTGCTTTTTTTCAGTGGCTATTACTCGGTAAGACTTGAAGGTTAGCAGTGTATTTCTGTAATGGAGTACCCAGGTTAATGTGCCATAGACTTGTCAGTTTTTTTATAGGTGCTTTTGATGTATCACATTACTTCTTATAGTGGGTTTCAATGAGTAGGGAAAGAGAAGTAAAACTCACTACTGCACATTTTATCCAGGGCATCACTGTAATTATGGTCTGCAACACCCAGGAAAATCAGATGTCATCCTTCTCTGATGCCTTTCTGCACAAACTTAATAAGATCACCATTCTTTCATTGTATAGCCTGTTTTCACTTTTAATACTTGTAAACCACCACACTCACTTCCAGTTCAGGAGAGTCCCAACAGGGCATGGCTGCTGCTATCTGCTCTTTCTCCCATATCATTCAGCATGGACAACATTGCAGCAAATTGTCAGTTCTCTAGAGACACCACAGCTACTCTCTGTCTCCAAGGGAGGACTTGAAAAACTAACAAATATGGGCCTCCTCACCAATCAGCTGAAGCAACAGTTGTTCTGCCATCTGATTCACACAAACAATTTGCCTCCCTAAACTCAGTTCATTTTTATGATGGGCTAAAACTTGCAACTACAATTAATGAGAAACGCTGTATTATTAGGACTATTGGAGTAATACACTACATACTCATTATCTGCAAAACACATGTAGAGTCATCTCACATGTCTTGCACTTAGAATGAACTCTTACCATTGCATGAAACATATACCATTTACAGCTGTCAAAAAATATTTCCTTTACAACTGTGTTTACTGTGTATTCATGCTATGGTCAGTACCCATAAATTATGCCATTTCTATTCTCATCCAAATATATTGTCCAGCTTAGAAAGATTTTATTTATTTATTGATATTTGATTACTGGGAAATTCCATCTGGGTAGGAGCCCGCATTTCAAAACATTTTAAGAACAATAATGTTATAATCTTTAAAAATAAGACAAAAACAACTACAGTTTAAATAATTATACCAAATTAGACATAATAAGGAATCATTGGTTAAGAAGAGATACAAGTATGACAGTGATTTAATATTTAGAGAAATTTTAGCCATGTTTACAGAGAAATTAAAAGTAAGTTAGTACAATACAAACAGGAATTGCAATACAAAGATAGCGAAAAGCAGGCTTACGGTATATGTAGAAAGAAAGCCAGGGTTGAGAAATTGATACAAGTGTGGAAGTGAGTGAAGAAGGGAGAGTAAGGAAGTATAAAGTGTGAATAGGTATTTGTTCACATTTAGGGATATAGTTTATCCTGCTGTTGAGCAAGAACAGAGAAAGCTTTTGCATAGAAAGTCTTTCAGAATGGTTTTGAAGGATGGTAGGGAGGGTATTGACCTTATGGATAGAGATAAGGAGTTTCAGGCCTTAGCAACGTGGTATGAGTACAGACAATGCCCAACAAATCTGATAGGTTTTTGAACAGGCAGGAGTTTTTGCTAATTGGATTGTAATGACCGACTGAGAACATAGTTGTTTAGAATGTTATTTAGTGCTGGACAAGCAGATTGATGCTGAATAATTTTATAGGTTATAAGAAGCTGCGTATATTTTAGTTGGTGGGGTATTGCTAACTAATTTTGGCTTTTTAGTGCTAGTTGTGGCAGTGTAGTTTTAGTTGCGTTGGTGATAAAGTTTTTGGCTCTAAAAGCATCCCTATTTTTTGATGAGTTTTTCTTATGCAATTTTTTATATGCATGTCGAATTTAAAATTATCATCCACTATTATCCATAACAATTTGCTAAGAGAAGTGACTTCAATGATTGTCCTATCAAGAGAAAGGACTTTACATTTGTTTTTGTTTTTTTCCATGAGAGTGGAACTTGGGGGAAAAACAGTTGTATTTTTTTTTTTGATAGGGTTGAGCATGAGTTGTGCATTACAAAGCCATGTTTCAGACTGTGTTAAAGCTTCAAGCTTCTTGAATAATTTTTTGGAAGTGCGCCATGTTAACAGATGTGTAAATAAGTATCGAGTCATCTGTGTACTATTTTAGGGAGGCCTTTTGTATGAATGTGTGGAGGGTGTTGATGGGAATGTTAAAGGGTAGGGGACCAACGATAGAGCCTTGTGGTAGATGAGTGGTGTAATCATACCAATGCAAGGATAACAGAAATAAAATGTACTTGGTTCAAAGATGGGTCACACTGTGCCTATCAAAACATCTTAGCTCTTTATCAGATGTGGCTAACACATATAATTCCAGACTATGGAATTTAACCAAATAAATACAGTATTCTTATTCTGACATCAAGCATGCTGGAACAGGTGGTGTTGTCTTACTATTCTGCACAAACCTAACCAGTTTCCTCTTAGACAAATAGCTCACACACTGTGAAGACTTGTAATCCATTCTTTTATACACAAGCCTTCCAGTAGAATTAATTATTAGGTGAATGTCATTGAATTGTTTTTAACAATTTTCACTTACTTTGTGACTCTCATTGTGATGTGAGCACAGCTGTATTGAGCTCCATTCAGCTTCCATCTTGGAAAGCTTTAATGAAGTCGGCCACTAGGTAGGAACATACTCTACTAATTGTACAAGTTCCTTATTCCCTTTGTATGCAAACAGGTAAGCTCCAGAGTCTAAGGTTAAAACCATATTTTATTACAGTTTTTTATCATTTGATATTATTTGATTGGGTATTATTAGTTTTCAGATGCAGTAACAATATCTATTTATTTATTTGTTTAATTGTTTTTGAAATTGTACATCAGAACATATATATATATTTCCCCAGTCTGATAGGTATTCGAAACAAACTAAGTTATAGTAATATAACTGTATCTTTAACAACAGGTTATTAATCATTAGTAGTTTTTAATTTTAATTTTGATTAAGTTGATACCAATTAGGTTAATTAGTATATCAGGTGACTTGATTTTACCTATTTAATGATGGCATTGTATTTTGTTTTTTATCTTGAGAAAGCTCGGTATTAACCGAGCGAAAGTGCTTGATATATTCTGCTTTTGTGTTTCGTCAATAAAGACTTTTTACCGACTGTTGATCCTAGTTTCCTCGTTGGTGGACATTTTTTACTTCTTGGTTTTTTGGTGCTTACTTATCATTTTAAGGTTAAAACTATTCCAAAACAAACCTTTATTTCAGCCCCAAATTCCTTAGCTCTACATATCCTTAAAGAGCTTGCTAGCAGCATTTGGTTTCTGTAAGCAGAAAAGCTCTAACATAGTGTATTGCTTACTTACATTTCCTAGCTCCTGATTGTTTTTGTTTTTTTTTTTTTTCTTTTCTTTTTGGACTCCCTCCTGCTGGGGTTGCTCTGCAACCAGTTCTAACCACGCAGTTTCACACTAATTGCTACCCCCCTCCCCCAATCCATTCTCATAGAAGGCTATATCAATACCCACTCCTCTGGGAGCCATTTTTAAAATGTATTAAGGCAAATAACTTACATCTCCATTATAAACTTATATTTTACTTAATTATTGTATAACTCTTGTGGTCCGGTTTAGCCCTGCTGTGCTCACCCTCACTGCACTCGGGCTCGCTCCGTGCTCCATCCTACCCGCTATTCCCACCCGCCCCCAGTACTGTTAAATGTATACTTTCCTAGCCACTCCCCCTCCATCTTTCTCCCAACCAGCATCTCACACATCACCAAGTGGCCCTCCCTCTATACAACCCAACTTTTCTCCTTCCTTTTCTGCAAAATCCTGGTTGAAAACTGTGGCCTATAATGGCCTGGCCTCTTGCTATGCTAGCATCAACAAAAACATTAGCATTTTCTCTACTCCCCCTGATGCTCATCCTTTATCTCCTTACCACCTATGAAAACCAGTACCACCACGGATTCCACTACCCAAAATGTCAAACTACCACCCCAGACTTCTCTTACGAGTTAGCTCACCTAACTATCCCCCACACATCCAAACCCTCATCCCCTTTACCTCATCACCCAATTAAAACCTTAAAATCTAATCCAAGGGACAAGCACTATCTAAGACTTATTCATAAGTTTCTAAAGCTTATAATCAGATTTCAATATAACCTTGTTACAGATGGGGACATCCATCTCAGCCCTGGCCCATCTCCACCTGGTGACAATAGCACCTACACCACCAGCCCCATCAATAAACTACCCTTTAACAGTCCTGCAAATGCTCTCCTGACATTACACTTTAACATTCAAAGTATAAATAATAAAACCCCCAACCTGCATGGCCTCTTAGCAGTTCATTCCCCAGATATAATGTGTCCTTACAGAAACCTGGCTTAAAACTACTACTGCTGATAATGAGGTATTTCCCCCGGGCTACAACATACACTGATTAGACTGAACAGCTAAGAAGGGAGGTGGGATAACAGTTCTTTACAAAAATACATTAAGTGTTAATACAGATTCAGTTCAACCGCCTCCATTTAATAAAGCAGAAATCCTCATTACCAAACTGCAAATTAACAATAATAAGAGTATAAATATTATCTGTGTCTACATTCCCCCAGGCAATAAAATAAGCACTCTGTAAGATATCCTCCAATGGTTATACAATACCTACCCCCAAGAAACCATTGTTCTTGGTGACTTTAACACCGACTGGTGAACCTGCTCGGCTGAATCCCCTGTCACCCATATAAATCTGTTTGGGTTCACACAGATAATAACTTCTCCCACTAGGATTAGTAAACCCACCAACAGAGAAAGTATCTTAGATTGGGTACTTATCAATAGCCACCCAAGCTTGTATATTGCTGAGACTCTCCCTGATGACGTAAGTGATCATTCACTAACTTATATTATTAAGCATAAGGCAGAAACCCACCACAAAACTACGTACAAAACAATCAGAAACAATAAAAACTTCAATCCTACTAATTTCCTAAATGAACTTAAATCAGTCAACTGGTAAATCCTAGAAAATCTACCACTACATAAAGCTGTAACTTTTTTAAACAATAAATTCCTGATCATCCTTGACTTCCATGCTCCTGCACATACTATAAAGACTAAATCTCATACTGCTCTATGGCTCACAAAGGAAACTAAGATAAAAATGAAACTTAGAAATATAGCCTGGACCAAATATTGAACAACTAAAGCCCCCCTCGACCAAGAGAGATATCATCAAAGTATACAAAAACTCATTTTGCTAGACAAAAAAAAAAAAAAAACTACAACCAGAACCTCCAATTTAAACACCAAAACAATCCCCAAAAGTTTTGGGCAGGTATTAACTGACTTCTTCATCCAGGAAAATCTACAACCCCAACCCCATCAAACTACACCCATAAATCCCCAGAAACTGTTGCCACAGTCTTTAATGACGTTTTCACTGAAACTACTCAGTCCTTAGCTAACCAACTTACTCCCACCCACTCTAACTCAACCACTAACACACCCACTTCTCATCCTCCCTTTAACTTCCAACCTGTTTCTATCACTTTTATCCGATCCATTATCAAAAAACTAAAACCAACCACGCTGACCTCCTTCCTGCAGAGTACCTACAAAAAGCTGCCGACACCATAGCATTCCCCATCTCTATCCTAATCAATAGAACACTAACTGATGGAACTATCCCCTCAATCTGAAAAATATCCATGTTATCCCACTCCACAAAAGTGGAAGTTCAACAGAACTGGCAACTACAGACCCATTACCATTCTCTCACCACTAGCCAAATTAATGGAGAAGTGCATTCATAAGCAGCTTATGGGCTATCTCATTCAGAACGGTCTGCTTGCCAACTCTCAGCATGGCTTTAGGCCACATCACAGCACCACCTCTGCCATCCTTTCTTTTACAAATACCATATTCCAAAAGAGGATCAGCAACAGGCTATCCACAGCCCTATTTCTAGACCTGTCGAAGGCCTTTGATATGGTCAACCATAAATTACTCAACCATTCCCTAAAATACATCTCCCTAGATAACCATGCTATTCAGTGGTTCCTATCCTATCTGAATGGCAGACAACAGGCTGTATTATGGCAGGGAATGCTGTCCACCCTGCTACCTCTCACCCTTGGTGTCCCTCAGGGCTCTATTCTAAGTCCTCACCCTTGGTGTCCCTCAGGGCTCTATTCTAGGTCCTCACCCTTGGTGTCCCTCAGGGCTCTATTCTAGGTCCTCACCCTTGGTGTCCCTCAGGGCTCTATTCTAGGTCCTCACCCTTGGTGTCCCTCAGGGCTCTATTCTAGGTCCTCACCCTTGGTGTCCCTCAGGGCTCTATTCTAGGTCCTCACCCTTGGTGTCCCTCAGGGCTCCATTCTAGGTCCTCACCCTTGGTGTCCCTCAGGGCTCTATTCTAGGTCCTCTACTCTTTTCTATCTTCATCAACAATCTTCATACTGCCATCCCTGATGCAACCTGCATTCAATATGCAGACGATTCTACCCTGATCTGTACAGCCTCCTCCCCTTTAGACCTGCAAACCTTAACACAAAACACATTTAACACAGTTGAAAATTGGCTCTCTAATCACCATCTGTTGTTAAATCCCAACAAAACTAAACTGCTCCTCTTCACCCCACCAGTAGATCCACCCCATTTTCCTTCTCCATAACATCCAACAACGGTACCTCTATCTCTCCATATGACCATACTAAGCTTTTAGAAGTAATAGTGGACAATAATCTCAAATTTGATCTGCATATCAATACAATTATAAAAACTATTAATAAAAAGCTTGGCTCATTATATAGAAGCAAACCTTTTCTAACTCCATTAGCTAGGACTGCAATCGCCAGCTCACAACAACTCTCTACCCTTCTATATGCCTCCCCCATACTCTCCAATTTCAGCAAAACTGAACTTAGTAAGCTCTCTCACTGTTACAACCGTATTGCCAGATTTTCCATATGCTCAACATATAGGACACATCACTGTCAAAACCTCAGTCTTCCCGGGTGGCTAGAACTGACTAGCCTACTTCTGTTCAATCAGCTTATAGTAGCACACAAAATTCTGTACCACCTGGAAAATACTCTGGCACTCAAAAATATCATAAAGCCATACAGTCATTCAAGGCAATTACGATCATCCAATAAACTTTTGGTCCAAACCCACAAAGCCATTAACTCATCCGGCAACTCCCTATTTGCCAACATCATTGGTAAAACTTGGAATTCACTTCCATCTAATCTTACCCTCGAACCTTTTTTAAGTCTCTTCAAAAAAGGCCTCAAACAGTATTTTAAAGAGCACTGGCTTTGTCCCTGTACAAACCCTGATTAATTACTACTTATTCAATGCCTTATTTAAATTAATATTGTATCTGTTGCTCATAATAGGTTGCTGCAACCTTTTGTTTTTGTATACTATTACACACTGTGTATATTGTCAGTATCTAATAGAGTGTTTTGTAAGTATGTTTGACTCATATTTGTTATGGTCTATCTGCGTTATCTGGAGCTTTTCTCCCCGGGCCTCTGCTCAAAATGGACATATATCCAATCGGACTATCACAGTCAACAAATGTAAAATAAATAAAATAAATAAAATAATGATTTATTGGATATTTTAACCAGATAAATGGAATGATTCAAAGGTCCCCTTCTTCCTGGCCAAAAGTATATATTTTTTATAAATTTAATGGGTCTATATTATATATTCTAACTTTCTAAACTTCGAATCCCATATGTTCGACAACATATGATTGTAGTTTATAAGTTCATATATATAATAAAACAAAAAAAAAAAAAAAACTTACCTTAGCGGTGGTGGCAGGGGGGCAATCCCCCCTGCACCAAACCACACTTAAATATACCAACTCCGAGATTGCACTTCAGTACAGAAAGGGAAATTCTCCATTCTGCACTGAACGGCGCCATTACTTTTAACCTTCGAACTCTTGAAATGTCGACCATATGGTGTTGACCATATGACATTTGATATTTCAAGAGTTCGGAGTTCTAATAGGAACCCAATTTAATAATACCTCCTCCATGACAGTAAAGCTTATATCACTCCACTGCTACTCAGTGTGTCCATTCTCCTTACTAACTCAGCAAAGGCTAACTAAAGTGGAAGAATCAAAGTAGTGAAAAGTTTTTTTTCTCTGTAGCCTTATTTCCAGTGGCTGCTCACAGAATGCCTAGTTATAGCCTCAGCAGTCAGTGTGTGCACTTTCACATGCATAGGATGATAAGTTGCCATCCTGTACAAGTTTACAGAAAATCACTAGGCAAAGACCAGGCTCCAGCTTCTTTAAAAACAAACTGCTTTAATAGTAAGGAACTCACACAAGCGCTTTCACCATTAGGCTTCTTCAGGTGCATGAATTATCCTAGTAAACACACCCATTTTATATCCAAAAATATTCAGCATAATTGGTTCTTAAAGCCATATTACTTTACATTCATTCCCTTCTAATACATTACATGAAAACATATAAAAAATATATAAAAAATATATAAAAATACTTCAACTAATTTCTACAAGAATACCAGATTCGAATGCATACCATGATAATTATAAAAATAAAACATTTAATAAGCCTATAAAAATACTAAAAAGCTAAGATATAGACTATCTACGTAGTGGTCTGTTCTTTAAAACTGGTCTCAATGGAATAACATCATTAAGGCCATGTCCTGCATTTGCCTTGAGCCTTACTATCCATTCTACTTCCACAGTTTCTGTTTTATTTCTAATATCTCCCTTTCTCTTATTTTCATTAATAATACCTAATACTCTAAATTTAAAATTGTGCTGAGTATTGGTTTCTTTTACATGCTTTGCCAAGGCATTGGAAATATTCTCCTTCCTAATATGGTATATACGTTCTCTTATTCTATCTTTAAGGGGCCCATCTGTTTTACACACATAGAATTTATTACATATTTGGCAATTAGCAAAATATAGTACATGCTTCGTATCCCAAAAGGGGGATAGAATGGGGACATGACTGAGATGCTGTGGGGAAAAACATTGTACATACTCATCACTTCCTCCTTGGACCCAGCCACAAAACCCATGTGAGAGGGGGAGTAATAGAGTAGGTCATAAAGGAAAAACCCTGAATGTTGATGGATGGACCCCAGGATGCTCTTAGGATTTGCACTAGCCCTATCATAGTACATCAGAGTGGTTAGGAGGTTGCTGGTTAGCTTGGAGCTGCATATAAGGCACTGGGTAGGGGGCAACAAGACAAGGAACAGGGGAGAAAAGACACCCCCCAAAAATACAGTTAATTCGCAGATACACTAAGTCCTTCCAGTGGAGTATTCCCATGTTATTAAACTGCAAGATGACACTCCTTGTCCCTTATGCTACATATTTTTATGCATAAGATTCTTCCCTCTTTGAATAATGTTTTCCCTTATCCAGAGGGACACAGTGGTGCAGCGGTTAGCATTGTCACCTCACAGCAAGAGGTTCTCCCGTTCAATTCTCGGCTGGAGTGTCTTCTGTGTGGAGTCTGCATGTCCTCCCCATGGTTGAGTGATGTTTAAAGACATGCAGGTAGCTGGCTGCATGAATGGGATTGCCTTGTTTGAAGGTTGGGCGTCGGGCTGGCAACTCGGCACCTTAAAAAAATCCACTGCCAATCATTAGTGGACCGGAGTTCCAATGTGGCGACCCCTAACCGGGAAAAGCCGAAAGACACAAATTAGCCTGATGATATTGTGGACTGGACATTTTACTTCTGAAATACCATTCAGCTACAAATCTTTTAAATTCCCGATTCCATAGTCTCAAAAATATAGACATCAATGAAAGAATCCCACTTGAAATTGCAGCTATCATATTGATAATTTCTGTGTACTTCTAATCTACACCCATAAGAGTCTTGCTTCTTTAAAATGGAACACATATTTGTGTCCACTGCATGCCATGGTTAATGCTGTACTGGTATGCCTCCATTTCTTCCTCTGGACTGCTCTTAAAGCATTGACTGCATAAGGTATAGCTATGCAGTAGTTATGTCTGAGTCAACATTCTTTGTTCTTGTATTATACTATTTGTTCTCTCTTTGCACGTCTCTATTCCAATCCATAATTCACAAATTCTCTCATATATTTGTTTTCTCAGTGATGCTATTATTACCTGTGCTTTGAATAATAAGCCTTGGATACAACTTTTTTCTTTTTTGAAAGAATAAAATAAATAAATAAAAGTATGTATGCATATTTATCCCAACAGGTTAATTTTTGCTCAGTGCAGTCTCTCATTGTAACTTTGTTAAGTAAATGCATTTCTAAGTCAGTTTCAGTATATTCCGTGAATTTATTTCTGTTTATGGCTCCCTTCCCAGGCTATGTCTTTTTTTTTTTTTTTTTAAGAGAGACAACTATGTGCCCTCTAAACAAATGTGTTTGCATCACATTTACTGGCAGCTATAACTTATAACTAACAGCTCTGTGACACTTTTTCAAAACATGAGTTTGGTGTAATGAATAGAGAACACAAAAAAAGACTAACCCATTTTGTAAACAAGGCACTCTTATGCTCCAATGTGGAGACTTTGTCCCACATTCTCATTTATTTATTATTATTTTCTGAAATCACTGGATTTTAGAAAAGAGATATCAGTGACACACAGTGAAAATCTGTCTTGTTCATTATGAGCTCAAAGAAGTTGAAAGATTATTTGCCCCAATCTGCTTCTTATTTCTAAATAAAGTAAACAAAAACACTTGATCAACTGCCATGTCAGGCGATCTCACCTGATCAGTTGTGATTCAGGCAATCTCTTGAAGAATTGGTAATTGTAAGCTTTCCTTCACTTTTATCATCAGCAAACATTTTGTTTTCATTTTTTCTACATGGATTGAGGTGGAATATCAACTGTTACCACCTTATTCAATTAAGTGCCACTCTCTTACTTTCTTTGACTGTCAAGCCTGACTCTTAAAGGTCTTTTCTTACAGAATCCTATCACTTGGCTGGATGTCCTTGATTCTGATATCCTTCATCCTGTCTCTCCCAAATCATCTTATGCTTTCCTGCACATATGAACAGCTAAATACATTCTGTTCTCCTTGGCCTTCTTTGCAACTAGGGCAACTTTGTCTTTTGCTCATAAGTCCTTATTTCTTTATCTGTCCTACAGTGTAGAGGCTACCACTTATAATAAGCACTTCATCTTCATCACCAAACTTCCTGAACTGCTCTGACTTCTCTGCCCAGGTTTCTATGCCACACAGAAGCACTGGTCACACCACTGTTTGTGCAACTTCCCCTTCAGATTCCATGGTATTCTTCTATTAGAAACTACCTCCTACACCCTGTGCTATTTGGATGCAACACCTCTGAATCTGGCTTTGACCTCCACATTCAGACTTTACTTATCCTCAAACAGCCCTCCTAAATATTTGACACTGTTAACATGTTCCACTATTTTCCTTTCAATCTCAGTTTTCAACTTCTTCTGACATGACAGCATCTTGTCTGTACTCGTTTTCATCCCATGTGCCTTCACTTTTACATTCCAGTCTTCTATCATTTGCTGATGTTCCTGTTCAGAGTCTGTTAGCATTATAACATCATCTGCATACAGCAGCTTTGTTGATCAGACACCCCTGATGTAGTTGTTAAGGCAGAGCATCACCGGTATGAACAGTTGGCTCAGATGAGCCCTGATTCATGCTCACACCCATTGGGAACCTATTTGAGTCCAAATGCTATTGATGCATATGTCATTGGGACTTCTGTATAACCTGCACTGATTATATCAATATTCACAGGACTTTAAACAATTATAGGAGTGCCCAAATCAGTTTTTGGGACCTTGTCATATGCTTTCTCCATGTCAAGGAATGCCCAGTTTGGCTCTTTTCTGAATTTCTGATTCCCAGCTTCTTTTCCATTGTCTGTCTCATTGCAAACATTGAATTGAATGTGCTGTATCCTGTTCTGAATCTGAATTTCTCATCTCCCATCTTAATTTCTGCTATTCTGCATATTTATTTACCAATCGGCCTCTGCAAAATGTTCATGCAGTGTAAACAACAGTTCAACACCTGTCTGTACTGCCCAGAGTTGTAAATGCTCCTTTTGTTCTTGTCCACTGACACTAGCATGCTTACTCTGTAGTCATCTGTGGTATACCTTTGGCTTCAGACTGCATTGTACTGCATCCTGATCTGAATCTGAACTGCTCATCTCTCATCTTTCTATTATTCTGTGTGTTCATTTATAAATCATCATTCTCCAGCACTTCCAAGCAGTGTGACAGAAGTCTGATTATTCTGCACTTCTTACTGTTGTAAATGTCACCTTTGTTCTTGTACACCGGCACTAGCATGCTTGATCTTCAGTCATCTGGGATATGCCTTCTCTACATATTGCAAACAGTACCCTTAGGATCCATTTCTCCCCTAACTCACCCCACATCTTGAACATATCTGCTCTGACCTCATCTGAGCCTGCTGCTTTCCCTGACTTCATTTTCCTTAGTGCTGCACTTACTTTTTCTAGAATTGGATCTTACTCCTTCACTATTGGCTGTGCATGGAATACTACAGTTTCTGCAGGGGTTTCTGGACTATCTTGTGTATCTTTCAGTCTTTGCTTTGAAACATGAAAGAGTCTCTTTCTGCCACCTACTCAAGTCACTTTCCAGAAAATGGTAGATTTTCTGTAACACCTTTTTCTTTGCCATTGCAACAGCTTTCTTAGCCAACCAGTATTCCTTCATAGTCTTGCAGTGTTTTCACTGTTACATACTACTTTCATTTTATAACTTCCTGGACTTCTTTATTCCACTTCCAGCTTTCCTTATGTACCTTATTTTCTGCCTGGTTCAACTACATATAATCTTCACACATGCTGTTTTGAGATGCTACCATTTTTGTTTGTCTCTTTTTCCTCTTCTCCCTGAGGTACTAGTGCCTTTAAAGTTCAATCAAATTTCTGTGCTTTCACTCCTGTCAACTTACAGATCTTTATTCTAGTATCTGATGACCTTATAAGCGTCTCTGACCCTTACCTGCAGTTGATTCTGACCATCAATGATTTAGGCTGGAGACTGACAGTTTCACTGAGGTTGAATCTGCAATCTCTGATTTGTCCCCATTGTCATTGCCTTACTAAGGGGAAATCATCCTGGTATTAAGCCATTTTCCAAACAAACTCTGGGATAGTCTTCCTTCCTTATTCCTGCTACCCCACCCAAATGGACCCAGGTAGGGAATATATCCCATCATGTCCGCTCCAATATAAGCATTCAGGTCACCCATTATCAACACCAACTCATTTTGTCAAGTAAGCCATGCAACTGTTACCTGAATGCAGTATTTTTCTCAAAACTGTGTCGTAAGGCATAAGCTGACATTATGAATGCAGCCCTATCTTTACAGAGGAGTCTGATTACCATGAATCTATCAGTAACTCTGATGACATCTCTCAATGTCTTCAGAAGGCACTCTTTCTCTCACAAGTCCCACACCATTTCTACTCTCTCCTACCCCTGAGTAAAAGACTCTGAATCCCAAGCAAAGTGACTTTGCTGCACTACCCTTCCACCTTGTCATCTGGGTACACAGGATGTTCATCCCCTTACTTTTCTTCAAGCTGCATGCTGTCAGCGAACCTATATTCAGTGTAGCAATCCTTAGCTCATTTTTGACAGGTTGATTGGTTTTACACCCTGCTTTCATTGAAAGAAGCTATCACAGGTAACCCAGTCTATGCAACTATACGATGCCAGACCAGTAGCTTACTGACCCAGGGCTGTTGCGCTTTAGTGCTGCCATATACTGGCCAATAATGACCATTTGATGCTACTTAAAATGATGCTGTCTTGTCAGCTGTGTTAGACTCGTGACATGCTCTTTTCAGGCTGGATACCAAGTTAATAGATAAAAGTTATGTTCACAGCACTTTCCAAATCTTTTATTACCTCCTTTACCAACTGATAAATAAAAAAGCCTCCCAAACAGTTTCTTTGAAAATCAGAGGTCGGTATTTCTTGCCAGAGGGGCAAGCCCCCATGCATTGTCAAATATGTGCAGACACCTCAAACGCCCTCATATTTAAATATACCTACTCCAATGTCATACAACAGTGGAAGAAAAGAAGAAAACTCCATTATTGCTAGAAGTTGCTTTGGCAATACTCCATGAATCGACCAGCATTTGACTTAAACGCACACCCCTAAGTTTAAATATACATATATCAAAGTTGCACAGTAGTGGAAAAAAAGAGAACATTTCACTACTGCTGAAAATTGTTCTAGTACTATTCCCCAAATCTACTAGCATTTGACTTAAATGCTCTTGGTAAAATGACATCATCCTAACTCTAAGGAACTTGTACCTTCCTAATACAGCATTATGTGTAAAAATGTAGTTTTCTTTATCTGTCTTTCTCTGCCGCAATTCCTGATTTAGGCATAATACTTAAAAACTTAGTATTTTATAATGTTGACATCACTTCTTCAAGAGGGATAGGTAACTCCTGTTGTCACTTTGCTCAGATATTGTTGATCAATACAAATGCAAATCTTGTCTGGGATTCCTAATGAAGTGGCATGCTACCCCCACAGATCACTCTTGCACCAATTCATAGTCTTAAACTGCACTGTGGTGCAGTGTGCACAAATGCACTGCAAAAAAATGTATGGAAATGACCACACAGTGACATGCAAATGAAGGCATGTAGGGAAATAAGGCCATTGTGACATCCACTTGTATACAGATGAATATTGTCACAATTAATATTTGTAACTGATGGAATCTGTGCAGACCAGGGTATTCTTTAGAGCCACCTCCATAGTGCCTTTTTTAGGCAAGGCTCAAAAGTCAAACCCACCCCCATAGACAGCACAAGGAACAAGAAACTAAGGGTAATGCTGCTAAACGCCAGAAGTCTTAACCTCAAGATGCACGCACTCAAAGCTCTCCTCAGTATGGAGAACATCGATATCTGTGCAGTGACAGAAACCTGGTTCAAGGCTCCAGAGAGCACCCCAGCACTACCAGGCTATACCTCGTATCATGCTTTTCGGCCCCAAAACCCGGACCGAACCACAAAAAGAGGGGGAGTGTCCATATTTATCAAGGATATCCACACCTCCAGGTTAGTGGCATTGCACGAAGTATCGGAGACCATCCATGTGCAACTAACAGTGGGCAAGACTGCTTTTCAGTTTATAGCATCCTACAGACCACCCTCTCAAAGTCAGGAATCCCATTTGGCCTTCCTGAAAACATTGGAGAACATGAAGATCTCTCCGAACACCATTATATTGGGCGAATTCAACTACCCAAACATTGACTGGGAGCACTACTCAAGCCCCAGCACCTTAGCCCAAAGATTCCTGGAAATTATAAACTCAAATGCTATGGAACAACTAGTCACCACTCCCACAAGAGGGGACAACATACTAGACCTGATTATTACCAACATGGGGACTCTATGCTCCACACCAGAAGTATATCCCTCATTGGTAAGATCAGACCATAAATTAATTTCACTGGATGTCCACATCCCGACCCCACCCCCAGCCCAGAAAACCACAGTGAAAAACTTCTCAAAAGCGAACTTCTCACTTCTCAAAACTGAAGTGGAATCCTTCAAGGTCCCAGGGCCAGTGGAAACTACAGCCCAAACTGCAGAATCCTATATAAATGCATTCTACGGACATCTCCAGGAATGCATGGATCATGCTATCCCAAACAAAACCAAGACCCAATCATCCAAAGGCAGGCATCCAGTCTGGTGGACCCCTGCCATAAATAAACTGTACAACAGAAGGAGGAAACTACTACATGATAGAGCAAAATCCCTAATAGGGAAGGCATCTCTGATCAGTACTAGCAAAAAATTACGATCACTCATAAAATCCTCCAAGGCCAGCTTCGAGAGAAAAATTGCACAGGACACCAAAGACAATCATAAGGCTTTTTTCAGTTATGTTAGAAACCTGCGATGCAACTCCCAGACTTGTTCTGAGTTGATTCTAAAAGACAAAAAATACACTGAACCCACAGACATCGCCAATATCTTGGCAGACAGGTTCAGTGCAAACTTCTCCACCCCCTCCCCCAAAAAGAGCAAGTATCTGTCCCGGCAGAGGGCTGCCTCCCAAACATCTCAGATGCTCAGGTGAAGGCTGCCCCCTCCAAAGCACCTAACACTGCTTCCATGGGACCAGATGGCGTCCCAGGTTGCGTCCTACATGAACTACAAGAGGAACTAATCCCTCAAATAAAACAGCTATACAATCTCAGCCTCACTACAGGATATGTGCCCACAGAATGGCGTGACAGCAACAGTGGTCCCACTCCACAAAGGTGGAGCCTCTATGGACCCTGGAAACTATCGCCCCATAAGCCTGACTAGCTTAGTCTGCAAGGCTATGGAGAGAATCATCATGGAGCTCATAAACAAAGACATTGGGGACCTACAGACACTAGATCCTACCCAGTTCGGCTTTGTCAAGGGCAGATCCTGCCTTTTGAACCTGGTTGACTTCTTTGAAACAGTCACCAAAGCCATAGATGAAGGGAAGGTAGTCCACACAGCCTATCTGGACCTTGCAAAGGCATTTGACACAATACCCCACTCGGGCATCATAGATAAGCTATCCAGCTTAAATATAACCCCCTATGTCACAAGATGGGTCGCAAACTGGCTCAAAGACAGAACCCACACAGTGAGAGTTGCTGGAGCCATGTCAGACTCGAAACCAGTCACAAGTGGCATCCCACAGGGTTCTGTCCTGGGACCACTCTTGTTCGGTATATACTTTTCCGAGGTACAGGCAAACGTGGGAGGACTATGGCTCACCAAGTTCGCAGACGACTGCAAACTGGGCGCCATAATCAACTCTCCAGCTGACACAAACATCCTTCAAAAAGGTCTCACAGAGACAGATAACTGGTGCCAGCGCCATGGTTTAAAGCTAAATGCCAAAAAATGTATAGTCATACCCTTTGGCAAAAACAATGTGCCCACAAATTACCACATAGGTGGAAACCCATTAAGTACAAAGAAAGTTATTAGGGACCTGGGGACCCAAGTTGATAGCAATCTCTCCTTTGAAAACCACATTGCCAAAGTGGTTAGAAAGAACTTCTACATAGCCCACCTCATCACAAAGGGTTTCACATCTAGATGAAGAGAGGTAATCGTGCCCCTTTATTCATCCCTCATCAGGCCCATCATAGAATACAATGCCCCTTTTGGGATGTACTTTACCCGACACCTGCAGCAATTAGAAAGACCACAAAAGTATCTCACCAAGAGGATCAAGGGTCTCAAACAGATGCCATATGCTGCTCGGTTAAAAAAACTACAGCTCTACTCAGTTGCATACCGCCTACTTCGAGGCGATCTATGCCTGACATACAAAGCTATGTCAAATCCAGAATTAATGGACATGCTCCACCTCAGTAAATCTAAATCCCTTAGAGCCACACGCTCGAGGGACTTGAACCTCAGCACAGAAATAAATAGAACTTGCTGGAGGGACAGGTTCATAACCCAGAGGCTCCCTTCGCTCTGGAATAGAATTCCAGTTCATGTGAGGCAGAGCACCTCACTGAATCTCTTCAAGAAGAATCTCGATAAGTGGATGGGGGATCGTAGGTTTGTCCCAGGGATTACTCCCGTGTCACTATTAGACAGAGGCACAGTAAACTAAACCTTAAAAAGGGCACAGTATACTCAAATCAAGGGGTGGCGTAAGCCATACAGAATCGGGCTAGGCTTAAAATTGCCCCAGGGAAGATAGCCTAGTATGAACCTATGAACCTATGAACCTATGTGCATCAGCCATATGCAGAATCTACAGTAATTCATACATGTTTTATGTATTGTACTTTTCTAGCTACAGGACCTTTCTGCAACCAGCAGGGAAATGTTAGGTGTATCCTCAAAGTTCCAGCATACCAGATGATAGTGCCAGAACTATGAGTAACTTCTATGATATCATTAATTGACCTGAGGTACTGGCTGCCATAAATTACACATGTCTGGTAATAAAGGCTCCACAATATCCACGGTCAAAGAGACATGTGAATAGTAAAGTCTATTGTTCTCTGATATGCCATGTGGTGTGTAATGCATGTGGTATTATAGTACTCAGCCAATATGTCATTTATATTAGCTTTGTGGTCATAGGGCTGCCACGGTGGTGCAGCGGTTAGTATTACCGCCTCACAGCAAGAGGTTCTCTGGTTCAATTCTTGGCTGGGCTGCCTTCTGTACGGAGTCTGTATGTCCTTCCTGTGGTCACGTGGGTTTCCTCCGGGTGCTCTGGTTTCCTCCCACATCCCAAAGACATGCAGTAGGTGGATTGGACACTCTAAATTGGCCTTAGGTGTGAGTGTGTGCCTTCTGTGGAAGGTTGGGTGCCGGGCTGGCAACTCGACACTGTAAAACTCCACTGGCAATCATGAGCGGACAGATGATCCACTGTGGCGACCCCTAACCTGGAAAAGCCGAAAGAAGAAGATTAGCTTTGTGGTCATGTCCTGCAAAGTGACATTTTAAAGGGCTATCTAGTCAGTAAAAACAAATACCATAGCTATATAAACTACATATGGCTATATAGTGTATGCACATATGCTGTAACCACCCATGCATATGTTGCTATTGTGTTGCACATGATGCCAGATGATCACTGTAGCCCATCCTAATGATTCTTTTGCAGAGCCCACAGAACATTGCCAAGCATCAATATAACATGGCACACTCAAAAACATGAAATTTCATTTAGTGTGAACTCCTGTGTCTCAACATCTGCGCCTGCTGCCTTGATTTATTTGGGTAGGTTGGTACTAAAATATGGCTGTGACATGGCCTGCAAGATGTTTCATGCATATTCGCAGTAACAACATTTTCTCTTTTTTTCACTGCTCTGCAACCTTGAAGCAAGTATATTTAACTTTAGGGGTATGCATTTAAGTTAAGTGCTGTAGAACATGATCTTGAGGAAATAGGTAGGTCAATCTCATGGCATGGGAAGAATAAGACTACGCACATACATCTATAACAAGATAGCCTTCTATGTTGGTCACTGCATTTCCTGATCACATTATGAATTTGACAATAACACATGTGCCATACAAAACAGAAGGTGAAGCGAATTGCATTTGTCACCATGTGCACAGGTGCCAAGGGACACAATGGAAAAAGTCATGATGCAGGGTAATTAAGGACAACATCATCCTGCAGTGGGGTAGTTCTTAAATGAAGTAAATAATGTGGGATAAAATAGCCAGGGAATTGTTATGGCTAGGCTTGTATAGGCCCTATGGCCGATAGCTTAGTACCAACCTATGAAGAAGGATTAATAAGAGGAGTGGTACTAGTCCTATGAATGGAAATAACCAGGTGGTGGATATTATCAGGTAAAGGAGACAACTGGAGGAGGGCAGTCATATAAGCATTGATGTAGTCAAAAAGATTTGCACCTTCATGTGTGATGTGAACAATATGGTCTACGTAACTGGCATTTGCAAATCGAAGAAGTGATATGTATATCTGTTATTGTTTGTATACGCTTCCCATTTGATAAATGAGCAATTAAAGTTAACTAAACACAATTCATTGGGCTTAAAAAGTATCTTTTCATTTGATTTGGATATATATCACTGTCAACAGACACAATGAAAGAGACTTATTATTCAGAAGAATGTGGAAATTTTTAAACAGTAATAAAAATAAAAAAGTGAGGAAGGCAGTATTTTTGAAGCACAAGTTTACTTAACATTAAATACTGTTAAAGTAAAACCAACTAAGTGCTTTCGCCAAGAAACATGAATTGGCTTCATCAGAGTCATTCAATTATGATGTAACTTCCTTTATATACTCTAATTACTTAAGCAATTATTCATGATTTTGCTTGCATCAGTGAAATTACCCTGACTAAACTTAAAGGCATACTTCCTCTGAATATGTAATATAGAAAGTTACATGCTATAAACCACAATAATCAATGCATTCAAGACAAAAATATTAGTATTAATACTAATAATTAACATAATAGTATAAAACATTGTTAAAAATAGATTTAAAAGTGCAAAACATAGCTGATCTGTTAAGTTACAGTCAGATAAGTGTTTTCACAGTACACTTGAAATTAAACCTCTGTGCCCTTTGCTTCAAAAAGGGAGCTATTGAACAATAATCATTTAAATCTGGCTTGCAACAAGCATTTAGTCTCAGTTGCCATTTAGTTTCTCTGGCTTCTAATTCTAATTCGTCATTCCACCCCTAGAGTCACTCTGTGCTCTGTCGATGACAAAGAATAAAATCTCTTATAGTTGGGACATTCTAGAGTGTGAACATATAAAGCTTTGTTCATTTTTATATTTTTAATATCTCTAATGTGCTCAGTAATGCAGTCCCATAGCCTTTTTTTGGTCTTGCCAACGTAGAAACCAGGGAATGATGAACATGTAGCTAAATACACCACCATAGTGGTACTGCAGTTGCACCTGCCTGGGCATCCTATAGTATGTTCAAATCTTCCTATAAAGACATTCGTACCGTCATTTATATTTTTACAGGTCTTGCAAGCACCACATTTGTACATCAATGACCTGTGTTTGCCTTGTTTTCTGTTGACACTTTCAAAAATATTCTTTTTATTACACCCTCTACTGTACACAACCTTAGGTTTTATGCCCCAACCTTTCCTTCATTTCACTGTCAAAATGAGTTTCCCATATATTATTAACATTTGATATCAAGTTTGATGTTTCTGTATTGTATTGTAATACCAGAACATTGGTGTCTAGCTTGGCCATGTTGGTTCTATTAGTGTTTAGGCCTGCTTTTAAAATAGGCTTAGATGTAATAATTCTTTTAAGCATAACTTCTCTCTTCACTTTCAGCAAAAGACTTAAGGAGTAGCCTCTGTTTTGGAACATTCCAATTAATATATAGATCTGTTTTTTTTGAATATTTCATTGCTACTAATGAGCTTAGATGACCTAACCATTTGGTCTTTTATTATACCCTTCCGCTGATGGAAAGGGTGACAACTGCTATAGTAAAATAACATACTGGAATATGTTTCCTTTCTGTGGATACTGGTCAAGGTGCCCCAGGCAATGTTCTTAGTCAACTCAATATCTAAATATTCTATCTTACCACAGTGCCATTTATATGTGAACTCAAGGAAAGTTGTTGTGCAATTGATGTTTTTACGAAGTCGTTCATAGCATGTCCTCTCCTCATCATAAAATTAGTATGTCATCCAGAAACCTCAAATACAACAATACATTAACCATAAAGGTAGAGGAAAAAACATATCTTCTTTCCCATTCTAGGAGTACCAGATTCACAAAGCTAGAGGCACATTAGGACCCCATAGCCATGCCTGCTTCCTGATGGTAGAATTTACCTTCAAAAATCATAAAGTTGTTAGTGAAGACCACTTCGATGAGTCCAACTAATAAATTGACCTTGGATTGATCTATTGTTTTGCTACCCATCAAACTTTCCCTGAAGAAATCTAACCATTCATTATGGGGGATTAATGAGAACAAGTTAACCATGTCCACATTTAGGAAACAAAAATCCAAGCTCTCTCTATTTATTTGTCTGAATAATTCCAAACAGTGCCATGAGTCTTTGAGTATATGTTGTGCCTCACTTAACATTAAACTTGCCCATTTGTCTACAAATGTTGCTATTGGTTCAGTTTTAAAACCTTGGGCTGCTACTATCAGTCTAAAGGGGGGGGGGGGGGGGGGGTTATACACATTTTTATGAATCTTTGGTATTCCAAAGATTACTGGTGTTCTTGGTTTCTCAACTGTTAAATATTTTATGTCCACAATTTCTACTTCATTTTGAAATACAGCATCAAATAAAAAAAAAACAACAATCCTGGAGTAAGCTCTATTAACAGCATTTCTTTAAGTTCTACTATAAGTTGTGGTGTCACTCAATATTTCAAACATTTTAGAACTATAATATATGCGAGACATAATGACTACCCCCCAGGTCTGGTTTCATTACACAATACATCTTGTTTCCTGTCAATTCATACAAAATAGTGGCTTCATCGCTTGTGAGATTGCTTTATATGTTCACAGTCTAGAATGTCCCAACTCTAAGAGATTTCTATTCTTTGTCATTGACAGAGTACAGATTGACTCTAGGGGTGGGGATGATGAATTAGAATTAGAAGACAGATAAACTAAATGGCAACTGACACTAAATGCTTGTTGCAAGCCAGGTTTAAATGATTATTGTTCATTATACCATGACCCCCCCAAAACGTGCACGCTGATTGGCCAGCGTGCCCGTTGTAAATCGAGTTATACTAATGGAAAAAGGTCCGGTCGCCCGGACTTTTTTCCATTAGTATAACTCTTTTTTTTAAAACACTGTCTCGCTATGTTAAATGGGTTTAACATAGCGAGACAGCTTTAAAATAAGCAGCGGAGATCTCCGTTGCTTATTTTAAAGCTGTCTCGCTATGTTAAACCCATTTAACATAGCGAGACAGTGTTTAGCAACGGAGAAAGCAAGATCTCCGTTGCTTTTTATCTCGCTATGTTAAATGAGTTTAACATAGCGAGACAGTTTTAAAATAAGCAACGGAGATGTCCGTTGCTTATTTTAAAACTGTCTCCCTATGTTAAACTCATTTAACATAGCGAGACACTAAAAAAAAGCAACAGAGATCTTGCTTTCTCCGTTGCTTTGCAACTCTGATGTACTGCGCAGGCGCGCAGTACATCAGAACTGCCGCGGATGCCAGACATCTGCAGAAGGGCAGTAAACAGGCATTATACTATGCCATTATTTAAGAAAAGTAATAGTTTCTTTTCTTAAATAATGTCATGGTATAATAGCAATAACCCACTTCTCGGGACCAAACCACGCCAACCGTGGGTAAATTTAGCATTACCCACACCCAGGCGTGGGTTATTGCTATAATAGCTCCCTTTTTGAAGCAAAGGGCAGCAGAGGTTTAATTTCAAGTGTACTGTGAAAATGCTTAACTGACTGCAAATAACAGATCAACTATGTTTTGCACTTTTAAGTCTATTTTTTAACAATGTTTTATACTATTATGTTTATTATTAGTATTAACACTAATATTTTTATCTTGAATGCATTGATTATTGTGGTTTATAGCATGTTACTTTGTATATTACATATTCAGGGGAAGTATGCCTTTAGGTTTAGTCAGGGTAATTTCATTGATGCAAGCAGAATCATCAATAATTGCTTAAGTAATTAGAGTATATAAAGGAAGTTACATCGTAATTGAATGACTCTGATTAAGCCAATTAATGTTTCTTGGTGAAAGCACTTATTTGGTTTTACTTTAAAAATATTTAATGTTAAATAAACTTGTGTTTCACGCAAATAATGCCTTGGTGGCTTGCTTTTTTTTTATTTTTTTACTGTTTACAAGTTTTTGAGCCATTTGGCTTGTCTTTTAATGTGGTAATTTTATTTTGGGTGATGAGGACTTTAAGTTCTTGAATTCTATCTTGATGGATCTGACATGAGACAGTGGGGTCTCAGATAACTATAGAGACACTCCCACAGTTCCATTTTGGTCCAAATGAATGGCAGGTATTGATTCCTGGTACACAATGAAAACATGGTTTGGTAACAAGAAGATATGGATGGATCTGAGGGTCAGGAAGGCTTAAAGCTTGGATGTTTTTCATTTAAATTTCTAGCATTAAGCAGTGCCTCCTTTGTGTAATCCAAATTGGAATTTCCTATGCTAGTATGTTTAAGACATGGACATTTCTAAAAAGATATTAAGACACTTCAGAAAATTTTGCCAATGTGTGGAAGCTAGGATGGAAGAGGTTTAGGCCATCTCTGCAAAGCAGGTTTGCCTGTCAGACATTGCCTCTATTGCTGATGAACAATAGCTGTCCCATGCAGGACACCAGTTAGTTAGCAAGGAATAAAAAAAAAAAAAACTTATTTTATCTTTTCACTGTGGCAACATTCTTTGTGACAGAACAATACTTCTCAATACTATTGCTTATCTGCCTTAGACATATGCATGCAGAGATCCATGATGTCTCTCTCTGCATCTTCCCGAGGGTGGAGCACCTAAGATTTTTCATTCTCAGACTGGCAACCATGTAGTCATAATAATATTTAGACTGGAGAGATCTAAGCATCCTGGTCACACCACAAATTCTGGTATTTTACAGGCAGAAAAAGTAGAAACCTGTCAGCCTACATACAGAGTTCCAATTATAATTAGGACCTTACCAGTCTGTATGCAAACCTGGCTAGGCTCACTCTGGGCTTCATCTCAAAGTGCCAAAATGATGTATACAACCACATCAGGGCTAACCAGCCGATGGTATGAACCTTGGCTCTTGATAACTGCTGTTTTAAAGTGACACACTGACCCCATGTGCAAAAAACGTTTAATGGGTTGTGGACGGAATTATGTGCATGCTGCTTTCTAGCAAGAATGCAATATTAGATAAACATTTTCATCCAGTGCTATAGCTGAAGGTTTACGAATTACTTGTTCTGATATCTTGACTACCTTGATGCTTTCTGTACTGAAGTACTTGATCTAGTAATAAATAACCAAATGGAGTTTGGTAAATGCATAAAAAAATCTTCTAGTTAGACCAAAACACAAGTTAAGTTACGTCAACTCTACATGGCAAAAGCATTTTTGCCACCTACTGGGACTCTAGATCAACTATATAATTCTCTTTCTTCTTTATTCAGCATGCATGTGTACAAGTTTATTACCTCTACTTCTCCATAAAGTTAAATAGAATTATAAGTCTGAAATGGGATTTACCTTTAGTGACAGTGATAAGAAGTATCACTTACATTTTATTGTTTAAAATGGTCAGAATTTAACTAGCAGTGGCTGCTTATTCAATTACAATGTGCCCATATATACATAGTTAGTATATTAGAATGGCATATATCTGATCATGTGCTAAGATCCTCCATTATACATAAAGTTCCCAATCATGTAGCAAAAATAAATAAGGAAGTGACTGATACCTTGAACATCTTAGTAACATCTGGAATAGGTACATTATGTTTAAGCAGCATTTCTGATAAAAATACTTTTAATTGCACTTTGAAACTGATTATCTTACACAATGGTATTGTCACTGCTCTGTAAAATGACAGCAGAAACATAATTGGTATATCAAAAGCATTATGTATAATCCTGTAATAGAACAAAAGCTTTTTTCATAGTATGAGGTCATTCATTTATATACACAATATCCAGAGAAGCAAACATTTCAGCTATGTCTCATTTACTTCTTTCCCCTTACAGCTTGCAGATAGAGGAAGTTGTTTCAGATTATGATTTAAATAAACTTGTTTTAGATCTGAAGTCCTTTCTCACAAAGTAAAACTGGTCGTCTGGCAGGTTTATTCTCGATCATTATTGTTTATTGTTTTTAGTTTAAGTAATTTGCATATTTTACTTACTATGGAAAGTTAATACTGTTTAGTTACTATTGAATAAAACAAAAAGTTTAATTGAAAAAAAAGCTCAAAGGATTATTTTGCCAGACTGTAGCTGGCACCACGATTTTTTAGAGCTAGCCACCTGTCAGTGTGAACACAGTCTCTAGGTAATCGTCACCATTGATGTGACACCTTGACCCCATGTGCAAAAATGGGAAAAGGAGGCTTATGTGTGAATGGATTTTGCTTTTTAACCATTCACTGCTTCAGTTCTTTGTTTATCAACCCAAACACAAGTAAATAAACTAATCATTTAGCTTGTCAGGCACTGGAACTGAATTTTTGGATCCTAGATGTGCTTTGTTATTGTTTCATATCTTATTTGCTGAAATTTGGGTTATAATAAGATAGACATTTCTGTTCGTTAACCAGTACTCAGAATTACTCAAATTAGTCAACTTATACCCTGTTTTACTGTTTAAAAGGTGTTTCATCTATGTCATTTAGCCTTGTCTATTTTCAGTTTATATGGTTCATTAAACATAATTTGAATACACTTTATCCAGCCTCATACCTCTGAAATTCTTAGCTCAAGAAATCGTGACAAAGCCAAAAGTAATTGGGAGGGGGGGGGGGAGGCAAAGGCCCAAAAATAGAGACAAATGTTAAATATTGCTTTTATAAACTTAGAAAGTTGCTAGAATAAAAGGTTTTGTGTTACAATACATTTTCTGAAGGATATGAAATCTGAAAACTAGATGTCTTGTCATTATGTAATTAATTCAATATTTATAGATTTGCCAGTAAATTACACATTTTATAAGAAGACCAAAAATATGAGGCAAAAATCTGGACATTCCGTGGAAATCTGGACAGTTGAATGGTATGACTAGCCTGTTTATAGAACTGTCTTATCGCATGTGTACTATTGGATCTCATAGCTATCAACTTACATGCTCAAAAATCAGGGACAAAACAAAAAAAGTAATCAGGAGAAAAAGGCCAAAATCAAGGACAGTTTTTAAATATTACTCAAATTCACTTGAAAAAGTAGCAGCCTGGCAAGTTGTGCATCAGCACAGATTTCTTGAAAAATAAGAGGCATGAAACTAACGTGTCACAGCTGACTGAATGTAATCCTTAGTGATTTACTGGGAAATTAAAAAAAAAAATATATATATATATATATATATATATATATATATATATACACACACACACACACACACACACACACACACACACACACACACACACACACACACACACACACACACACACATTAAACACACATGAGCGACAGGGCAAAAACATGAGGCAAAATCAGTGATGTCCTGCAAAGGCATTGACAGTTGAGAGGTATGCCAAGTCTCTTTATTCATATCATCCTAAAGTTATTTTGCCCATAACTTTTAAGAATTCTGCATCTCATAGTTATAGCACTGTTAGGTAATTATTAATGGCTTTGAGATGTAAAGTATTATACTTCATGAAAGTTTCGGAGTGTTTAATATCGTAAATATTTTCTCTCTGGGGATTTTAATGAAAATGAGATTTGTGCAGATACATAATCTTGTTCAACAAATTAAATGATAAAATAAAATACCCTTTTAATAACTATGTAAACCAATAAAAAGGCATTTAAACAAGCAAACAAAATATGTCTGTCATTTATTATTAATTACATTCTCTCTCTAGCTCATGTCAAATTGGACTCTAGTAATGTTGCTCAGTCCTTCTGCTCCTGTCAGCATAGTCTTTGTATATTTGTTTCCTGATTATCAGCGTTTTTGCCTATGTATCTCTTGGAAGCTTAGATTTTATTTCACATTAAAAAAAGACTTTCATCTTTATACAATTTCTAGTGATTAAATTTACTTTTGCTGGGTAGCAATTTGCATATAATATAGCCAGTAAGGTAACATCTGATTTCTTTTATCCTGTTAGGTAAAAAAAGAAGTTGTTCTCTGCTGTCAGGCCTTGACATTATTATTCTACTCTTTCCACCAGGGATGAGAAATGGGCAAATTTGTATAAAGCTTACTGCTTTTTTGTACAGGGGATGAATTGATAAGATTGTTGCATTTACATCTACTGAGTTTTCTATGCAACAATACTTCTGCTTCATAGTTCGCCTGACATCACAAAAGTTATTCTATCAAGTTTTGTATTTTCTTTTTTCACAATTAGCTAATACAAGGATTGATAAACAGTATGTGAACCAGAATAGGTCCCGGACACTTATTGGAGATCTTGGCAGACTTTGTCTATTGTCTTTTGTGTTCTCACTTATTTCACGCAGTATAAAATTGACAGCTTTAGCTAAATTCTCACAATGAAGCAGCCTGGTGGTCAAAGAATAGTTCAGTGACAGCATCTGTTTAAATGGGGTACATTATTGATATGGCAGGTATGCTAGTCTTCCTGATTCACAAGTGTGTGCAATGTTACATTTTTCGTGTTCAGATCTATGCCATTATCGTGCATCACCGGTTTGTTTTATTTAGGCTGACATGGAGGACATTGGCTCCTTCGGGGAGCTACTGATGGCTACCAGCTTGCATCACCCATGCACGTAGCAAGGAAGAGTCCTTTAATACCATATTGATTTAGGAGAAGTGAAGTAGTCATAAAACAGAGCCCTGGTATACACCACTTGTGTCAAGTTTCTTGCAGGATAGTGAGACATTACCAGTAATAGAGTGGTGTCTAATAAAGTAATCATTTGTAATTCCATGACTCGTTAGTGCAATTCCAAGAGTGAAGGTGTGAAGACACAAACTTACATATACTAAGTCCAGGACTGCTGTGCCTCAGAGTATCCTCTTTTCTCTGAAGTATGTCGATCTTGAAGTTAGTATGTATAACTAGAGATCCTTTATCTCCTTCTCACACTTCTTTATGGTGCTCCCACTCTTACTAATCTCCAGGCTTCACAAAAATTAAAACTTGAACAATACTATAACAAAGTTGCTAAATTTACACCACATAATCCTTTCAGAATCCACCACTGTTTAGCAATGAAAAGCCTAATTAGTTAGACCTGCCGCATCAATTAACATATACACAGCTTCTTACCACCTATAAAATTATCCAGCATCCATCTCCCTGTCCAGCACTAAAAATATTCCACACAGCTATGTTCCCAGTCAGTCATTGTGATCCAGTGACCAAAAACTCCTGTCTGTGTACTACAAACCTAGAAAATCTGCTGGGCATCATCTGTACTCGTACAAGGTTGCGAAGGCCTGGAACTACTTAGCTATATCCATCAGGTCTATACCCTCCCTCCCATCTTTCAAAACCACTCTGAAGACATCCTAGCTAAAATCTCAGTTTGTTCTTCCTCAAAACCAGGATAAATTATATCACTAATGTGAACAAGTACCTTTTCATTCCTTATACCTCCTTGCTCTCCATTCTTCACTTACTTCCTTACTGCTATCTTATTCTCTTCCCTGACTTTCTCTCTAAATATACCATAAGCTGTTTTCCCTGACTTCATATTGCAGTTCCTTTTGTATTAGACTAACTTACCGTTAATTTCTCTACAAACTGTCTAAGATTTCTCTAAATATTAAATGATTGTGATATACCTTGTTTCAATTATTAGCCAATGTTTTTATATGTAATTTGTTGTAATTATTTATACTGCAGATCTTTTTGTTTTATTTTTGAATATTGTAAAATTAATGTTCTTAAAATGTTTTGTAATAATTTGAAGCTTTTCTCCCCAGGCCTCCGCTGAGAATGGGCTTTTACCCAGTTGTACTTCCGCGGTAATCAATTTCACTATCTAAATATATAAATAAATAAATAAATAAATACACACATGCATACATATACAAATAAATAAAATAAGCAAAACAGTATAGGGGATACAGCCCCAAACTGGAAGTTACAGTGAGCAAAAACAATTTTAAAGGAGAACAATGACCTTCAACATTTGGTGTTCTCATGTATTTTTTAGTTTTCTTTTTTTAATTCTGAGACTGCAGAGACTGCAGTAGAAAGACGTCAGTGAGCCAGTTGGTAATTCAGTAGGTTAAAGTAGCATTGGTGGTATAGTGGTGAGCATAGCTGCCTACTAAGCACTTAACCTGGGTTCAGTTCCTGGCCAATGCAAGAAGTCTGTACCTTTATGGGTTGGGAGGTTGACATAATGGTTAAGGTGTTTACTTTACAAACACAATGTGCAAGGTTTGATTCTTACATGGGGTAAATGGCTATGAGCATAGCTGCCTACTAAGCACTTAACCTGGGTTCAGTTCCTGGCCAATGCAAGAAGTCTGTACCTTTATGGGTTGGGAGGTTGACATAATGGTTAAGGTGTTTACTTTACAAACACAATGTACAAGGTTTGATTCTTACATGGGGTAAATGGCTAGACTTAAAATGGCCCACAAGGGCAGTTAGCCTAGTACTAATCTATGAACCTATGAAATATGGATTTACAAGTATACTGAGTTTGATTAGATTCTCAAAGATCCCAGGGTGAAGAATAGTATCAAAGGCCTTAGCTAAATCAAGGTAAACTGTATGTATAGATAGAGTTATCCTCATCTAATGCATCACTGACTCTTTTAAAGAAATCCAATGATTTTATTAGGCTTTATTTATGTTTCAAAATCCAAATTGGTTTGTGTGTAGTTACTGGAGGTTCCCAATGTCCCTGTTTCACTACCATGCAAATTATGCTGGTGTGAATGATGGGGCCATAACTGCCAAAGTATATGGTAGGGCTTCCTTTGTGTAGGGGAATTACCATAGCTGTCCTCCAGGCTTCTGCTATGCAACCACTGGTGATGCTGTTGTTGAGTACTTTAATGAGGAGGTCTATTAGGAAAAAATTCATACTGACCGGGAAACAGCTTTATATGTTATGCAGACCCATGGCCCTAAAATTATTGGTCTTAGCCAGTTTGCTAGCATTTTTTAGGGGTAATTCTTGGGAGGGATATGGACAGGAGTCTGGGCACTCTAGAGGTGGTAGATGAGAGAAGGCAGAGCTGAATTTATCTGCTCAGATAGCTATATCCCCAGAAATCTCTCAACTGTCCAGATTTTCACATATTTTTATCTGTTCTTCATAACATTTGTGTTTTTCTTGCAAATCATTGAGGACTGAAGTCACTAAATAATGACAGGCATTTGAGTTTCAGACTTCAAATCCTTCAGACAATGTTAGCTAACACACAGCATTTTTTCTAGCAACAATATTAAAATTTTGGGCTTTCATTACAGCATTACTTTTGGCTTTGTTAAGATTCTTGTGCTAAAATGTTGAGACAAGCTTACTACATTGCTGGGTATTTCTGTGGTTCCTTTTATAATTATTAATGAATGAATTAATTAATTAATTACAGAACATCTTGTTGGCATCCTTTGGTGATGTAGCAGTTTAAGCTCATAATTAGCTCTGCATCATTGGATATTGCATCTGAGTTCCTTGTTAACCCCACTCAGACTGATTTTGACACACTGAGTTTTTGTTTTGTTCTTTAGAATCAGACCAAAGCTCCCAGTCCACTGATGAGAGAATCTTGATATACTTAAATTATTCAAAAAAGAATCAAATAAGTCAAATAAAGAAAAACAGTAGCCTTTGTTTTACCTACAGAGCACGGAGTCAGAGAGCAGGGAGTCAGAGAAAAGCTGAAGGTAATGTCCCAGTGAATACAGACTTCCTTCTGGTCTGGAAGACTAAACTTGAATACAGTATGTTAAAAGCTGAGGATCATGGGTGACATGCAGTTATGTAGAGCTTGAACCTAACACAACTCTGGTGACTGGTTGACCTTTGGTACTACTGTAATTGGGAATTTATGAAGCACATCATAAGACATCAGCTGTATCCTAGGAAACATTCCTCACTTTCGTAGGCTAACATACATTGACATTAAAACAAAATATGCAGACATATTCTCTCTCTCTCTCTTTCTTTTTTTATTACTTTTTTGTACACTTTTGATCTGGGACATACAGAAAAAACAATCATCTGCTATCTTCATTTGCAGTTGCAACAGAATGTAACAAAGATACTATTAGAGCTTCCCAAAAAAGAAAAAAAATAGGTATTTACTAGACATATTTCTTTGCTTCCCAGCAAAGGCTTGTTTTGCCAGCCTTATCCCAAATGTGATACCATTTCAAGAAATTTCTAATCCAAAAGTATACTATCATTTTGTTTTTCCCTCATTAAACATTTTCCACTTGTATGTGTTCAGGGGAAATCGATGTCTGTAGTACGAACCTTTCCCAAGTTTGGACCATCACTAGTCCATAAAGTTTTCCTGATCATACAGCAATAATGTAGCAGGAAGAAAATATTTATTTATTTTGAGAAATAGAATGTGTTTGCCTAAATGTTCTCATTGGCAAGTAGATAATTCACATCTCTTTGAACACTGCAGACATGGATGCTGAGATGTTTTGCAAAGAGTGGTGACAGCAGTCATTAAAGTGTCAAGAAATGTTTATACCCTTTCACACTGAACTGTACCTCTCCCTTCTCTTAAGTTCCTTAATTTTTAATATGTAGGAATTTAATTAGTATTCCAGTAAAATTCTTAGTTCTCAGGAGGCACAGTGACTACATTGAGATTTGAACTAAATGAAGAAATTCTCCAGCAGCTTACACTAAATTGCCTAGATCTGCCAAGGATGTGATCACAGACATAGCCTAATCTGCATAATACATGAACTAACAATTGTTAATTGTCTGTCACCTCTGCTATGCATTTGACTATAATACTGATAAGAATGTGTACTAAAACACCTTTCATGTAGTGTTACACAAACTGGGAAATCTATTTTATGTTGAAGGACTATATCTGTGATCCCTAGAACTGCAATTACAGGTAAATATATAGCAACTGTTAAACTGTTACATATCTGAGTATTGTCTGGTCTCTTGGAATCTGCACGTGCACACAGACACAGACACACACACACACACACACACACACACACACACACACACACACACACACACACACACACACACACACACACACACACACACATAGTGGTTGTTGGTGGATTCGGGCCCTGACTCAGGCAGTGGAAGGGGTCTTCCCACCTGCAAAAAAAAAAAACTTTAAATGCGTGACAATGACTTTTGATGTCTGGTGGTATTTGTGTGCAATTATATTTAAAGTTTCATAGTTTTTTGAACTCACATAATTGAGCCTCAGATTACACAGTATGTATATACCTTACCACATTCCTTCTTGTCAGAATTTATACCCACTTACCTCCCTTAGCTGTCAGTTAAATATTATGCTTTAGTTTAAGGCACTCCCCCCTACAACTCCTTCCCAAAACTTTGAAACAATAAAAGTAAATGAGCTTGCAAAGTGCCACAGCATGCTGCTAGTCTACCAGAGAAATGTGGTTTATGAGTATTTTGGATTAACCAGAAATTTTACTGAAAAAAAAAAATATATTATTATCTAATTTGAAACACTTATTTGCATCATGGTTATTGGCACTTGTTGCACATAACGAGGTCTAGAGTATAAGACTTGATTAGTTTTTAATAGGGCATTGCAGAATGCTTGGCATTTGCTTTTCTGGATGTGTACTTTATTCTTCTGTTTAAACAGAAAATAAAGTAAATGCTAATACATTTTAATAAAAAATAACACAGAATCAGAGTTGCTCCAGCCAAATAGCACAATGTTTTAGGGGTAGAGTATGACAGAAGAATGCCAAAGAAGATGAATAGTAACATATACAAAATGGTGGTGTGGCCAGGGCTTGTGTATGACATAGAAACCTAAACAATGAAGGCAGAGCAGCTAATGGAGCCAGAAATGATAAGAGATCAAGTGGCTGAGATGTAGTAAGATATATACTATTGCTGAAATAAAGAAATGAGGACATCAGAGCAGCTGCAATTGTACAGAAGGCCAAAGTCTACAGACTGTTGTGGTTTACTTAAATACACAGGAAAGCAGAAGGCAATCTGGTAAAGAAGATTTGAGAAAAACAGGAAGAAGCAAAGAGCTAACAAAGATGTCCAAATAAGAGATGAAAGGATTACTTGAGAGAGGACCTGGGATAGTCGAGCATTAATGTCGATGAAAGTAGGAGACTGGCTGCGAGTGGAGTGACAGAGGGTGGCGATGAAAACTGACACAAAACCTGACCCATGCAAAACTGGGAAAAGGGGGTTAATGATGGTGATGGTGGTGAGGATGATGATGATGATCAAACCAATAAAGCAGAAAACAGAAAATGACAAGGGATTCTAATACACCCTAATTACACAGGATATACCTACTATAGAAAAGTTTTACAAAGAGTGGTAACAGCAGACATTAATGTGGGAAGAAATGTTTGTACCCTTGCAGCCTGAACTCTGTCTCCCTTCTCATCATTTCCTTAATTTTTATTAATAAGTAGAAATTTAATTAGTATTCCAGTACAATTCTTAGTTCTCGAAATTATACCAGTTTAATGCTGACACTATTGAAAGCTGCACACAAGTGTACAGGACTTTAAAGTAGCTATGTAAATTACACTTTACAGTAACATTTGTGACTCACAAACCTGTGAGTCAGTGAGTACTTAGTTTGCAGGATGCACATATCTATCTTGACAGCAGTGAAAATCAATTGTTTGGATTTCATTGGATACAACAGGCTCCTTTCATATTACAAAGACATTTAATAGGTGGATTTGTGATAATAAATTGTCCAGAGACAAATGTGTGCGTGTGTCTGTATAATATTTATGCATATATAATACAAAACAAAAAAAGCCTGGCAATCTATTTCCAATCCCTACATGCATAAAAACTCTAGTATTGACTTTTCATGTGGTTTATATAGGAACGATGAGACAGAATATCATCGAACAGATGTTGCTATGAAAGCACTGTTTTAAACTGATAAATAGTTGGATGTTTTATTGCCTGAAGTGTGCATAACATATACTCTATAGGTAAATAGCACTTTGAAACATAATTTTCATTATAAGGTTTCTGTCATTTATATACCTAATAAATTAATTTTTGATCTGCAGCCTAGTTATTTTTTCTATCACAGAGTAGTCTGATTTAATTCAGAATTAAAAATGCATTCAACAGTCTCTCAAAATCAGTCATCTCCTGGCAATCATATAACTTCATTAGCTTACCCGATGAGTTCTTACTATGTACAGTTCGACATTCCAGTCATTTGTTCTAAAGTGTTACATCTACTAGGCACAGCTTTGCACCTCTGGAAATTAAAACCATAGTAGTGTCCCTTCAAAATCAGATTAGGTAGTCCAAGTGAGCAGCATCTTCTTATAAATAAGGCCTTTGGATACTAGAAACCATACATTTAATGAAAATGAATCCTTGTATGGGCTTAATTTACTTTGTAGTGTATGTACCATTAAAGCTAATAACAACTTTGAAGACTCTCTTTATTTAAATAAAATCTAAAAAAAAGTAGAACTCTGTCCCTCAGAAAATTATTGCAACAGAAAATACCACCTCATTCAAAAATCTACTAAAAACTCACCTAAAGGATAATTGGATATGCTCCATTACATCCCCTGGCTAATATGCTGTATCTCTATGATCTTCTTACTATTTTTACAGATAATATATTTTCCTCTTTCACTTTATCTGTTGAACTACTACTCAAAGTAACAGATTTTCTATATATTTAAGCTATATGCATCAAATTGTACTATAACTGGTAGGTTATTTTTGAGTGGGTCTATATAATATTCTCAAAAGTCGACAATGTTGAATCTGACATTGTCGGCACGAGAATATTGAATGCACAAAATCTTGATCATGTAAATGGAAATCTCCATAAGGGGAGATTTCCATTTATTCCAATGTAGTGCAGTCTCGGAGTTGGTATATTTAAGTAGCGGGGGGGGTGCAGGGGGGGAATGCCCCCCTGTTTAAATCCATTAGGGTAAAAATTTAAAGTTTTAATTTTTTTTTTTTCATTTTCAAGTTATGGAACTTTGACAATATGGTGTCGACCATATTGTATGCAATGTTCTGTAACTTCGATGTTATAATATAGACCCTTTTGACTATGTGCCAATTGTGCCCTGTTAATCTACTTCTTATTTTCTCACAATTTCTTATCTATAATTTCTTTTCAACTTCTAATAATATAATATATATATACTACAATGTAATGTATTGTTTCTTTCTTGCATGTGAAGCTTTTCTCCCCAGGCCTCCACTGAAAAGGGGCTATCTAAGCCCAGTTAGACTTCCCCAGTCAGTAAATAAATAGATCTAACTTTAACAAGAAAATTTGTAATTTGGGTAGAGGACAACTAAACTTGATGGGCATAATCATAGGGATATGCCTAAATCATAGCAGATGAAGGGTATGCTACTAGACAACAATCAGAGGGATTCTAAAACTATTCAGATATGAATGTTTCTGGGTGACAGTGGTAAAAAAGTAATTTTAAATGAATATTCTGCTTGTGTGATGAAATTCCAGGGAAAACTTAAAAAAAAGAGAGATTTTCCTGTGATTTGTGAATCATGAAGGAAATACCTTATCTTAGTATATTCATTTTTAAATGCAAGCATGATTTTAGTGGCTGAAAACTGACATATACATGACAGCAGATGCTTTTCTAAGTAATACTCTACTATTTTGTTTCCAAGATCTGTTTTTTACCCATGAGTTTAACAGCATGTGGTTTGCACGTATGTGTGTGTTTGTTTGAGCATGACTGTGTGTGTGTGTGTCCATGCATTTAACGTATAGTTGATTGTGTTTTCTATTACCTTTACAAGTAAGTACTGACAGAGCTTATGAGACAAAGATGTGTGTCCCTCTGACAGAACTACTTTCTGACCCTTTATTTTTTTTTTATTTCCCATTAAAATGCATCTTTTATGTAGTATTTACACAGCCTCCCCAAGGGGTGTTTGGGACACAAGGCTATACTTCATCTGTTCTGAAAGCCTGCTTTCTCAGTGTTTCAAATGAGATCAAGATAAGAACGCAGAATGTCCAGCTGTTTATCTGTAGTTCATAGGGATGTCTGTGCTGCCACACTGTCTTAGGTTCAGCATAAAACCAGATGTTAAATGTGGCAAAGAGTATATCCATATAAGTGTGCTTATAGAGAATTGTTAAAAATATAAACAATACTTCTTTTAATGGACAATGGTGCATTGTAGACTTTCAAAAAATAAATGGCCCTTTTCCTATTTAAGCAAGCGATACATATGTGGAAATCAGTTTTCAAGGAGGTTGAGATATTGGAAATCTGAAGTGCAATATGTTTATTTTCTGTTTTTTTTCCCTATCTGTGATACCTATCTAGCCAATCTTACCAGTGCTACTAGGAGTTACCATGTTACCATAAAGCAAACCTCTCAACCATACCACATTCCTCTGGATTTACCGGTTTTTGAGGTCCAAATAATGGGGTGGCAAAAATTCCCACATGGCCCCCTTTATTCCCAAATTTCCCAGCTTGAATTACTGAGATGTTCTTTGTTTATGGTCACACTTGCAATGGATTATTCTTATAGCTGAATAATGCTGCATATGCATGACTTTGGGGTGTGTGTGTGTGTGTGTGTGTGTGTGTGTGTGTGTGTGTGTGTGTGTGTGTGTGTGTGTGTGTTTGCGTGTTTTAGGGTTACTCAGGCTCAAACACCAGTACCTTACTTACAAGAAGCAAGAGCCTGAGATCTCTACCCATACCACCACTTCTGATTGAAGGAGTTCTAACTTTCAACTATACAAATTTTCACAGAATATCTGGAATTTTTGGCACATACTTTTGGTCTGTTCCTCTTAAAATGTGGATGGCACAGTGGTGCAGTGGTAGCACTGTTGCCTTAGAGCAAGAGGTTCTCTGGTTCAATTCTCAGCTGAAGTGCCTTCTGTGCAGAGTCTGCATGTCCTCCCTGTGTTTGTGTGGATTTCCTCTGGGTGCTCCAGTTTCCTTCCACAATACAAATACATGTGTCTGTAGCATTTCACCCCGGACCTCTGCTGAAAAGTGGGCTTTGTTCCAAGTCAGACTTTCCCAGTAAACAAAGGGTGGCCTAATGGTTAAGGTGTTTGCCTTACAAACAAAAGGTACAGGGTTCAAGTCTCCCAAGGGATAATTGGCTAGACTTAAAATGGCTCACAAGGGCAGTTAGCCTAGTACTAATCTATGAACCTATGAAATAAAATAAAATTTCTAGTTTTCTGGCAAATCAGTGAGAACTGTATTCACTAAATAATGATAGCCATTTAAGTTCAGTCTTCCTATCTTTCAGGAAACACATGGTAACACATTTTATTCTAACAACTTTCTAAGATTATACAAGCAATGTTTAAAATGTGTCCCCGATTTTGGGCCTCCCCCCCCCAATAAATTTTGGCTTTTTTCTAATTTCATGTGCTGCACGGTTCTTCAGGGAAAGTGAAGTTTAGGGCTGCTTATGCAAAATCTACTTGTAATGGTTAGTAGCACAATTAGTATACTTGCTCTTGCTGCAGAAAGTTGTGGGTTTTACTCCATCAGTATGTAAATGGATTGTTGATACTGTACTGTGTTGTACTTTTAAAGGGGCAGATGCTGCAGTCCTGAGAATGTCCTCCTTTGGCAGAGATACATAGTAACTATGAACCTGTTAGCAGTTTGTCATCCATTCCCTGTTGAAATATTACGAGCTTATCATTTTTTTAATGTAACATAAGCAATTTATTCTTCAAGGGCAGCAGGCACTTTACTTGTAGATGAAACAATGAAATATAAAGTTGTTTGCTAGCAGCAGTCTCTTCATTAGTTACAGATCTTTTTAATGTGGAATTATTTAGATGACTTTTACTTCTGCAGAGATTGTGCATTTTTACTGATACTGGTGGATTGTAGAAGTTTGAGTAGACTTTTATGATGACAATATTCTGAATTGGGCAGTTTTGTCATTATTGTTTCATGTATTTTGTTTCATTTCTTACTGGAAATATGTTCAAAACAAATTTAAAATGTGCTCTAACAAGTGTGCTGTACTATACAAAGAATATAATTTAATACAGTCAAGAAGGTGGATCAAAGAACACATGCATGTTTCGTGTGCAAGGGAACTATGATTTGAAAACAGTCCACAGGTAATCCTTATCCACCACTGGCCAGATGCATTTTCTTTGAATGTGTGTTTCAATGCTGCTTCAATGAATGTAAATTTCAAGGGCAGAGAAGATTTAATGCGAAGTCTATTTTCATTGTGGGACTGTATTGCTTTGTTTAGCAGATGTCTATTAGTGTTTGTGCTAGAAAATTTAAAATAAATGTTTTAAATGAAATCCAAATAATCATTGTAGAAGTAAAGCAGTATGCACATTACAGTGTTTATGGTAAATGGGGCGGAACAGTCAAGTAATGGAACACTGGAATGGCTGCAGGAGGACTCTGGGGCTATATTTTAGTTGTCTGTTCTTCAGTTTGCATTTGAAAGTTGGTATCCCACAATTCCACTGGAGTGGGTGGGGTTACATAAGTATGCAAATTTGATGTTAACCAGCATACAGATTTGTACCTATTTTCCTTTGGCCTGTGTCCAGTTTTTTGATGTTTCCAGGTTGAGAGGTATGCCATAAAGGTGTCATACTTCAGGGTACATGATTTTATTCTTTATAGTTTATCATACAAATGAGAGTATCATAACTAAGGGGAACTAATCAATATCTGAAAAGCCAATCACCTGAGCTATTACAATACAGATAACATCTGGAACTTTCTCAAATTAACAGAGCTAAATGTCTGTAACAGTAAAGTCTAATACCTTTTTGTCAGAATAAATAATTAATATCAAGCATCAGGAATAAAAAAACTATTGTATAAGATATTATTTATAATCACATCAAAGGAACAGCACATATTATGATTTTTAAAGAAAAAATATCAGCAATGTATCATGAATCATCTGTACAGAAGCTCAGATGCAGTATAATAGTTGTATGTTATGCTCATAACTTTGTATTGTGATAGCTTATTTTTAACTTTGTGTCAGATCGGTGTAAACACTATATGTTACAAAGCTAGCAAGAGCAAAATATGGGCTACAAAGTGAATGGAACCAAAATGACAGCTGGCAAAATATGAGTTTTTAAAGGGCATGGTGCTTTAAAAAGTCAGCATTGTTTTGGCTTAAAAGTTTAAAAAAAAAAAAAAAAAAAGATTTACCAGTGCAATCACAAGTTTGACAAAATGTTTTTTCTTTTTTTGTGGCTTCTATCTATATCAGATAAAAAAAGTTATAGGGATTCACCAACCAGAAATAACAACACTTAACTTATGATGGCAATAACTATTTATAACTTTTATTTAAAAACACTGTGATAAAGTTTGTTGTTTGAACGGAATATTCTAAGTGACTGTTCAAATAAATGCAAGTCAATGAAATTAAACCTTTTAACTGGCAAGCATGTTCACTAGCAAGTGTGCCCAGTAACGGACAAACAGGGAGATTTGTATTTTCCACATGGAATTCCTTTATTTCCTAACTCTGTGAGACCTGTAATGTAATATATTTTAATTCAGAAACTGTGGTAAGTGAAGTGTCTCCCTTCCCTCATACTCAGTCCCTTCAGTCATTTCTCCATCAACATTTATTTTATTATGTATATATTTTTTTGTTGACAAGCTTAGCCCCTCCAAAGACTAGTATTCGTTTTTTCCGCAAAGTCCCGAGGTGGTATTCACTCAAACAGAAATCCAGCAGTGGCAATGGGGATCTATCCCTGCTGTTTTTTAGTAAGAGTCATAGGATCATTTAGGTTCACCCAAGCTAAAATTAAAATATTTTGCAGAATTTAAAGATTTACTGAAATAATCAAACATAACAGCAATGCTAAAAAGTCAAAAACAATGTATAGCACTTACTAGAAACTCTAATAAATGCAAATAATCAACAGCTACAAAAATATATATCTGATAAGCAACAATATTCTTCACCATACCAAGGGCCACAACACAATAATGTGACTACATCTGTACATCAATATATATATATATCTATATATTAAACACACACACACACACACACACACACACACACACACACACACACACACACACACACACACACACACACACACACACACACTTAACATCTCAAGAAAAGTCAGACATCAATTTAAAGATATGTAATACTTAGAATTACAATATATTGCAAAAAGTCATTCACTGCATACACCTCTCAATATTCACAAATATTCTCAACATTCGAAATATGCTTATCACTAATATATATATATATATATATATATATATATATATATATATATATATATATATATCTATATATTATTTTTTTAATCATATTATGCAATTATATTGTGTAGACCTTTGCCCTCTCACACTCTACTGTATATATGCTTAGTCCAAGGTCACTCAGTATAGAAAAAGAAGGTAAATGCCATTTAAAGGTGCAGTATATAACTATATTACCTTTGAATAGAGAGAGAACATCAACTAAAGATATATTTCAGTATACCTACTAAATGTTTCACGATTCTTTTTCATACTTTTTGATCTAATTATATACTCCATAATTTAAATGCAGTAAATTACTTTCAGAAAATTCTGATGTAAAGAATTAATTTTCTTACAACCACTCCTATTCCCTAAATAATGCTCATGATAACTATCATAAGAGACATTTAGAATGTAGGGTATGTTGCTTAAATTGAACTCTTAGGCCATTTTCTGTTCATTATGCAAATTCCTCCTCTAGAAGTGGTCAAGATGAAATCCCTCGAACATCAGTTGCCAACAGAAAATGACACAGAGGAACATGATGTTGAACATTGTTTTCCATAGGAAATCATTGTCGCTATGATTCCTTTCTATTGGAATATTTTTTTCTTCAAATTGATGAGACTGTGGAGTTTGGTACACATAAGCTTCATGGGTGATAAGATGATTTCTCCCACATCATGGGTGCAGAGGGGCAAAAAACACTTAAAGGTAACTTTTTTTCAACCTTTCTGAGCTTGGGGCATTATTTTTTAACATGTCTGATGCTCTGTGTTATGCAGTTTAACAATCCATAGTAGGACCTATGCAAATAGCCATTTATTTGACAAATAAAAACTTAGGGGAGAGGATCCCTCTTCATTAACCTGAAAATCCCTTTTTTTTCCTCTAAATTGTTGATGTGCATTACAGTTTAATTCTAAATTATGCACACTGAACTTTTATGACATTTGCTTACATGTGTTAAACTTTTTCAAATGTTCTGGGGAATAATGCCTGCTATGAAATGGAGCTTGCTAATAAAATGAATGTAATGTCAAAGTGGGAGTAATGGTGAGGAAACCATAAATGGAGTGGGTAATGGGTAATCATAGATTGGAAACAGCATGGAAGAACATACATTATACAACAGTCTGCAAGGAATTCAAATGACCCTAATTAAATCAGGCAACGATGCATAAAAAATAGCATAAGGAGCTTAGATCTGTAAAATGAAATATGCTGGCAGGAAAACATGAAATAGGGATAAAAAAAAAAAAATAAGACTAGAAAGTTCCTGGGAGATAAGGGGGGGTGATCTAGACCCTGAGCATTAGATACATCTAAGAGCCTACACTATGTGATGTCATTACCCATATTGACTATTTAGATACAATTTTTTAAGAAACATAGCTTCGTTGCCTTGATACTTTAAAGGTTTAATATCAGTTTATATAGTATTTTTAATAACAGCAAGATGTTTCCAATATACACTGGGCTCATATGATGAAGACACAGGACAAAAATGGTCCATACGTTATATATATATGAATTAGTATACAGGATAGGTAGAACGTAAGATGGATCCGATGGGATTTTTATCATGATTTTTATCATGATTTTTTTCACCATGAATTTTCTATCATGAAGTTCTCACACATAACACATTTATTTTAATTATACATATATTGCTTTTTATACATTGTTTCTCATACACATACACATTAGTCAGATTCAGACACTTGCCATTTAGATAACGTAGGTTGTAAATATATACTTTTAGCAGAATTTTGGCGTATAGTTGACTACATGGAGATTGAGTAATATGGCTTTCAACAGTTTAGAAGCGAGAGCGGAATTGCAGTTCGATAAATACCATGTTGTAGTTTGATGCTATATAGCCTTGGAAATTTGCCTGAAATTTGCCTTAAATTATTTTAAGTCACTGTCGTTTTCATTGTATTTGAGTCTTCATATTTTATGTTATTTTATGTTATTTAATTCGAAACGCTTGCTCTAGATTGTTTATAGAGCTGATTCGCAAGTGCTGCGAGTCAGCTTTTGAATCACGTACAAGACCCATAATGATGTATTCACCAACATTTAAATGGGACGCTTGCGAGAAGTTTGATGTTGTCTTGTTTGATGTGAAGTTAATAGGATGAAGTTAATAGGATGTGGACCCACCAGTTTAAAAGAATGTGTTTCATTTGAAGCCTTCATGAACATCTAGTCATCTGGTGATAATTATGTTGATCCATTTTGTTTTGTTTGGTTTGTTTTGTTTTGTTAAAAATTTTAAATATTAACATTATGCCAATGTTTTTAAATTACAGATGGAATATAGCGATCTGTGATATTATATATTATGTACTGATGAGCTAAGAGATTCTGTTTTGAACCATCACAGTTAACAAGGCTGAACAGTTGTTTTATTTCAGCAATGATTTAGCTCAGTAGTGATTCTGCCTTAATTCATTCCCATCTGTTTTAATTGTTTTATTTGCATAAATGGATAGTTTAATGATGTGATTAGCTGCTACCGTTTTACTATATAAACCACTGAAGAGTTTATGATATTGTATCTGAAGAAGCTTGCCAGCAGCAAGCGAAAGCGCTCATCTATTTTACTTATTTGTTGGAATAAAGATTCTTGCTGAAGAAGGTGTCTCGTGGTGTATCCTGATTAGTTATCTTTTGTGATATATATATATATATATATATATATATATATATATATATATATATATATATATATATATATATCTATATATTATTTTTTTAATCATATTATGCAATTATATTGTGTAGACCTTTGCCCTCTCACACTCTACTGTATATATGCTTAGTCCAAGGTCACTCAGTATAGAAAAAGAAGGTAAATGCCATTTAAAGGTGCAGTATATAACTATATTACCTTTGAATAGAGAGAGAACATCAACTAAAGATATATTTCAGTATACCTACTAAATGTTTCACGATTCTTTTTCATACTTTTTGATCTAATTATATACTCCATAATTTAAATGCAGTAAATTACTTTCAGAAAATTCTGATGTAAAGAATTAATTTTCTTACAACCACTCCTATTCCCTAAATAATGCTCATGATAACTATCATAAGGGACATTTAGAATGTAGGGTATGTTGCTTAAATTGAACTCTTAGGCCATTTTCTGTTCATTATGCAAATTCCTCCTCTAGAAGTGGTCAAGATGAAATCCCTCGAACATCAGTTGCCAACAGAAAATGACACAGAGGAACATGATGTTGAACATTGTTTTCCATAGGAAATCATTGGCGCTATGATTCCTTTCTATTGGAATATTTTTTTCTTCAAATTGATGAGACTGTGGAGTTTGGTACACATAAGCTTCATGGGTGATAAGATGATTTCTCCCACATCATGGGTGCAGAGGGGCAAAAAACACTTAAAGGTAACTTTTTTTCAACCTTTCTGAGCTTGGGGCATTATTTTTTAACATGTCTGATGCTCGGTGTTATGCAGTTTAACAATCCATAGTAGGACCTATGCAAATAGCCATTTATTTGACAAATAAAAACTTAGGGGAGAGGATCCCTCTTCATTAACCTGAAAATCCCTTTTTTTTCCTCTAAATTGTTGATGTGCATTACAGTTTAATTCTAAATTATGCACATTGAACTTTTATGACATTTGCTTACATGTGTTAAACTTTTTCAAATGTTCTGGGGAATAATGCCTGCTATGAAATGGAGCTTGCTAATAAAATGAATGTAATGTCAAAGTGGGAGTAATGGTGAGGAAACCATAAATGGAGTGGGTAATGGGTAATCATAGATTGGAAACAGCATGGAAGAACATACATTATACAACAGTCTGCAAGGAATTCAAATGACCCTAATTAAATCAGGCAACGATGCATAAAAAATAGCATAAGGAGCTTAGATCTGTAAAATGAAATATGCTGGCAGGAAAACATGAAATAGGGATAAAAAAAAAAAATAAGACTAGAAAGTTCCTGGGAGATAAGGGGGGGGGGTGATAAAAAGTGGTGAAAATTCAGGATGCATAGACAGAAAGATGAATAACCCAGCTACTAAAGATGGCAAAGTACGGTACAGAGGGTTTCTCAATGTTTGTGTTCTTTTCAGCTGGAAAGGCTCCATGAATCAGTAATCCAGATGGTAGTTAGTGTCTCCTATGCAAACAGTTTAATAATTCATGCATACAATGGAATGTATCGCATTACTTCACATTACCGTGGATACATGACAACACTTTGTTATATATAAAATACACCTGCTTGCCATGTAAAGAGAAAAAAGCCAAAACTAAACATCCAGGTGGAACAGTGATGTCTACTGATGAGCATTATTTTTTTACCTTTGCTTCTAGCATATTTGGACTTCTGAGTTTCTCTATTGATGTTTACCATTTGTTTTGGCTGCAGCATGTTTCAATGTAAACTCCATGGAATACACAAAACTTTGGAGCACAGACCATTGCATTCCCATAACCCTAAAACACATCAAAAGCATGAAACACAATGTATTTGCAGGAAGGCAAGCTGAACAGCTACTGCCTATATGATGGGACGCAGCCCCACACTTTTGCAACAGGCAATCCTTCAACTGTATCCTATAACAAGTGCTATGAAATAAAACTAGGACAATATTCATGTATAAATACATACATATAACTTTATATTTAGATGTGTGTGAGTGTGTGTGTGTGTGTGTGTGTGTGTGTGTGTGTGTGTGTGTGTGTGTGTATATACATATATATATATATATATATATATATATATGTGTGTGTGTGTGTGTGTGTGTGTGTGTGTGTGTGTGTCTGTATGTACATTTATATGCATATGGATTCTGGTCAGGTAGTCAAAGTGCTTTCATTTCAATGAAATTGAACTGTAGTTTTAAAAGTCAACATCCCATTTCATCAAATGTGCTTCTTTTAATTTTTTTTTTTTGTTTTGTGGATGGTTACTCTTTTGAGAGTGTTTTAGGTAATAGGATTATGTGTTTAGGGGTTTTGCTTTTTTGGGTAGTGGGGGATGTTAGTAAAGAAAAATGTATGACTGTCTTCCTTGTCAGTATTGTTGGTGAGTACCCCTGCCTGTCATGCATGAGACTGGGGTTTGATTCCCTGACGGAGAGAGTATAGGGTTTTTTTTGGCCAATACAGTGATACAGCGGTTTTTATTGTCACCTCATAGCAAGAGGTTCTCTAGTCTGATTCTTGGCTGGGGTGCCTTCTGTGTGGAGTCTGCATGTCCTCCCTGCATTCATGTGGGTTTCCTCCAGTTTCCTCCCACATTACAAAGATATGTTCCTGGAGTGTTTCTCCCTGGGCCTCCTCTGAAAATTGGATCATTCCAAGTTGGACTTTTCTGGTAAAGAAATGTTAAATAAATAAACAAAAAGTGTCTTTTTCTAACATCTGTTCTTGTGGTAAGCTAACTTACACAGTTATGTTCAACATCAGAACATTGCTGCAGAAGGATATAGTTATATGGGAGGATTGAATAGCTTAAAAGTAAGGACAGGGTTAACAGAGTCAGAAGACTCTTAATACGTCTAGCAAACTCTAGCTTGGAAAATTAGTAAATTTTATAGTGCATAGTAAAACTGTGTACTAATAACCTAGTTGATGCCTATAGAATAGCTCTACAGTGCACTCCTTTACAAAAAAAAAAAAAAAAACATATTTTGCCACAATTATGATAAAATTAATCTTGATATCATTTGGGTGGATTTTTCATGCTGAAAAATAACAGAACTAGACAGCATGAGACAGCCACCTAGAAATGGGTTGCTTAGAAACCGTCTGTCGATTTTTTTGCCATAAAAGGAAATAAAGAGTTGATGTGACATTCTGACATCTTCATTCTTGTTTGGGTTGTATCTGAGTTGCTTGTAGACATCTAAAGTACAAAGAATTATTTCCCCTCTGTTTCTGGGTTCAAGGGAGAATACAGAGAGGGGAATAGAATGATTTAAAGTAAACTGAGAAATAGCTCTGAGCATGAAGGTAGCATGGATTCTAAAATTAACCCAGTCCTTATGGAATGTCAAAAAGGGATGAGCTGATATGACAGCTTGCAAATGAGATACAAGTCTAGCCACACAAAGAAATAAGTGAAGCTGTCTTCCAAGTAAAACATTTCAGGTAAGTACTCGCTGCAGGTTTAAAGGCAGATAGAGCTAGCTTTTCTAACACAAAGTTAAGATCAAAGGCTGGAGCAAGGTTTTTTTTTCCCCTAGGCAGTATACTATGTACAGAACTGTTTGAACTGGAATAGTAAGAAAAGGGGATCCAACAGCAGACAAGCAAAAATTGCCAGAATATATACCTTGATAGAAGTGTAAGAAAGGTCTGATTTGAGAAATTCACACACGTATCGGATAACCATCAGAGCCAATTCAAGGGGTGGATCATTGTCTCTATCAAAGCCTAAACCAGAAAATTTCTTCCATTTGACTAAATATGATTTGCTAGAAACAGGTTTTTTTTTATCCTCCTTAAACAACTATTGCACATCCTCTGAAAATAATCACTTTAGGGGGATCAAATACCATGCAGCCAGGGGGAGGTTGAGAATTTTGAGGTGAATAAGAGATCCTTTATTCTGTTTGAGATGGTCTACTTTTTTTATGAGGTTGCTGGTAATTTCTCAAAGCCAGATGCATGAGAATGAAGAACCAATGTTGCCCTGGTCAAAAAGGCTTTTAGCAGAAGCATCTTTAGAGAGTATTTCTTTTTTATTTAGTAAGACTTTTCTTATCGGAACAAATGGTGGGAATGTATTAACAGAACATTCCCATCTGTGGGAAAGAAAATGCATCTGCTTTCCAGGCCATTTTGCAAGGTGCTCTGGTACAGAACTGCTATAACTGTCTGTTGTGGATGGATGCAAGCAATCATCTTCAAGAGTTGTTCAGTGGTGGCCAATATTCTGGAAGATCTCTGGGTGTAATATCTACTTGTGATTGTCTATCCTGGATCTGCTCAGCGAGTCTGCAATCACATTCTTCTTTGAAGGAATATACTTTGCCTGTTGGGAGAGAGTATTCTAAATTGAAACCTCCCTGGAAATCATGGCTAATCTGCACAGTGGTAGGACCTTGTACCCCCTTATTTTTTTATACTGTACCTAACTGTGGTGGTATCTTTAATGACTAATAGTGATCCCAATGTCCACAGATAATTCAGTGCTTTGAAAACCTTTCTTGAGGTTGAAATTCCTTAGAGTTTAATGTGTTTGCACCTGAAGTGAGGATTTGGCATGTTCTGGACTTTGATACCTTCACAAACTGCCCCTGTGCAAATTCCAAAGTATCTTTTGTGACTGTCTGACTAAAATGGGGAGAGAAAGAAAGAGTAAAAGGAAAAACTGGATTCTGCTGGACTCAGTGTATAACCAGAGGAGTTCATTCTTGATGAATTGTAGGATTAAACTACGGAGGGTTTGGGGATGGTGGCATTTTGTCCAAAAGGATTTGAGATACCACTAAATTTGCCTATTTTGGAATCTGGCTAAATGAATCCCAAGCAAGAAGGAAGCCATATAACTAAGAATTATGAGGAATCCCCAGATTTAGGATTTGTTAAAGACAGAAGGAAACTCTCTCTAGAGGGAGGTCGGCTACCATTAATGAGGTGTCTATCAGACATCCTAGAAAGAATAACATGAGAGAAGGGACCAAATATGAATTTTCCAGATTCAGCTTGAATTCTACACTGTGAAAAAGATTTATGGAGACATGAAGGGATACTAGAGTATCTTGGGCAGTAATAGCCTGAAGGAGGCAATTATTAAGGTAGTGTTAAATGTGAAATCCCTGAAATATGCAGAATACGATTGGAGCCAGATATTTTATAAATACTCTTTGAGTAGTAGACAGACCAAGTGGCAAAGATGTAAGTTAAAATGCAAGCTCAAAACAAATAACCTTAGATAACACGTGGTATTTGTAAATACGGATGTGAAGATAGTTACTCTAGACCTCAAGGATGACTAAGTCAGTGTTTGGTGGAAGAAGAATGAGAAGAGACTGCGTGGTTAACATTTTGAACTCTGAAAGTATGAGAAAGGTATTTAGAACTGACAGATTCAAACTGGTGTCCAGATGCCATCCTTCTTTGTTTAAAAAAGTCCTTGAAAAGAATCCATTTCTCCACTGGAAATGAGGAACTGGCTCTGTTACCATTGAAATGGCATATCTGATAAGATGTGGAGAAATATGTGAGTTTTGTTTTTCAGGCTAGAGGGATCTTTGAGTGGAGAGAGAGAGACAGAAAGTGATAGAGATGCACATTGCAAGTAGTAACTATGTTGAATTATTTTCTGTAGCCAGTAATCTTATGTTATTTGTCTTCAAAGATGTAAGAAATGAGAAAGATTATCTGCTTGCTCTGGGTGATGGTCAGGCTGGGGATAGGAAGGGGATGAGGTTCAAATGTAGTCATGCATTATTCTTATGCAGGGAAGATCCTAGGAGTCCATTACACTTCTTTTTGAGTCCCCTTACCACCTTTTTTGTATTGCTTTGAGGATTTTTATAAAGCAGTTTTGAAGGTTTTCCAAAAGAAAGACTCTGGACTTGAAGGATAATTCCTCTGGTGCCCTAGTATCCGGGTTTTGATATTTTCAGTAACATTTTGGCATCTGACACAGGCATCCCTACACATTATATTCCCTGTGGCTGCAGCTCTTCACACAGTAACCTCTGCACAATTTGAGTGTATAGTAACCCGTGAAGCAGAACTGACCAGGTTTGACAAAACACTTTTATTGTCAAAAGCAGGAAGGATAGCCATGGATTTTTGCATGTAAGCAAAAACAGAACATATTTTATAATGGGTATCTGGGTATCTTCTGAACAGGCATGCACCTCTATCTCTGACCTGTCAAATGACCTGCAGTCTTTTTCCTTTGGGACAGGGTTAGATGAAGCAAAGGGTTAAGAACCACTGTTGTTGTCCATAGAGGCAACAATCACATCAGCAAATGGAGCTTTTAAAAAGAAACTAATCAGAGTCTGGCATCTTATAAAGCCTCTCTGTCTTTCTGGGAGCAGGGGTTGAGCAACAAACAATATCTGACTAAGCATATGAACAACAAGAAAGCTCTGAATTCTAGTGCAAGTACATATTTCTTATACTAGTACATTTCTGTGCTGGAGCTGATGTACAGCGTAAGAAGAAAGCACTCACAGCTTTAGCAGACTGGCCAGAGATCTGAAATCCTAGTGACCATATACCCCACATAGCTACATGCTGCTACAACAGTGATCTAATTATGCAAATGTTATTTTGATGCATTGGACATATGTAAAATATTAAGAGATGAAAAACTATACATCTTCAGTTTGGAGGCATAGTTTTCATTAAACTTCTTTTCTTCACTTTATGAAGTTCAAGATGCCTTTAGGGTGCACCATTTTACTTCAGGTATATACAAATCTTCAATATGTACTGCCCTAATGTAGAAGGATAACCTTGCAGTGGTGTGAGCTATGCTGTTTATTTCTGCACACAGAGCTCAGGTGGCTAGCGAATTCTGGTCTTTCAAAACTCTTGTATTTTGCATTACTATTTGGTCAGTGGCATGTTGTATCCTCAACCTTTTTCTCTGCCTATTTGTACCACTATTATACCTTTCTTACTACCTAATCCTCTCTTGTATATTTACTTTGCTGTCCCTGAATATACCTGTTTTATACTCTGAGACTCTGTGTATATCCATCCTTTATTTAAAATAAAATAAACTGTGTTACACCCTGGCAAACACATTTGCAGTTGATGGAAATCAGAAATCATATTAGTACATTAAAATTTAGCAGATGCCTTCTAGGTTGGGTAGTTTTAGGTTTGGCTTCAGTTGGACTTCTGTTTATAGGTCAGCATTTTGTTTGGAAATAAGTTCTGCTTCACTTAACATACAGATATAAAACTGGAAATGTGGTAAAAGGTTAAGAAGGAAAAATATATATATATATACAAGATTTAATGGTAAATGGACGAATGCTTACAAAGTTATGCAGTTTGTAAACAAGCTTGCAGCTTCTACCCTTACTGCATATATGCTGGCTAATGTCCAGGTTGAGAATGTGCCTTACTACTGTTTTTTACTAACTCTTAGTGTTACACCATGAAGCATTTAGTCAAATGCAGCTTATTAGTGCTTGAAATATCTAATGATTTCCCCTCACACCTTCTCTTTTTGGCACTGTGTCAGGTTGATATCATTATCTTTGATTTAATTAGGTTTAGAAGCAAGTTCCCTATTCAGCCCTGTTGGCAGTAAACATTAAATTGCTTCATCTTCATTCTTCAATACATCTCTGCACCTGTAACAACAGGTAGTAATTGTTTTCTGTTTGTGTTGTTAGTACATCCTGCCATGCATTTGAAATAGCTGTCTAAGTATCACACTGATTTTCGCCGACCTGAATGGGATAGCATTCTAAACGAAATGCTGTGCTTTTCTTGCTGAATTGTCAGCTAAATTCTCTAATAAATGACGGCATTTTCAACGTTGGCCAGCTCAGCTTAAGACATAGACTCTTCAGTCTTTCATTACAAGCTCAGTCCTGTATAACTCTCTCACCACAAGCTTAGGTTTGTATTATGCTGTAGTGTCATTATTTTGTTTATAGTATTCTCAGTTTTAAACTTTATAGAACTAAAGGATAACTAAGTTAATACAATTAAATGAGAGTTGAAAACTGTTAATTTGCCACTCTTCTTTCTTTCCTGCTTGCTGTTTTGCTCTCATGACACAGGTTATTACTGCTGTCTTTGACCATTGGTCTAAAACAGGTTCTCTTATGCAGCCATGTTGACAGTAAGCATTGTGATATCTCAGCATGCTTAATATTGCAGGGTAATAGTCTGTGTGTTTTGGTATATTTTTATTTTTCCTTGAAAACATTAGCCATGGTGCTAGAGAGTATCCATGGTTTAACAAATCCACACTCTTACCAGGTTCCACTTTTCCAAAAGATAAATGAAAGCACATCTAATGCATCAAGGTTGTCCTTATTCCTTTCACAAGTTTCAAAGGGACTGCCTGCAATCTCTAGGAAGGCTTTTACATTACACCTGAGCTCTTGTCAGTTAAGTACATTGTCATGTACTGCACGTACGCGCACACACACACACACACACACACACACACACACACACACAGCTTATTCAGTGTTAAATGACCTTTTCATCTTTACGTTCTGCATGCTGTATGATATTCCTAATGTTGTTTGTGCAACAATTTTCTTCTTATTATGCTATACTTTTGATTGTTTGGATAAGATCTGGAAAGGGTTCTCATGGGATCAGATCACGTATAACTTTACAGACAAATTAATGAATGTTTTTTTATCATCACTCAATAAATAAATAAGAAAACACATAAATAACATTGAGTCTTATCCCCCTATCCAAAAAAAAAAAAAGAAAACTGCAGGACTCACTAGACATTGCAGAATAAATCCCAATTGGTCATACAAGCACCTTGACCTACAAATTTACTGTTATATTTATTGGAATATCATCACATTCTAGGAAAAGTACTTCTATCTCTGGCACATGTTAACATCTGGGGAATCCAGAACTGGGTTGAGACCAAACAATGAATCCTGGACATCTAAGAAGATTTCATCCACTATAGCTCTTAACAGGCGGAATTTCTACAAGTAGAGTATCTATTATATAAAAAAAATATTATCATAGATCCTTTGTTAGAATAACAGCATTGTTCTTTAGGTAATCCAGATGCTGTTCCAGCTCATGATTTATGCATTCCTTGCAGACCTCACTTGGTCCCCCATTAATACCACTTACCAGAAACTAACAGTTCACTTCACTTCTCTGTGCTTCTTGTGTTATTAATTCATGTATTTTTGTTTTATTTTGATAACCAGCTTGTCAGTCTAGGGAAAGAAATTCTCCATAATGACATATGGATGAAAAACACATAAAAAAGCACAGTAGAAATAGAATGTTATCGACTGTGAGAGATGTTAGCAATACAGAGAATGAAAGGAAAGAAATGGATGTTGATCTTCTAGTTTAATCAAACTCAGATGGTGCATTTTCATAGAATCATTAATGCAAATGCCCAAATATTAGCCTATATACTAAGAATTGCCTGATATGTGATGAGGTAACGACATAAACAACCAAGGTGACTATACCAAATCCACTGATTTTTTTTTTTTTTGGTTTGCAAACAACTTTTTGCACTTCCTTCATATTCAATTGTCATCACAGTAATTTGACCCTGGTCACTGGAAGATAGTCCCCAACCAAGCTATCAGTAGATCTGGTTTGACTTTTTTGTATTTTTCTGACAGAAATTTCAGCTTCAAATCCCCCAGAAAAAAAAAAAAAAACAGCTGACTACACTGCATTTGTTGAAATGCACACCACAAAACTACACCAGCATGTAATCAGCTGTACAGATGTAGCTGTACACTGTAGGAATAAGAGCATGGAAAAGCCCACAAATAAACCCACATGCTGCAACTGGAATATCAGCAAGCTTTAAAATTAAAGGTAGGTAATTTTTACCAAAGGTAAGAAGAATAATTCCCAAAATGTCAGAACCGTCATCACTGACATAAACAATTCAGGAACTTAATAAAATCCACCAGATCAAATTTGATGCTAAAATAGCTACCTGAGCAAAAGACAATCACAAAACGTTTTTTGGTTATGTTAGTGATCTCAGAAGCAGAATGCAGCAATGCAGTGACCTGATTGTGTAAAATGTTACCCACATTGAGACTGAAGATACAGCAAAGCTACTGGATGATAAATTCACTTCTAACGTTATGCATCTCTTCCTTCCATCTCTCCACAAGATATACTTGATGCTGGCTCATTTCCAGCTATTGCCAAGTCCAAGTCCTAAAAGCACTATCAACAGCAAAAATACTGCATCGATAAGTCCTGACAATAACCCTGGATGCATCTTAAATAGCATGAAGCATGATTTTACCACCCGCTTCCAAACAATACTGCACAACCTCAGCCTCAATACAGGTTCTATACCAAGCTAATGAAGAACAGCAGCAGAGATTCCCCTGCAAAAGTATCTTCCACAGAACCACGAAATTACAGACTCATAAATCTGAACAGTCTCATATTCAAAGCCATGGAAAATTTTATCATGGAACTAATCAATAAGGACACAGGGAACCAATAAAACTGATCCCATATAAGTTTGGACTCATTAAGGGCTTACTCATCCAGGTAGATTTTTTGAAAAGTTCACCAATGCAATGGAAGGTAAAATGGTACATGTAATGCATAACTCAACCTGGGCAACGTTTTTGACACAATCCCCCACACAGTCAGAGCAGAAAAGCTAAATAAACTTGGAATAATCCCCAGAATCAATCACTGGATTGCCAACTGGCTGACAGATAGGACACAGGTGTTCAAAATAGGGGATGGTACCTCCACAAACAGACCAGCCAATAGTGGTGCCCCCTTGAGTTCAGTGCTGGGATCTCTCCTGTTTGGCACCTTCTTGTCTGACATAAAATCCAGTATGAATGAGCTCTGTCTGACTAAGTTTGCAAGTTAGGAGCAGTCACAGAATCCTCAAATGACTTAGCCATCTTGCAAGAAGGTTTGTTCCCAAATAATTAACTGGTGCCAAAATCAGGGATTGAAACTAAGCACCAGCATAATTCCTTATAATATTCTTTTGGAAGTCATCTATGCCAAAGAACTACCACACTAAAAATACAACCCTAACAGGTGACCCAGTTGTTCGGAATTTGGGAACCTATGTAGACAGTGACCTACCTTCTGGCCAACATGTGCCCGTTGTCATAAGAAAGTCTTTCATTACTGCACAGCTTATAAACAAAGGGATTGTTTCTTGCTAATGGAATGTCACTGTCCCCTTTAACTCAGCCCTCATAATGAAAATCATTGCAAATACTGTCTTCTTTGACAGGCATCAATCCAGACACGTAACAATTGGAATGCCCACAGAGATACCTTAGTAAAAGGATATAAAGCCTAAACAATATGTCCTACATGGATTGACTCAAAGCCTTGTCACTATACTCTGTATCCTACAGGCTGCTAAGAGGTGACCTGTGTCTAACAAAGAAGGTGTCATCCAAATCAATATTGATGGACCTACTGCACATCAGCAAGTCAAATAGCATTAGAAATACTCAGTCCAAGGCTCTAAACCTCTTCTACAACATCAACAGAATGGTTTTAATGGAAAATTTATGTCACAGAGGTGTTCCCCATACACATAAAACAAAGCTCATCCCTGTCCATATTCAAGGGCAACTTTAATCAATGGATTAATAATAGAAAATTTACCCAAGGACTGACCACTATCCTACAAATGGAAAGAGGCAGCTCTTAAATGTTTTATCCCACACATGGGTGCCGTCAAATTATCTATGGTATGATCACAGTTATTATCATTATGGATAATGTATAATTATCAGTCATAGGATGGGTAAGGCTAATCTATCCCCAGATGGGTAGCACCAAAAAGGAAACTAGCTGGGCATAAAATAGCTTGCAAGGGCAGCTAGCCTAATACTTTTCTGTGAAGCTATGAAGGCAATGAAGGAGGTCTCGTATTAGGCTATACCACTCTAGAGTTACTTTAATGATAGGACATTCTGAGCTGTAAAGTAGTATGCAGTAAAAAGCAAGGGCTATTTTTTTCCTTCATTTCCCCCTACTTGCAGCTGACCATCATCTGTCACCATCTCCTTTCTTCTTTGTCTGGTTCTACTGGATCTGCATTAGCCACTCCCTGGCTTAATCCAATTCCATATTCGATGTTGGTGAGTAGACTGAGGATACTGGTGCAGTGTCATATTGCTGCTGGGCAGTGAATCCTGATTTCTACCTCCTCCCCACTGCAACCTTTTCAAGCTTCATGTGACTGGTGCTGTGATAGATGCATGCCCAATTCCATACATATGAAGCTCCGATTAACATGCTATAGTGCAGTGAGACTAAGCTACCCCCCAACAATGGGCAAGAGGATGTGTGTTGCTCAATCCCACCCCTTCCATGCATGCCTCCTTCAATGTTATGCTACTATTCATATACATGTTATATGGATCGCTGTAAGGGCTTTATCTCTGCACCACAGGGCCAATAAAATTAAGAGTACATTTTTTATCTGAGATGGAAAACAGCTTAAGGTTGTTTTACTTAATAACACTCAGTATCATCATCATAACCTATATCTAGCTGTAATCATTGTGACTCTGTTACAAAGACAATTCCAGCATTGACATGACTTTCAATGAGAGGTTTGTATGTAGAAAAGTTCAGATAGAAGTTGGGACAACAGGACTGTTTCCACAGCCTTGGTTCAGGTTTCAGGAAGAACAGTTGTATGAGGTATTCTATATAACTGCATGTTTTTGAGCAGTAAGTCCTTTTTGCATTAATGGAATTTATAGACATATAGTCTGCATCAGCAGAAGGCACTCACTGACCAGATTTATTCTAATCAGTGTACCTACTTCTGTAAAATGGAGTCTGTATCTTTCTTGGATCACTTCCATTGTCCAAGGGTATTGCTGCTTCTCTACCATATTCTACCTTCTATTATTGTAAGTAATGGACAGAGATATATGAATCTACAGTCAAATACCCACACTGTGCACAAGCTACTGTTGCAATGGGAAGGACATGCAGCTGCATCTAGGTATAAAAATGTGTGTGTGTGTGTGTGTGTCTATATATATGTATATATATATATATATATATATATATATATATATATATATATATATATATATACATATATATAGACACACACACACACACACACACACACACACACACACACACACACACCCACACCCACATGTATGTTTAATATGCTTTTGCTTTAATTACTTTAATGTAAAAAGATGGGATGTAGAGAAGGGACAGAGCATGTTTTGGAGGTTGTGTGATGTAGGAATTTAGTTCAGGGTGACTGATAAATTATTTATTGAGTCATAAGGGGTGGGGGGACTTGTTGAAGTATTACTGACTGGAAATGTATTTGGTGTGGTCTATTAGACATAACTTATTTACAGAAATGATTTGATCTGTTTAAGAGGGGAACTAGTTTTGATTTAAATATGTTACATTTATGTCACCAGATTGTTTTGCAAAGTTGCACAGTTCAGTGTAATATTGCCAAGTGCAGGAGTGTGGGGTTATGCTTAGAAGAGTGCTAAACTTTATTCCTAAATTTTAGAAGTGTTTGAAACTTCTACGTGGGTGGCAGGTTATAGAGGATATTATATATTCTATTTATTCTGGGCAAACTGTGTGTCTTGAATATTTCATGGTATATTTGAAACAGTATCACCAATGTAGTTTTCATCAAGTGAGTTAGTTACTGGGGACACATCTACTGAAGCTAAGTAGACTTTGAGTTTGTTAATGTTAGATTGAGATTTAGACCCAAAGGAGATGAGTTTGGGTGGGTTTATGAGAGCTGTACTGAAGCCCGAGTGACAGTGGTCTTTAAATGAAGATGGGTGTGGGACTCTGAGTGAGGAAATGACAGCTGGATATATATATATATATATATATATATATATATATATATATATATATATATATATATATATATATTTGGATATAGATAGATATATATTACACAAACAAACCATGCACTTTTTAAATGTCATTACTTCATGTATACTACTGTAGCTTTGAATAAACCATAGAATAATACATTTCAGTAAATAAAACCTTTTTTCCTTGGGCACAAGCAGTAAGCTCAGTTTGAATTATACCTCTCAACTGTACAGATTTTCGCAGAATGCCGAGATTTTTGCCTCAAATATTTGGTCTGTTCCTCATACATTCTGTGGTTTTCTGACACATTACGGAGGATTGAACTCACTAAATAATGACCAAATAATTACATATATTTGAGTTTCAGACTTCATATCCTTTAGAAAAATACATGCTAACACAAATCCTATGAGCTTTTTAAGTGTATAAGAGCAATATTTAAAATCTGTCCCTATTTTTGGGCCTTTGTCCCCCCATTATTTTAGGCTTTGTCCAGATTTCTTGTGTTAAGAAGTTGAGAGGTAAGGTCTGAATATGGGGATATGTTATGAGTTACAGCACTGTTCTCCAACTCACATTCTCTCTGCTTGAGACTCCTCCTCGTTGCCCCTGACTGTTTTCCCATGACAACAACTTCAATACTTTGTACTCTTGACAGTATAATCTACATTTTTTAAGTATCTCTAATCTATTTCATTTAAAGTGCTTGTCAAACCAGTTGTAATGCATAACATTAGACAATAAAATCATCTTCGTCATCATCATCATCATCATCATCATATACCCGTTTTTCTCATTTGTTCTGTATGAGGTAGGGATGTTGTGTGAATGTCATGACCTCTGTTAATTCAATGTCACTCCTATATTTTTCAAGGGTCTGGACTGAATGTCTCATGACTCTTCTCACACAAACCATCAATCTCTTTGCAGGACATCCTTGTTATGTCTTGCCTTCTTCCTGTCTTTCTCAAATCCTTGTCATTAAATTGAATTCTGCTTTCCCGCACGTGTTCAGACTACCATAATTTGCTCTTTGCTCTTTTGTTTGATAGGAAGTACTTTAGCTTATTTTCTGATATCAACATTTCTTTGTCTGTCCCGCAGTGTGCGTAATACCACTTCTATCAATCACTTTTAGCTTCCTCAACTGTTCCACCTTTACTGCCCAGATTTCTGTGTCATGCAGTCATACCGATTACATCACTGCTTTGTACACCTTGCTTTTCAGCATCTTTGGCATCCTTCTGTCACTTACTACCCCAGTACTCTGTGCCAGTTGAATGCAGCTCCTTTGATTTTAGCTTTGACCTTGTCATTCAGATATCCATTCTCCTCAACAAACCCTCCCAGACACTTGAAGCAATTAACCTGTTCTACTCCTTTCCTTCTATCACAATTTTCAACTTCTTCTGATTCACCCATTTGCTGCCATGACAACTGTTTTGTCTGTGCTCAGCTTCATTCCATGTGCCTTCAGTTTTGCATCTAGTTCCTCCAAAAAGTTCCTGTTCAGAGTCTGCTTGTAATGCCACATCATCTGCATATGGCAGATTTGTTGATCTCTCCCCTCTGATCTGTTTGATAATATAGTTTGTACTAAGTAGCTGCAATTTATGCCATGATAATGTAGTCCATCACTCACATAAAAAAGCAATGGGCTCAGAGCTGAACCATGATGCACACCCATTCCCAGAGGGAATCACCCCAAGAGTCTGTACCCTGTTCATACTTATATCATTGAGTGCTTGAACCCAGCCTGCAGTAATTCTACTAATGTTTCTGGGACTTCAAACTATCACAGGACTGCCCATGTCAGCATTCATGTATCCTTGTCATATGCTTTCTCCAGGTCTAGGAATGTCCTCATCTCTAGCTCATCTTCCACTATCTGCCTCACTGTATACATCAGGTTGGTTGTGCTGCATTCTGACCTGAATCTGAACTGATCTTCTCCCATCTTACTTTTTAGTGTTCTGCATACTCATTAATCACCATATCCATCACTTTCATGCAGTGGGCCAGGATGTCTCTATACTTTCCACAGTTGTAAATCCTTCCTTTTATACCATAACTCAAGAATGCTTATTCTTCAGTCATCTGGGGTATGCCTTTCTCTCCACAATGCTATGCAGACCCTTAGGAAGCACTTTTCTCCTAACTCACCCAAAATCTTGATCATATCTGTTGTGACCTCATCTGAGCAGGCTGCTTTTTTTAATTTCATTTTCCTTAGAGGTGCCCTTATTTCGTCTAGGGTGAGCTCTTCTTTCTCTTTCATACTTGGCCATGAATCAGGTAGTACCTCTTATGTGGGGTTTTCTTCACTAAGAAACTGATGAAAGTACTCATTGTATCTTCCTTGATGTCTTGTAGACTGGTGAGCAGGTTGTTGCTGGCATACTTTGGTGATCTATTGACCAGCTTCTTTATTCTTCTGTCCTTGTCTTGCAATCTAATAGGAATTTCTTTCAGCCATCTGCTGAGTCACTTTGCCAAAGCTGGTAGAGTGACTCTGATGCCTTGTTCATTGCTATTGCAACTGCCCTATTAGCCTCTTTCATAGCCAACCAGTAGCCTGGTCTGTCTTTTCTGTCTTATACTTTTTTCTGCGCTCATTCTTCCTTTTCATAAATTCCTGGACTTCTGCATTGCATCACCAGTCTTCCTTATGTTTCTTATTTCCATACTTGACTCAACCACATATCTGTTCTGTAGTATTCAAACATGCTGTTTTGTGATGCTGCCATTCTGCTTAGGCTCTATCTATTTCCTCTCTTTCTGAGATGCTAGAGTTCTTGAATATTTTCTTGATCTCAAGTGCTTTTGCTCCAGCCAACTTCGAGGTCTTCAACTTAGTATCTGAATTGCATGTTGGCCACTCTTGTATATACTCTTGTGAGATTCCTTTTTTTTTTTGTTAAGCCATGTTTTGGGTACCATCAACCCATTTGCCAGACCGATGTCTAGATTGGCCTATCCTTCTTTATTCATATTGCCCTACCCAGGTGGACCCTAGCATTCTTCACATCATGAAAAAAGACCACACTGAGAAAAATAGGAACAAAACAAAATCACAACGGCCAAAGAATTCAATATATTCACAATTTAATAAGACTTGGCACCTCAGCAAAAAAGCCTTCCAAGAGCAAAATGCATCAAGCACACAGCAGATTAAATAATCATACCAATATCAATTAAACAATTAAATTATCATCACTAAATTACATACCTCCAGTTACATTCCTTATTAAGCCCTAAGGGCTCTAAAGTACTATATTTCAAAATAAAGAGAGTTTTTTTTAAAAGTTTATCCTTTAAATTAACACATTTCCCCAAACCTACCTCGACCATTCTTCACATCATGCTCTATCTGTCCTGATATCAGCGCTTTGATCTCCTGACTTCACTACCTACTCGTTGTCATGTTTTATCTAGTAGATCCTGCAACTGCTGCTAGAATGCACACTTTTCCTCACTTTCACAACCCTGCTGAGGGGGAATATGTTGAGATTATGAATAGAGTCCTGTCTTTACATTACAATCTGACTGCCATAAGTCTATCACTAACTCTGGTGACATCCCTCACTATCTTCAGAAGAGTCCTCCTCATCACAATTCCCACACCATTTTTAGTCTGAGTAGTTGGCACTGTATCCCAACCAAGTGTCTTTGGTGCAATGCTCTTCTACCTTGTCTCCTGGATACACAAGATGTCCAGCCTGCTGCTTATCATCATGTCATCCACTTTCAAGATGCATCCTGTCATTGAACCTATATTCAGGGTAGTCATTTTTAGTTCATGCTTGGCATGCCAATTGCTTTTTATCCTAGTTTTTCACTCCACAGAGATATCTCAGGTAACCCAGGGTGGGCAACTGAACATTGGCCTGCCAGTAGCTTATGGATCCAGGGCTGTTGGGCTTTAAGTTGGACATGCACAGGCCAACAGAAGCACATAGCCCTCTCTGACCATTAGCATGGGTCCCTGGCATAGATAAGAGAAGGCTGGGTCCTCATTTTACTACTCACCAGCAAATACCTCGGCACATTTACGGTGACATTAGTCAACGTGATCAAATGACCTGCAGTCAATCAGTTTTTAGCTGGTAGAGCATGCTGTCTGCAATCGATATTCTCCTCACTAGAGGATACTACATACCACAGTTACAGCCTAAAGCTGCACAATTCTTCCCCATCAGATACCACATGGAGTCAGAGGTGCTGCTCACAATGTTATTCAGCTTTAGGCAAGTTTGAGGTACAAATACCCAGCCTGTTTTGGAAGGTGGGAGGAAGTCACAGAGACATGAAGAGAACATGCAAACTCCACTCAGGTATTTGTTGGTATTGTTCTGAGCACTGAATTGAACTCTGTACCTTGACCATTAGTCCAACCACATCAAAGACTGAAATATTATATAATAATGTTATATCATGTCTTCTCATTGTAGGATGTACATAACTGCTGTTTTGTGTCCTCTCAATAGTTCCAAATTCAGCATCACCATTATCTCCTTTTGCAAATATACCGACTTGCTTTCATACAAAGAATAACGTCTACAGGGAAATTATTTTTAAGCTTGGAAAAACATTACAAAGTAGGTTTTTCTCCAAATATATACCTCATTTCAGCAGCAATTGTCAGCATGCAAAATCAGCTGTGACATTATGTTCTTTAAGTCTTTTAGTGTCATTATTACCATATTATGCAGTAATACTTATGTCACTAAGTACTAATAATTGTGTGTGTGTGTGTGTGTGTGTGTGTGTGTGTGTGTGTGTGTGTGTGTGTGTGTGTGTGTGTGTGTGTGTGTGTAAATGAACCTTACAGAATCATACATGAGAACTTTTCTTCTATTTAAAGAGAAAACGTTTGAAGACAAACAATCAACTTTCACAGTTATGAATCTCGTAATGAGATGAAAAGATGTTACTCAGGAGTCTTTGGGATACATTGCGTTTGATGAACAACAATAATGGAATAAAATGCCCATAACTGACTCATGAATTAGATGTATGTGTGTGTTCTTAAGTGAGTGAATGCCACACAGTTATTTGTGTGCCTGATAAGGTTTGGTTTCTATTGAGAAGTTGCACACAATACTTGTTTTATATTTGTGTAAGAGGTTGCCATTGTATTTCTGCTACTTTGTTTCACTAGCACTACACTGGCAGATTGTCCTGCATTATTGAAAACTGATGTTTTTCCATCTGAGCATGAGACAATCAGGATTTTCTATAGAGACCCTGACAGAGGACTGAGTTTCCTTTGGTCTCTGTAGTATTGTAAGCATTTATGATCTCCAAAAGCACCTCTCAGAACAAGAGCTCAACAAAAGTGCAGAAATGAAAACTTTTTCTTTAGTTTGAGACTTTTGAAAAATCTCTGTACCACAAATTCTCTCTTGTTTTTTTTGCATGAAGGTACCCCCTTATAAGCCCACCCTGACCCCTGTATATTTTTTAACACCTTAATTAACTTCACTCAATACACACAGTGTAATGGACACACATACAGTTATAAAGCAGAATGCAAAGCATTGCAAAGATTTTTTTCTTTTTCTTGCATCATACATCTGTGGTTTCTTCATTAGCAATCATTAACATTACATAGATTGCACGTCCCACCTTCCCCAAAATTTCACTCTTCCTCCTCCTGAATGATATTCTGTATGCATTGTTCCCCTCAGATTCTATATATTTATATGTACTTTGCAGTAGGGTACTATAGAAACATATTACGTCTTCCTGGCAATGGATATCTGGTCACCAGTGGCTTTATATCAAGGCCTCTGACAGCTAAGCAGGTTATGTATATAGGCCACTGATAAGAAAGGTGGGGGCAATCCCTCTGCAAAATAAGGCAGGCCAGTACAATATAATTTTAGAACTATATTACATTAGGTATTGTCAGCACAGCTTCTCTACATTTCACCATTTCATCGCCTTCATCCTGTACTCTGTGGCTGCTTGTAAAGAAGCTTTACATCGCCTACTGAAGGATTTACCCTTCTATGCCCTTGCTTTTCAGTTTGCAAAATGTATTATTGAGAAACCATATCCTATGACCAATACCTTCAGTCTACTTTACAAATGCTGAATTCTAGTTGTTTGCCAGTTTCTATCTTTCATTTACCCAGTTTTTATTAGCTTCACAGGGCTGTTTCCAGTCCTCATCCTGATGTGCTTTTTTTTCAAGCTCCCAAGTGTTAACAGAACATATATAATTTCATCACAATAACTTCAGAGACAAGGATTTGCTGTTGAAAGCACATGTGTGCTCTGATTTCAGTTAAGTGAAACTTGAAGGATGTTATCTGCTGTTCTAAGAACTGAGGAAATGCCTCTCAAAATATATTAGCAGGAATATTTAACATGGCATGTCCTGAAAGTAGTGCTTTCTTGCTCTCCTTTTCTAAACAGTACATCTCCTTTGCCATTCCAGTCATCAGTAAAGTTATATTTTGAACACATACACAGTAAAAATATAAGCATATGGCCTTGCTAAGTGTTTGAAATGTTTCACTCCTTGTCATAGTTCAAGCATAGCTTTCATAACTCTCACTACTCTCACATGGGCAGCTTATACATTAATCACAGAGGTTACTGGGTCATGCCCCTCTTATCCATTATAAAGAATTAAGCAGGCCACTAGTCTTACGTGATAAAATATGTCCGTTTTTTTATGGAACTTTACATTTACAAATACCTATACAAACACACAGCAGGTAAAATGTTTCTAGTGCAATATTTATGTACGGTATCACCTATACCAATCAGTTTATGCATATAAAAAAGAAATGTTCTAGATTATTTGATGCAGTTCCATCAACTCATTGCACAACTAACCAATGGAACTTTGGAGGTATGTGTAAGGGCCAATAAGGTTTAAAGAAGAAAATCACCTGATGGTTGCCCAAGATAATAACCATGGCACAATCATGCTCTCACTCCATAAGGGAAGTGAATGGAGGCCTGATGATCAATATGTGCAGAGGAAAACTATAGCAAAAATTATAAAATAAACCAAAAATAACTAAAATGAATATGTTAACTACTATACACTCTGTGAGTCAGTATCTGGAGTCAGCTGTACTGCATAAAATGACCTGAATGACCTGAGCATTCAGATTAACAAATGATAAACACGGTCACTTAGAATGGCTAGCAAGTCTAATTATTTGCAGTAATTGAAACTGGAATAACTGCTCCCTTAACAGTAATCAGGCCCCTGATGTCTGTAATAATGGACCTATATCCCTCCTTTATATATGTGTATGTGAAACATGGGAGATGATGACAGATCAACAGGAAATGTTTGCACAGCACTTTAGAAATGATAGATGCAATATGAGATTCGACACAAAACTACTAATCCTTTCAAAGTATCTCTGATAAATACTTATTTTTCAATGTTATTAGAATGGATCAATAATTAACCTAAATATAGTCATGCTGATGCTTCAGAGTGCCTGCTTCCCTTGATGTTTAGAAGGGGATTGCCTATGTCTCCAGGCAACAGCAGATTATTTAGTCAATTAAATTCTTTGAATCTGCAGGAATTAACCATTGTTACATTATATGCAGACATGTTTCTGATAAAAAAGTCCAAGAACTTGTACTGTTAACTTATTGAAAGTTTAGTTTTGCACTGCTAATGTTTCCTTCATGCAGAAACAGCAAACCTTTGCTACATAGGTCGTCTGTGATTTCTTATAGAAGACAGAAGCGGTACCTTTATCATGTCTAGGGAACCTCCAGGATAATCTATAATTGTGGGTAATGAATATTGCTTAGTTTATTTAAATGTAATTTCACTTATTATGATGCATTTTATACTATGGTAAGAAAACTAGTTCATATATTTTAGGATCCGGATGCATCAGATTTGCCCAGAAAACAATTGCAGGTGTTGTAATATAAATGAATTTAAAGCAGTGGGGTCACTGATGAAAAGATGTCAATCACTAACTGGGGCTTGAGTAGGCAGCTATATACACTGATGGTCTTTGAATGATGATAATGTAAAACGCAGCCTGTCATTGAAACCATTGCAGAAGAAAATATGTGAACCAACAAATGAACTTTGTTTTTAGTACAGACTGGTGCAAAGCAGTACAAAAAAACTAGCCTGACTAACAAGAAACTTTCTCCTTAGCCAGTAAGATGGCCAGCAGATATTTCCTCTGTATACATGTGTGTGTGTGTTGGGGGGATGCATGCATGCACATACATGTGCATGTGTCAGGGTGAGTGCATTTGTGTCAGGTGGTATGATTATATACAATAAGCTATTCCATAACTTTAATGGTGGAGCTCAGCCTCTTTTTGCTGCTGCCATATTAAGGTGCCAGGCCCTAGCACTTCTTATTTGTAGACTTAGTTGATTGTAGACAGTGAACAAATCTGAAAGTTCCACTTTATTAGACTTCCTAATGCTGCTGACATCGCTCCAGTGGAGCTTTATTCCTTTAGTCTCCTGATGTTTCCTTCCCTGTACACAACTCATGTAACAGTGAAATCAAAGATGACCTGTAGGCTCTTTTGTTGATTTTTTTTTATTTAATTTTTAAAGTTACAAAGCCAAACTGCTATGGCATACACAACAACAAAAGCATAACAGAATAACAATATTTATCAAATAAATTATTTAGTATATAACTCTGTCTACCTATAATTGTCTGAATAGCATGCATTCAGTACATTGATTGCATGTAACAGACAAGTCAAATGTAGTTACTTCTGTTTCCCTACATCAAATGTTTTGCAGAAATTAGCCCTCCAAAAATGTTTGCAGTTTTGAGCAACAGGAGAGTAAAAAGTGGATCTCTCTTCTGCATTGCTCAAGATAGCAATCTGTACCAGTCTGATACAAATGTTAGTTCCTCCCCCTTCATACTTGGAGATCTTCTCCTTAACCTTTGAAGCAAGAAACAGGAATTAGCCAGAAATATCTCAGCCAAAACTGCATGCCTTATTTAAATATATTTCCATGGTTGTTTGGAACCAATATTATAGATCTCACACATGTATTCTTAGGTGGCAAGACTCCAGGCACTGTTTTAACTAGAATATTGGATAAGTTGGGAATACCCATTGCTTCCCATGCTGACCACTGCAGCTTTTCCCCATGTACTTTTAGACTGGGTTGACTTCACAATGGCAAACATATGGCACATAAATGTTTTAATAGCCCTTTAAAATTCCTCACTACCTCATGCATGAGTGCTAAGCAGTGCACAAGTGTTTACACAACTTGTTGCTGTGCACAAGTGCTTACACAACTTGTTGCTGTATGCAAACCACTGCAATATGACATATATTCCCCAAAATGTCAAACTCCTCTTTGGTACATAAAGCAAGAAAATCCTTTACAATCACAAGAAACTTATGTGTAGTGAAGGTCTCAGTCTACATTTGTAAATTTATGCAGCCAACACCTCTCATCTGAATGGGTAGGAGTCCACATAACATGAAGTAGGCTCTTGTTGCAGTGTCTGTTCAATATGAATTGTTAAATTAGTGTTTGCATTTTAGTGAAACATTTGCTGGAGTTTGAAACAGGCACATATCTGTTAAAATAAAATAGCTCTGTGTTAAACATCATCTTTAAGTCATTCCATAGGAAGGAAAGACCTATTTTCCTCTAAGAATTGACAAACATGTTGTTGTTGTGTCTTTCGGCTTTTCCCGGTTAGGGGTCACCACATCGGAACTCCGGTCCGCTAATGATTGGCAGTAGATTTTTACGTGCCGAGTTGCCAGCTCTGACGCACAACCATCAACGAAGGCGCCCATTCACGCATGTCTCCACACAGAAGATACTCTAGCTGAGAATTGAACAGGACAATGTCTTCCTGTGAGCAGACAATGTTACCGCAGCACCACCACCGCAGTCAAACCAGAGCAAACAGATTTCTATCAGTTTTGAAACTGATGGGTGGACATCTGTGTCCCTGTGAATTTTTCCCCCTGATACTTCGTTTAAGGGATGAATAAGGCAATACCTTCACATTTTTTATTGTAAAACACTCCATTTTATATTTGTTTTACCTTAAATTTGAGACTCTAGCAAAATCATCCAAACGGCATTCATATGGGTAATGACTGAAAATGCATTTTTGGACTGATTGGCTGTTTTGTGATAAAAAAGCAAGTGGGTCAGAACTTTTTTATGTAATAATGAATTTGCAAAGAACAATGTTCCTTCTATTATAAGCACAGCATAACTATAGCAGCATCACTGGTAGAAGGGGTAATACATTCTCCTTTAGCGCAAAAGGCTATGGGTCTTATTCCCACACCAGTTAGATTGATTGCTGACACTGCAGTGAAGTGTAAGGGGTGTGCTGCACTTATGAGTATATCATATCTTTCTGATGATACATTAAACCCAGGTCTCATCTGCATGAGTTGACGTAACTTATGTGGATGTAAAAGATTCCATGCACCTATCAAAAAGAGTAATTAGAAGTTCCCTGACACCATAGTCAAATTTTCTCTAGTAGTACCAGTGCCATCTTGGGTCTTTCCTGCAAAGAGACTACTAGCTTACTGGTACTAACAAGGTTAACAAAGGAGAAATAGATATGTATTCATGAAATTATATCTGGCACCTTGCTGTGGTAGCACATTGCGTCTGTTACATTTTTGTCATTCTATATGACTGAGGGTAAAGGTCACTGCAAAATGGGGAGATTAGGAGCCATGGGAGTACAGATCCATAAGAAAGAGGAAATGTACCATTTATAAAGTATCGGCTTCAAAACTAAACAACTGATGTGGGGATCATTAAAGAGCTAGACAGGTTTTTTTTCATTACTGGAAAGGAAATAATTTAGAACCAGTATAGATTCAGTCTGTTTTCATTTTATTTTTTTATTCTTCTGGGAACAAAGTGCAGCTCCCAAACATGAATGTCTTCAATGCTTTCATAAGCTTTACTACTTCTGGTGTTCAGAAAATGGATTGCCACTTTTTCAGGTACCCAAAGTGGAACTGTTTTATGGAAACATGAAATTTTGCAAGACAAGCCATAGCCACAAACATTGCTAAGGACTTTAGTTTATTTTTGTTTCCCGTAGCATTTTAATTGTTTCTATACTCAGTTATTATATTATGGTCTTTCAATTACAAAATAATTGTTTTATGCAAATACTAGATGAAACTTGGGAAACAATTTTTTTCCTGAAGTCTCAGGATATTTTCCAGTTTTCATTTTTTTTCTCAAGCCACAGCTGCCCAAAAAGACTCTCATCCATAAAGATGTGCAGGTGGTAACCCTATTTAGAAAACTTTAACTCCAGTGTATTAGAACATAATAATGATAATCTTTTAAGACTGAAGTTATGCAAGGCTTTTTGATTAGTGTTCTGCTTCTCTTCTTAACATGTTACCCTGTTATATTTTCAGTAGCAATTTGGTGAGCACTTTAGTCTATTTTATGTACTCACAGCACTGGAAACATAAACAATCTATTCATTTTCAGTGAAGATCCTGGCAGGCTACTCTTAGTAGCTGTCCAGCTTCTAAAATCTGATCATTCTTGTTTTAATGACTTTTATTCATGAGAATCTGCTAACTCTTTAAAAACTATGGGCCACTCACTCCGCTGTTGAACTCTATATTGAAATACGAAGATGATTTTATAATCTGAAGGCTTTTGGGCAACTCAGAGATGCAGAAATACAGTTTGACAACCTGTCTTAGTGAGACTTTTATTTTTTATTTTTAAATATGAACATATAATTGTAACACAGGAGATATAGAACAGTTTCATTGCAGACACACTGGCAGTTAATCTGTATCTTTGTTATTTCATGTCATAATTTTATATTACCTTTTGAATTATTTTTCTTGCTACTGCAAGTGCCCATAAAACATCTTCACATCAAGAAAGGAAAGGCCTGTGCTGTAAAACAAGTGCACATACATTTACCATACAGCAGAAGAGATTGCTAATAAAGTTTCCAGTCTAAGCTATATGCTACCTAGATAAGGGAACACATTGCATTATACAAATTCTGATACATTTGTAGAGCTACTGTTTGTTTACAGAATTACACAATATTACCAAATGATAGACTATGAGTTCCAATTTTCCTTTGGGTTCATTATAGTACAATTTATATTTGTGTAGCTGTTTTGCAGGAAGAACAGGTTCTAAATAATGTCTGGATGATATGCTAGTGTTAGCTGCAAGTAATAATGCATGCTAGTACATCACAAGCAATCAGTCTATGACTATGGCAGTACAGCCTTTGTTGTGACACAGCAATGCAAGGCCATGAGCATAGCATGACCTAGCAGAGACATGCCACAGTTTTCCAGTTTTGACAGATCCAATGGTAATCATGTCATTAGGAAGCAGTTAATATGCTTTAATAATGAGGGTGCATAGGAAGCATCATCTTCAGTGCTAACACTGACACTTTTCCTGCAACATTTGCCTAATATACTCATGGGATGATGTCCGTCACTTACAGCATCTACCAGTGCATTGTGGGATCATAGTAATGGTGACTATCTCCCACTTCCAACACTCTGAGTCCCACTGGTACATTACAGCATGGATGCTGCATCAGGCTGTTTCTCTACACTGAAGATATATTAGCAACAACAATGACAGTGGACATCTATACTAAAATCACTGCACAGTGTCCACCTCCACCATTAAAAGCACACACCATTCACATTACCTTAACCAATGCATACACATCTTAAAGCAGCTACTAATGCTTATGGTTTTGTATATACCTCTATTTCCAGGCATTGGAAGTGCAGTATGTCTTTAGCAGAAAAGCACTGCACATTGCCAAGCAGTTCTTCCTTGAGATTCTTTAGGAACAGGAAAGCCCTGATATATACCTTTATTGTTAATTTCATGCTTCAAAGGATTTAGTGATTACTACTGAGATGGCCCCTCATTTACTACAGAAAATGCAGGACCTACTTTTTTCAGGATTTCCCATAATATAAGGATGTATGCTTTAGATGCAGAATAGTATTATCACTTAAAGGTTCATTTGCACATTTATGAAAACGTGTCATAAATAGTGACTCTGGAAAAATCTGGTAACTTCTTATTTCCCTTAGGGTAGCAGAGAGCAAAGCATTACATGGGCACGCAGACTTTGGGGGGCAAATCACTGCAAAAAGAGAATGATCTTTATTTGTAGTTTCTTTGTCAGGCATGCATGCATTTGGTTAACTATGCTGGAGGAAACGGTGAACTATAACCTCTCTGTAGTTCCATCAGCACATTATTATTGTGGACCTCAACTTCCCATAAATATATAATATTAAACTTTCAAATAAAACAACAAAAATATGTCACTTGTCCATGGAGCGAAATATTTTATTAAATGCATGTATCTATCTATCTATATACATACATATATATATATATATATATATATATATATACATACATATATACATATATATATACATATATATATATATATATATATATATATATATATATATATATATGTATACATATATCTAGAGGGAGAGAGAGATATGGGTCTACTTTGTTCGAAAATACATTACATCGAACAGACAAAGTAGATGCTCACTTTAGCGAAAGTGCAATTCAATGAAAGTGCACTTACGCTGAAGCCTAGTTTCCAGATCAGCTGACTAAAAAAAAATACAGAAAACATGTTCAGCAGGGGGCAACCCACCCTGCACCCCCCACACCCTCCCTACTTCAATATACCAACTCCGACATCGCACTACAGTGAAGAAAAGGGAATATTCCCATTCCATGCTGTATTGTGATCTCCGCACTCCATTTTCAAAGTTTTGGTACTTTGAATTACTGGGTTCGACCAAGTGGGTTTTGAAGTACTGAATTTTCATACAAATGAAGTAGACCCATAGAGATATATGTGTGTGTGTGTGTGTGTGTGTGTGTGTGTGTGTGTGTGTGTGTACATCAATATATATATATATACCTACATATACAACTCTCTCCTTCACTAAATATATATACATCTATATATATATATATATATATATATATATATATATATATATATATATATATGTATAGACACACACACACATTAATATAAATATATGTTAAATGTTCAAAATCGAGACTCTTGGTGAACAGCCTTAAATACTAATGAGCATTCCCTTTATTCTTGATATGAATACCACTGCTAAATAAAATGTTATTTCTAAAACTTGCCAGTTACAAATAATTTTTTGTTAACAGAATGCTGCTCTAGCAAGCAGTCTCATCTTGAACTAAAATCTAATTTGTCTTGTCCAGTGTCACATACTAGACATGTATTATACAATTATTTTAAGAAGTATAAGCAACTTGAAGTGTGAGTAATATGACAGGGAGGGATCAGCAGTACTGACTTGCAGAAGCATCTCTTATGGGTTCATCTTATATAATATAAGGGCAGTATGTTCTAACGTGATATTTTTTGCCAAATGTCTCTTCCAGTGCAGATTTGGCATGATGTTAGAAGTAAAACTTTATTATTAAATGTTCTTGTCAAGTATAGAAAAAGCTAAACATTTCTTTTAGTCTGTCTGAGTAAAGTCTTGCTGTTTTTTTATGTCTTTCATTACTTGTTTCATCACAGAATGCTACAGTGGCAAGTGGAGAGTTAAATTCAATCTTCAAAGGTCATTTTTCAAATTTTACCAATAACATTAGTGATTCACAGGTTCATAGGTAAATACTAGGCTCGCTACCCTTGTGGGCAATTTTAACTCATTACCCCTGACTACCGTCTCATGGTGCCTCTGTGCTTATATCCGAGCACGCTATGAGATGATGGGAATTTCAATCTGTTACCCCGAGTGTCTTCCTGTGGCGTGAGAAACTTTAATGTAGATTTTTTCACTGTGCAAAGGAAAAAGCACACTAAAATCATAACCATCGTTGTCATTCTCCTGCTATAGTTACAATTCAGTGTGTAATACGTGCTGGTCACATTAAATTTTTACAAGAAATCGGCTTTGTAAGCCTTTGATAAAGCAAGTGGCAGCAGCCAATGGGATTCTTGCAATCCAAGCCGTCCCTTGCATAACACCTCCACCCCCGACCTAATTTTCTTTTGTTTTCCCCAAATAAACAGAGGGTCCAGCAGCAGGTATTTCCTTTCTTTTTGCTGATATTTGCAGATTGTTACCTGCTGCTGCATCCCTCTATTTATTCTGGGCACTGATTTCACAGATTGCTACTGGAGACATCACCTCGGTAGTCCTCAGGCAGTTCCAATGGTTCTCTGGGTTTTAATTCAGGTAAGATATTAGTGTTGCGAGATGGTTTGGCAATTGCCAGATGCTGTTCAAGCATTATTGATTTTATTTTACTCTTAACTGGACTCTGAAAATGCAATGTTTGTCCAGAGTCAATGTCATTGCACTTTCCTTATGTTTCTGTATGGACCTTGCAAGTTAAACAACTGTTACTAGCCTTGATGTGACTAGATCTACAGCTCAGTACTTGGGTTTCACTTTAGTGGATTGTTGAAGTTTCCCTATCGTGCATCTAAACTGTGTTTTTAGATTTAATGAAAAGTAAGAGGGCGCTCCGTTTTGGACCCCCTGCCATACTTAGCGGTTGAGAAGTATGTTTACATTTGTAAATTATGTTCTCACTTCTTGGTAAGGAAGGCTGGATGCATAGATGGATGCTTGGAATGAATTATAATGTGGACCAACCCAAAGGTTTATTGGCCTTTTTCTGCATCCACCACAGAGCAGTGGAGTGGGCCCAGCCATAGAGGGGAGGGTGAGGGAGGAGTGAGCTGTGGTGACAGTACGTAATATTAGAAGCGTAGTTATAGTGTGGGATGTTGAACAGAACATCTGATTGAAAGTTGTGGGTTAATGGAAGAAAGTATGATATCGTCTAAGTGGGTTTAGTTTTTAATGTTAAGCTGCTTAAGTACGCATGCCTACAGAAAGGGGTGCAGTTTAAAAATATTTTATAATTATTTAAGTGGTCAGGAATAAAGTTGCCAGAACAGCCTATTTCAATTACTTTCGCCACAATTTGCAGTCTCTTAAGCTTTGCAGGTTTGCTGTACACGCCCACTTATTTGAACCTTGTTTTGGTTTGGTGCATCTCCTTCCTAAGTAATGGTTGGTTTCCACGTGATGGTACACAACGTGTTGTTGGTAACTTAACAAATAGTGTTGGTTTTTTCAGCAAACATTTTCACATGTAGGAAGTAGGGCATTTATTTTTAATGTTTAGCACATATTTGACAGTTCTGTAGTTTACTAAAGCCAGATTTTGTTTTTTTTTTGTTTTTTTTGGCAATTCTTTGATTTCTTAAGGTACATAATATCCGCAGGTGAGTTTGTCATCAGTGCTCCAACAAAGTTTTGCTATTGTATGATATGGTTAAATACTTTACATTGGTTAATCGGGAAGGAGAGTTGGTCTTTGGACCTTTTTTATTTTTGCATTTGTTAATGGAGTGTGTCCGCTAGTCCATAGCACATCTTTAGGTACATCCAGGGGGATAAATACATCATGTGTACCTCTCAGTTATACAGATTTTCGAAGAATCGCTAGATGTTTGCCTCAGATTTTTAGTCTGTCCCTCATAAAATTTATGTTTTTCTGGCAAATCACTGAGGACAGAAATTACTAAATAATGACATACATTTTGAGTTTCGGACTTCATATCTTATCATACCCCTATGATTAAAAATTCACTGTGCAAAGCACAATATAATTCAACATTCTTTTTGAAGCCGGTCCATCTATAAATGTTTTACTGGTAGCCAGTTTCGTATTTCCATCTTTTTTTTTTATTTTTAAGTGGCAAAGTAATATTTGTTCGGGGGGGGTAGCTGTATGAGCTGTCATATTATTTATATTTGGTGGTAGAATTCTTTGTGTTGGTATTGGAGATAAATGTATTGGTAGGGAGAGAATATATTATTTGAGGGGGGTAAATACATTTATTACACATTTTGAGTTTTATTAATGTAGAGATTTAAGCAGGTCTCTAGTTGAGTGCTGATTTTTTTATCATAAGCAGTTTCAGTGCATGTTGCAAATGAGCGATGAACCTAAGTTTAGTAGTAGGCATTTATACAATAGTACCTATTTTAAACACATCAGTCCTGGTAGTAGGTTTGTTGATTTGTGAAAAATAATGTGCTAGCTGTTTTGTCAGAATACAGAATGAGTTTGTATGCTGCAAATGGTTCTGAAGTCAGACTGCATCAGGTTTTCCTATGAATGCGAAGGTGGCTATATTTTTGTAACAGTAGGGGATATTTGTTACATTCAAAGGTTCTTTTTAAGGTCTGTGAAATACCTGTGATGAGCTAACCTTAATCTATACAAGTGTTAAACTTTTCTGTTACTATTATACTGTTAGACACACAGCACACTGTAAAAGCCTTCTGTGCAGGCAGTATTTATCTACATAGTCTTTGATTTGGTTGAAGAGCATTTTCAATGATTTTGTGATTAGAAAAACTATGGGTTTAGTTTGGACTTTTGATGGGTAGATGGGGAATGTTTTTGATAAGTGGTTGAGGCACGTTTGAGTTGTAATGAAACTTTCTCATTTAAGCAGAGATTAAGGATCTGAGTTGGAGGCTTTACTGTAGTGACTACTCACCATGTAGGAAGAGTGGAGCGTGTTGGGAATTTGGAAGGGTTTTGTTAAATTTTTTCCAATCCTTTTTTTACCAGTCTGTCATAAGGATTGTTAACTCAGTAGCAGTGAGATTGAAAGAAGGGTGGGTTTAACAGCTGTGGTTAGTTGGAGTCATTGTGTGGATGCTCGCTGACATAACTTTTTATTCTGCATGAAGATAGATTAATTTGGCTTTTTGCAATATGCTTGCAGTAGGTTTGGTGACTAGTGCTGAGGTTCAAGGTCTTCCATTTGTGCCTAGATTTTAGGTGTTCTTATATTTCAAATAATCCAAGGACAGCTTGTGACATAAACCCATTAACTGTATTGAGGCATAGTCTGTCCATAAAGTTTTTGAGGTGAGAACTGAAAATGATTAATGCTGCACAAGACCCGGGTTAGTATATTTGTGTATAAATTTTGCGGTGCCACACACTGGTAAAAGTTGTCTAGTTTTTTATGTTGTATATACAGTATCCCCTTATTTGTATAATTTGGTTGGCTGCTTGAACACACCTTTTTTTGTAAGGAACATTGAAAGCAGACTGTGTAACTAGTTTGGGTTATGGTAATCACATGTCATGTAAGTGGTAAAAGATTCATACTTGAGAATATATGTGTAGTATTAGGGATAAACTAAGCACGAATACATGTGGTGTGAAGGTACTCCATTCTGGGCAGATGCATAGATGTAGACTTTTAAAGTATGCCTGCACTTGACAGCTCTTCAGTTTTCATTTTAAATACTAAAAGAACTACCCCAGACAGAACAGTTTTATACCTTGTCTTGTTATAGGTATTTTGGGAGAGATGCAATTGTCTTCATTCACGCTGGGCAGTCTTTTTTTGTGAAGCTGCCATTATTGTGATAGAATGTCTTACTTCTGTTGTCAACAGATGTTAGATGTTATAAGGGACCTTTAGTTGATGAGTCACACTAAGAGTTTTCCTGAAACTGCTGTTCAGCCCTACTACCCAGTTACAATACTTGATTAGGAGATAAGTCAGGCTGTATGTATAATACTCCTCAACTGTTTTGATAATAAAAATTGACTAATGGAAGTAGCTATAAGTAGTTTTTGGTGGTCACTTTGGTTAGCATTTTTCTGTTGTACATATTTACTGTTGAAATGGTCACTCACAGTAAAGCTATACATGTTATTCTTGGTGTAACAGAATGGCAAGTTTCCATGTTCCCTGTAAAGTACCTTATGAAAAATACAAGAATTGTTTGCCATGATATTGCACTGCAGGTGCCACGAGATTGCTTGGGTGAAGGGTTCATTTTGGTGCACGTACATGCCAGTTAATGTTACTGAAGGGTCATTTGATGAAATATTTCATCATGCACTTGTGCTGGCATCATTTTCAGGTCACTTGGAGGAATGCTTCATTCTGGTGATTGCACATATTAGCAAATGTGATTGCGGTATGCATGTAACATAATTATGAAGAGCAGAGTAACCTATTGCTTGTAGTATATGCTTATGTGAACTGCATAACAGTGGTAATATAATATGCCCATCAGTCAAGATTACAGAGCAAGGTTGGTAAAGAAGCAGGGAATTCTTCAGATAGTGTTCTGCTGTGTGATTGGGGGGGGGGGTGAATATGCAGCCATAAATTAGCTCCCAGGTGACCAGTCACAAGGGCTTGCTGACTTCCTAGAGGATACTGTTATGTATTTCTTGACAAGTTAGTGTTAGTCCATGGCTCAGACCCCAGTTATGTGTCTGTGTTAGCCCTTTATGGAGAGCATTTGTGGCAGTGGTTCATTTGATGTTGTGCACGTAGCTGAAGAATGGCTTGTGGTTGTCCTTGGCCTGGTAGAACAAATGTACCTCAGATTTGGCTTTGGTAGATGTTATTTGTCTTCAGATCTGTTTATTTTGAGATGGCTTTTATCTTGCTGGGTGCTGCACCTCCTACTTTTTGCCATGATTGTCTTCCTTCTGTGAAACAGTCTACCAATGTTGTGATTCCACCAAGGGTGCCTGTTTTGTTTTTTTTTTACTTAGTTCTGTACTTGATGCTGTTGTTTGCATGGTGAGCGTTTCCAATTATACCCGGGTATCCTGTGTCATACAGGGGAACCTATATCTTGCATGTAAGTGCTATGGGATTTGGCTTATGGTACTTTGAAGATGGAGAAGCTCAAGTTCTTTGTTCTGTTTGACCTGACATGAGATTTAAAGTCATACACAACCACCTTTATTATGTGTCTGAATAGTAGCTGGTCAAACCACATGTTTTGGGCTTTTTTCTTGGCTTTGTCAGTCATTTGTGGAATATAGCTGGGAGGAAGGGCTCAATATCTAAATGTTATACTATTTTACTGAATTAGTCAGGTATTCTCCTTACTGATGATAATGAGTCTATGTTATCTAACAGCTGCACAAGGTAATGACATGAATGCCTATGTGATGGGCAGCAATTATCACCTGTCTGAGCATGTGTACTTTTCCACATCATTATCACACTGCAGTTACAATATAGCACTGAGTCATGATCACTTTCAGCCAAACTGTCAGCAGCTGGCTCTGTTATTCACATAAGGAGAAGTCATTATCACATTGCTGAATGCACAAGTCAGATTTGGCTTTTTCTCCACTTGGAGTCATTGCAATCCCTCCACACACACGCGCAGACACACACACACACACACACACACACACACACACACACACACACACACATGCACTTTCATTCTGTCATTTGTACAGTTTCAAGAAATGTAACAAATGTACGAGGTAAAATTCGGACATCCTGCAAAAATCAGGACACTTGAGAGTTAGGACAGGGATACAGTTTCAATTTGTTATTTTTTGAGAAAGTTGCCAGAGTAGCAGGATTTGTGGTACACTATATGAGAGATATGAGTATATGTTATTTAGTGCCTTGCGCCCTCTGATTTGCCATAAAACCACAAATTGTCCTGATAAACAGACCCAGTGCAGTCTTTTGTGCCAACTGCTCTTGTGTTGGTGGATGCATCACGGGAGGCATACCCAGCTACCATGGATCGTAAGATCCACCTGGATCACAGTTGGGAACTTGGAGACTCTTCAGCTCAGTCCCATAGTGCTGCTGTCCTAGGTAAGCATGGCCTCAGGGGTGCCACTGTGATGCAATGTTTCCCTCTGGGAAAGGACACATGCAAAAAGACAAAGCCTGGGTCAGTCTTGGTCATTTCACATGTTGTCTTGGTGTAGCTCTCCACTCAGTCTCCCTCCCTTCAGGTGTAGTAAATATATGTAGGTCAGGGGAAGAGGGTTTGCATTACCTCCGTCTTTCACTCCTTATGGCCATTGCTGAATGGACACGTAAATGGAAAAAGCAGAGGTAAGGCAGAGTGCTGGCATTGCATGCAACCCGGAGTCATTGCTGCTACAAGCAGTCTGAGTGGGTAGCCAGCATAGGTTTGGGATACTTCAGACACCTACGACCTGAAGCCCCCATGCCTGTCTTCAGCGTATTAGTGGAGTGGCAGCCCTTACCCTGCTTTTTCCATTTACATGTGCCCTTTATGTGCCCTCTTGTCAGTCATTGTGTGTAATTTGGTATTTTCATGGGTAGTAGGTATGTACCTCTGCAGCGTCATCACCACTTATGTACCTAATGCAAAGAATACTGCCCCTGTGGATAGGATGGATGATTTGGATGGGCTAACCAGGCAATGCATATGATACACACACACACACACACACACATATATATATATATATATATATATATATATATATATATATATATACATACATACATATATATATATATATATATATATATATATATATACATATATATATATATATATATATGTGTGTGTGTGTGTGTAATCTTCCAATACATCTGTCAAACATCAGTAGTAATCTGTTTGAATTTTCTTTCCTGTGCAGGTCTACCTTCTTACACTGACATGGCTTCATGACCAGGAGAACGACAAATGAGAGTGTGGGTATGTGGCCATTCCTACATTCACTGGACTGCCAGCCATGCCTCAGAAACTGAAAATCCATACAATTTGAGCTTCCCCACATCGAGTGTGAAGATATACTGGATTACAAGAAGAGGTGTGCATTGGAGCAGAGTACTGCAGTTGTTGGAAGAGAAGTGTTCCATCTACCCTGAGCCCGACATTCTTGTGCTGCACATTGGAGGGAATGATGTCATCAGTCAACCACTCGGAAGGCTGGGGTTTCAAATCACAGCAATTTTTGAACACCTGCAGTCGTGGTGGCCATGTTGTCATTTTGTGTGGTCTGATATAATTCCTCAACAGATATGGAAAACAGCAAACAGTCAACGAGCAGCTCACAAGGCCAGACATTTACAGAATGGGCTCATGCATGGCGTGATGCACAGGGTCAGTGGATCGACAATCTGCCATGACAGCATCACTGCGGATAATGTTCACCTGTTCAGAAGGGATGGCATTCACCTAACTGAGGAGGGCATTGCGTTTTTCTTGACTGACCTCCACAATGGTGTGAGGAAAGTTATGCAGGATTGGTAACATGCAGCTTGTGAGAAGAATGGAAAACACCCATGACCAAGTAGGACCAGTATGGTAAGTAAAACTCTATTATGAAATGTGTTGTGTAAAATATATTTTTCTGAGTTTGGCAAATAACTGTGGTAAGGAGATGGCGAAGATGCTGAGAAAGAACTGTTTCAGGAGAGTGCTACCACATACAATCTAATATGTCAGTGACCATCCTGTAATACTTCTTTTTTTATTCTGCTTTTATCAGTCATGTGTAGAGTTTTGATGACAGGAAGGGTTTAGTAATATAGAACTTGATCCCTTAGGTCCATTGCTGAATGGACACATGTAAAGAGAAAAGGCATAGGTAAGGCAGACTGCTGACACTGAAGGAGGTCGTGAGACTGCAGTGGTATCAGCTGTCTGAGTGGGTAGCCAGCACAACTATCAGACAGATCAGATGGCCTTGCCTGCCACTGAAGTCCCATGCCTGTCCTGGTTTCATTACTGGAGTGGCGGTCCTTACCTTGCTTTTTCTCTTTACATGTACCCATTCAGCAGTATGTTGACTACACCAAGAATGTGTATATTTACAATCATGTGTGTCTACATGGTAAAACTGGTTCTGAATGCTGTACATATGTACAGATATCAGTTTTGTTAGGACTCAGTACTGGAAATTATGATTTTTTTTTATATTTTGGTATGTTGTACACATGTACAGATATCAAAGTTTGTTTTAGATTTAGGTTATGGAAATTATGATTTTTTTTCATATTTTGGTAAATAATTTTGTAAGGGAGCATCTGAATGTGCTAAGGAATACCTCATTTTGAAGACAGCATTGCTGGTTCCAACATGGTAAAAGAATTGTGCCTGTATGTTGTACACATGTGCAGATACCAAAGTTTGTTTTGGAGTTAGGTTATGGAAACTATGATTAATTTCATATTTTGGTAAATAACTTTGCAAGGGAACATGTCAGTGTGCCAAGTAATACCTCATTTTGAAGACAGTGTTACTCCTTACAACATGGTAAAAGAACTGTGTCTGTGCAGTGTACATATTTATAGATATCACAATTTGTTTAGTCTTGTAGGATTATGAAAATTATACATTTCCAATACTTCTCATTTTTATGCCCATATCTTTGCAAGGGACCATGGTAATGACACAAACGATGCATCATTTTGAAGCTGACATTGAGATGCACAACTTCTACATATGTATGATATGTAGGCTCTGTCTGTTACAGGTGATGAAATATTATGCTTTGTTTATTTATCAGTTATGATAAATACTATATTATATTAATCATATTTCTGTGAATATTTCCGTAAAGGTCTTCACACAGTAATGGTTAAGGTATCATTTTAAAGCTGACATTCATACTAACAAATTAAATACAAATTGTATGGGTCTACATGGTACATTGGCCAAGAAATTGTGCTTTGTTTTTCAAAAAGGTAAAAAATATACACAATGTCAGCATTCCTTGCCAAATATTTAATGATGACTTTGATATGCACTATCAACATTTATAGTGTTGGAAATGTCAGTGTCTGCTGAACAACTTTCGTCTTTACATTTTTAGTCTAGCTCTTATAATTAAAGAGTTATTAACATTTGTTTTCTGTATGGTATTGCAAATGGATTTTCTGAAAATGAGCTCAGGCTGCACTGTTGTTCCTATGGTGGAATTAAGCAAGCAGCTTTTTCTGAGCTGCTCCAGAGTGAATGAGTTAAGCATTGCCAATTTTACTTTTTTTTTGTGCTCGAATTAACCTATACCATTTGGCCTTACTCATCCCATGCTTGATAATTATATATTACCTCTAATGAGAATAACCTGGATTATACCATAAATAATTTAATAGAGCCCATGCATGGGATTAAGTATGTAAGAGCTGCTTCAATCCATTAGTAGTACAGGGGCCAGTCCTGGGGTAAATTATCTGTTTCCCATCCACAGATCCATGTTGCACTTTAACATGGACATGGATGAACTTTTTTTTATGTGGACGAGGAGTCTGTTGCAGAGCAGCAGGATCCTCTGTGAGATATACCTGTCCCTCCAAACCATGCTGTTGATGTTGGAGAAGAGGTTTAGAAGCCTAACTTGAATACTTGCTGATGTGCAGTAAATCCATCAGTAATGCCAGACAAAGGTCACCTCTTAGCAGTCTGTAGGATACTGAGTCAAGTGACAGGGCTTTGAGTTAGCTCATGCAGGACATGTTTATGACTTGTAAACTGTTAGCTATCTCTGTGGGCATTATAGTTGTTGCATGTGTGTGGACAGATGCATGCCAGAGGAGGCATTGCACTCAATGACTGGCCTAAGGAGGGCTGAGTAAAGGGAGACAATGGCATCTCTAGGTCTAGATGCAATCTGTTTATTTATACACTGCGCAATACAGAAAGAATATCTTACAACACAGGATACATGTTGGTCAAATGTCAGGTCAGTGTCCACATAAGTTCCCAAATCTCAAACAGCTGGGTCAGCTCTTGGGGTTTATTGTCAATGTGGTAGTTCCATGGGGTAGATGACGTCGAAAAGGATAGAGTAATTCATTTTCAGCATTTACTTTCAGTCTATGATTATAGCACCACTTATTTATTTGGGAAACCTTCCTGTAAGATAACTAAGACATTTGGGGATTCAATAACTGCTCATAGCTTGCAGTCATCTGCACACTTAGTCAGCCAGAGCTATTTGGTATGGAATTTTATTTCAGAAAAGTAGATGCTAAACAGGAGAGGTCCCAGCAAAAAGCCCAGGGTGACTCCACTGGTGACTGGTCACTTTTAGGAGGTAACTTCTCCTATTTTGATTCCCTGAATTCAATGTGTGAGCTAGCTGTCAATCTAGCAAGTGACAAAGGGACTCATTTCCATTTTATTTAGCTTTTCTACAATGCCTAAGTGAGGAATTGTATCAAAACCTTTTGTCAGGTAGAGCTATGCGGTGTGTACCATTTTGCCTTCATACATTCCTTTGCTGACCTGCCTTTGGTGAATCCAAAGTGAGATGGGTCCAGTGTTTTGAGGTTCCCTATGTCTGGATTGATTGGTTCCATGACAAGTCATTCCTTGGCTTTGCATATGAGGCTGGAAGATTTATGGGTCTATAATTGGCTGGGTCTGTGGAAAGTCCTTACTTATGCAGTGGAATTACTCTATCTGTTCTCCATTTGCTTGGCCCAAACCTACATGGAGGCTGAGAGTGAAAGATGTTATTGGTGCATTTAAATCATGTTTAGCGCTATTTAAAATGCATCCAGGGATATTATCAGTACTATCAATACAGTATTTTTAGCTCTTTTAGAACTTGTTTTGCCTGATAGGTGGAGGCAAGCCAGTTTCAGATATATCTTGAGGGACAGATGGAAAGGACAGAGGGGTACAGTTAGAGCTAAATTTATCAGCCAAAAGGTTCTCTATATCTTCATCCCCAGTGTAGGAAACATCACTCACAAACAGCTCAGCACATTGCTGCATTGCACTTTTGAAATTACAAACATAAGTAAAATTACCTTGTAATTGTGTCTACAATAGCTACCGAAGCCAGAGACAAACTTGGCTTTGGTGGATTTTGTTAAGCTCCTGAACTGTTGGTTAATTCCCATGACAAGGACTCTTAATATTCTGAGAATTACTCTTTTTAATCTTGGTCATAACTATTTTCCTTTTATTGTACAGCTTTTTGAAATTATGGTTCCACCATGTGGGTTTGTTTCTCAGGCTTTGCCCTGCGCTTCATCTTAAGGGTACAGCTGCATCTCTGCAGCTGTTTGCATGCAAGTATAGTGTGCTGATGTACCTTTACGCACACCATTTCATTTACCTTCACAGCGAAGGATCTTACTCACATTCACTCAAAACTACTCATCTTTTTTTTTTAAACTAAAACACTAGCACATTGTTTAATTTACTTCAATGGTTTGGATTGATGTTATGACCACCTGAAACCTGATCACAAACAAATTGCTGGGGAACAGGTCAGAGAAATGGATATTATGGAGATGATGTTTTTCACTAAAATCAATGGATCCAAGAAATCACTGATGCATTTGGTACAGCAGTAAGACAAAGAACATGAAATGGTGAGCTTCGGTAACTGTGTGCCTCCTTGAGAATATGTTTGTCATACCAAATAATACATAAAATGCAGACTTTTAACAGAATATGGTTTTGTAATGTAAAAAGGTATTCAATGCATTTGGGGCGAGTGGATTGTAAAATGTGTAGTTAAAGTTTGCAAATGTGGAGACTGAAAAATGCAAGATTGTCACTGCATCTAAAAACAAACTGAACTCAAAGCTTTGAAACAGTGAAAATAGTTCAAATGTAAGTGAGAATGTAGGTCACTGTGTGGTAACCATAGTGACCCCTAATAATAAATGAGCAGCAAGGAACTACACAGTTTAAATTCCATGGTTATAGGCCTAATAAAGGATAAAAGCAAAAAAGAAACAAGTTCACAAAATTTGTGGTGGCTATAACCACAAAAGCTTGCATCAAAGAGGTGAGTTCTTCTATAGCAAACTTTAAGTACTCCTTCTCATCTCCCAAACTAAAACATTACCTCACTACATCACTTCCTCTCTATTCTATACCCTAACAGTCTCATAGGTTCATAGGTGCTTAACAGGCTATCAGACCAAGCGTCATTTTAAGCCTAGCCAAGCATACCTTAAATTTATCAAAATACTGCTAACGTGTCAATACCCCAAGGAATGTTATGGTTATGATATCGGTTTCTATACATTAAGCATTTCTGGAGTAAGTATCCCAGGCAGGTGCTCATGGATAAGAAGACTGCCAGGGCAAACAATTCTTGAACATAAAAAAAAAGAAAAGAAAAAGACCAGTGGTAAACTATTAATGTTGTGGAATCAAATAAGGAGCTAAAGTTAGACAGCTTTATGTGCAAAGCAGAAATGCAGTTTGTGAGTACTATGCAAGCTAAATACAGAAAACAAAAAAGATTAATTGAAGGTCTTACTAACAGATGTTCATTCAGAAAAGTAGAATGAGTGAGTGAGTGGCTGGACAGTCAGACTGTGTTTAAGCCAGACAGGGAGCTCAGTGTAATATAATATCCAAATGTTGTCTGCAAACTACAAATTTAGTAACTCTGCCTCTATCATATGTGAGGCAGAAGCTATAGGGTGTGTTACTGAATAAGATATTTAAGCATCAAATAGTTATGAGAGAAGAGCTTAAATATTCACTGCGAATACCAGTGCAAATCTCTGAGTCATGCCAAGACAAGAAAGAAACTGTTGCAAAAAAGAGTAAAATCCCATGATTGGAGGAACTCCCTGGTCAGCCTCAGTAAGAAGCTGAGATCCCTCATAAAATCCTCCAAAGTTAGTTAGGAAAACAAAATTGCCACTGATTCTAAAGACAACCACAAAGCATTCTATAGCTATGTCAAGAATCTCAATGGCAACACTCAGATCTGCTCTGAGTTACAGCACAATGGCACTAAATATACAGAACCAGCCGATATTGGCAACATCCTGGCAGATAAGTTCAGTGCTAACTTTACCCCCCTATCACCCCCTAAAGGCCTCATCTCTATACCAGAAGAATGCAAAGTTCTTGTAATCACGATTGCACAGGTAAAAAACACACTCTCCAAAGCCAAGAACACAGCATCCATGAAACCTGACAACATACCAGGCTGCATTCTACACAAACTACAGAACGAACTGGCACCCCACCTAAGTACCATGTTTAATCATAGCCTCACCTCAGACTTTGTGCCCACTGAATGGCACACAGCAACAGTTATCCCACTCCACAAAGGGGTAGCCTCCACGGTCCCTGGGAACTACCACCCTATTAGCCTGACAAACCTGGTCTGCAAGGCCATGGAACATACCATCATGGAACTTATAAACAAAGACATTGCTAATCTCCAGACTCTGGACCCGACCCAGTTCAGGTTTGTAAAAGGCACATCATATCTCCTAAACCTGACAGACTTCTTTGAAGCAGTCACCAAAGCCATAGATGAGGGTAAGGTGGTTCACACAGCCTATCTTGATTTCGCCAAGGTTTTTGACACCATCCCCTACTCTGGAATTATAGATAAACTCACTAAACTAGGTATAAATCCCTATGTCACAAGATGGGTTGCCAACTGGCTCACTGACAGAACTCACACTGTGAAAGTAGCAGGCTCCAAATCTGATTTCAGACCAGTGACAAGTGGAGTACCACAGGGTTCAGTCCTGGGTCCTCTCCTGCTTGGTATCTACTTCTCTGACATACAGGCTAACACAGAATGTCTTTGGCTAATGAAGTTCGCAGATGACTGCAAACTAGGAGCCATAATCGAAACTCCTAATGATGTGGACATCCTACAAAAGGGCCTCACTGATACAGATGCCTGGTGTCAAAGCCATGGCCTCAAGCTCAATGCCAAAAAGTGCACTGTCATCCCCTTTGATAAAAGCTCTGTACCCATGAACTACCACATAGGCAGGAGTCTATTTAACAATAAAAGTATGATAAGAGACCTTGGGGCACAGGTGGACAGTAGTCTCTCCTTTGATAATCACATCACCACAGTATTCAGGAAATCCTTCTACGTGGCAGACCTCATCACAAAAGGTTTCTCATCCAGGGAAAAAAGAGGTCATTGTTCCCCTCTACTCGTTACTAAACCCATTATAGAGTACAACGCCCCTTTTGGTATGTACCTCACAAGACATCTACAACAACTGGAAAGGCCACAGAAATACCTCACAAAGAGGATTACTGGCCTCAAACAGATGCCCTATGCAGACCATCTAAAAAAACTCCAGCTTTACACCGTTGCATATCGCCTACTCAGAGGCAATCTCTGCCTAACATACAAAGCTATGTCAAACCCAGAGCTGTTGGACATGCTCCCTTAAGGAAATCCCAATCCCTCCGAGCTACATGCTCTAGGGACCTAAACCTTGTCACCACAATAAACAAAACATGCTGGAGGGATAGATTCCTGTCCCACAGACTTCCCATACTCTGGAACAAACAACCTATCTATATCAAACAAAGCTCCTCATTAGCACTCTTCAAGGGGCACAGGAAAATAATTTTCTTGGGTGGCGAAAGCCAGGGTACCTTTTTGGCTAAGCCTATATAGGCCCTAGGTCCAATAGCCTACTACCTACCTATGAACCTATGACAAAACCAGTGAATAAGTTGTTAAATTCTATTTGTTGAGCAGAGTCTTTAAACAAAAAGCAAAGGCCCCAGAAATTTTACTAGGATGTGGGAATGCAGGAAAAAATGTGTCTATTGAAAGAACTTTGTGGCAAACACAGAAGTAAAAAAAATACGGAATACTTGCAGGAAAAATGTGTCTGTTGTAAGAGCTTCATTGCAAACACTAGAATGCTAAAGTAAAAAAAAAAAAAAAAAAGAAAAGGCATTAATGAGCTAAAAAGGTATTCATAGGTTCATAGGTAGGTATTAGGTTATCTGCCCGATGGCATTTTTAAGCCTAACCAGAATGTGCTGACTTTCCCCACCCCCTTAGATTAGTTCCCTGTGCCTCTGCTGAGCAGAGCCATTGAAGTGATCCCTGGGGTAAACTTTCTGTTTCCCATCCACTCGTCAAGGTTTTTTTTGAAGAGGGTTAGTGAGGAGCTCTGCCTAATGTAGGCTGGAATCTTGTTCCAGAGCATGGGAAGTCTCTGGGACAGAAATCTATCCTTCCAGCACATCCTATTTATTACTGTGGTGAGGTTTAGATCCCTGGAGCATATGGCTTGAGGGGATATGGTTTTCTTTAGGTGGAGCATGTCCATCCATTCTGGGTTGGACATGGCCTTGTATGTCAGGCAGATATCACCTCTGAGTAGGTGGTATGCAATCAAGTACAGCTGGAGTTTCTTCAGTCGAGTTGCATAGGGCATCTGCTTGAGGCCAGTGATCCTCTTGGTGAAGTAATTCTGTGGTCTTTAAAGTTGTTGCAGGTGTCTTGTAAGGTACATCCCAAATGGGGCATTGTACTCTATAATGGGTCTGATGACTGATGTGTAGAGGGGCCCAGTGACCTCTTTCGATCTGGATGCAAACCCTTTTGTGATTAGGTGGGCAAAATAGAAGGAATTTCTAACTACTTTGGCAATGTGATTATCAAAGGAGAGGTTACTATCTACTTGGGTCCCCAGATCCCTTATTACGTCTTCCATATTTAGGGGGCTACCACCTATGTGGTAGTTTGTGGGTACTTTGTTTTTTTCCAAAGGGGATGACTATGCAGTTTTTGGCATTTAGCTTGAGGCCATGGTTTTGACACCAGGTATCTGCCTCAGTGAGACCCTTTTGGAGGATGTCTGTGTCAGCCAGTGAGTCAATTATAGCCCCTAGTTTGCAGTGTCTGTGAACTTGGTAAGCCATAGTCCTCCTGTGCTTGCCTGTACCTCTGAGAAGTGTATGCCGAACAGGAGGGGTGCTAGGACTGAGCCCTGGGGGAATGCCACTTGTAACCAGTTTATAGTCAGACCTAGCTCCCACAAATCTTACCATGTGGGTTCTGTTGTTGGCAACCCATCGTGTGACATAGGGGTTTATGTTATGGCTGGTGAGCTTGTCTATAATACCTGAGTGGGGAATGATGTCAAAGGCCTTTGCAAGGTCTTGGTAGGCTGTGTGGACCACCTTTCCCTCATCTATAGCCTTGGTAACTGTCTCAAAGAAGTCCACCAGGTTTAGGAGGAATGATCTGCCCTTAACAAAGCTGAACTGGTTAGGGTCCAGTGTTTGGAGGTTCCCAATGTCTTTGTTAATGAGAGCCATGATGATGCACTCCAAAGCCTTGCAAACCAAGCTAGCCAGGCTTATAGGGCGATAGTTCCTGGGGTCCACTGTGGCTCAACCTTTGTGGAGCAGAATAACCGTTGATGTGTGCAACTCTGTGGGCACGTAGCCTGTGCAGAGGCTGAGTTTAAACAGTGTGTTTAGGTGAGGGGTTAGTTCATCTTTCAGGTCATGTAGGACGCAGCCTGGGACACTGTCCAGTCCCATTGATGCTGTGTTTTTGGCTTTGGAGAGGGCTGTTTTAACCTGAGTGTCTGTGATTTCAGGGACACGATATTCTTCTGGTATAAAACACCAAATAGATTGCGCTCCCAGTCAACAATAAAGGATGTCTTCTGTAGTTCTTCTAGTATAGTTATGGGCCCTTTTGGGGGTGAGAGGGGGGTGAAGTTTGCACTGAACCTGTCTGCTGGAATGTTGGCGATATTGTTTTGTTCAGTGTATTTTGTGCCATTCTGCACTAACTCCAAGCAGATCTGAGAATTGCCACTTAGATCCTTGACATAGCTAAAGAATGCCTTGTGGTTATCTTTGGAGTCCATGGTAATTCTTCTTTTGAAGCTAGCCTTGGATGACTTTATGAGGGAACGTAGTTTCTTGCTGATACTGTTCAGGGATGTCTTCCCTTCTTGGGATTTTACTCTCTTCTGTACTAGTTTCTTCCTTCTGTTGTATAGCTTGTTTATGGCAGGGGTCCACTAGACTGTTTCCTTTTCTTGGAGGAGTGAGTCTTGGTTTTGTTTGGGATAGCACGATCCATGCATTCCTGTAGGTGCCTGTAGAGTGCATTAGTAAAGGACTTTGCTGCTTGGACAGTGTTTTCCTTTAGCATGGGGGTTTTGAAATGTCCCACCTCGGTCTTAAGTAACGTGAAGTTTGCTTTTGAAAAGTTTTTCACTGTGGTTTCTTTGACCGGGGGTGGTGGCAGAATGTGGATATCCAGAGTGTTTAGTTTATGGTCAGATCTAACCAGTGAGGAGTTGACCTCCGGTGCGGAACACTAGTTGCCCATGTTGGTGATGACCAGGTCCAATATGTTGTCACCTCTGGTGGGGGTGCTGACCAGTTGATCCAGGGCGTTTGAGTTTATAAATTCTAGGAAATGCTGGGCAAGGGAGTTTGTACTTGAGTAGTTCTCCCAGTTAATGTTTGGGTAATTGAAATCACCCAATATCAGGGTGTTTGGTAGGACCTTTATTTTTCCCAGTGTTTCTAGGAATGCGGAGTGGGGGTCCAGGGACATGGTGGGTGAATTGTAGGAAGCTATAATTTGAATAGCAGTTTTGCCCATTGTTAGTTGCACGTGAATGATCTCTGAAGCATCGTGCTGTGCCACTAACCTGGAGGTGTGTGTATCCTTGATGAATATGTATACTCCCCCACCTTTTGTATTTCAGTCCGGGTATTGTGGCCGAAATTCTGATTAATATGAGTGGATATTATGCTTAACGACAGAGTATCATATCAAATTATCACCAAAAGCTGTAAGAGTGATTCATGCAACGTGTAGAGAACATAGCAGGAGCTTAAATGCAAATGATCACTTAGTGTTACAGTCAGGCAGTGATGGCATGCTGAATGGAATATCATAGCAGCTTTCATTAAGGAAGATAATTTAAGGATTTGCATTGACCCACATGATTTTAACAAGCAGGTTTAAGAGGGAAAATGTCTTTCATAGAAGAAGTTGTTGACAATATTCTCCTGGGAAAGTTCTGAAATGTACTAAAGCATATCAGGAATTTTGTTAAATGGAACTGTATGTTGCAAGTTCAAACCTGTACACATTTAATACACCCTAGGTAAATACACATTTTTGGACTAGGTTTTGGTATTTAACAGTACCAGCAGTATGTCAACAAGCTTAGGCTAACATAACTGAGGGACTGGAAGGTATCAGGAATGTTATAAATTGCAGCAGACTCCACTATTAACCAAGTCTGTTATTCAAACCTGGATCTTCTAAGATGTGGATGATGCTTTATCCCACAGTACCACATAGTTGACAATAAAATAAAAGTTCTCTTCTTAGATTTTAATTTTCCTAGAGATAAACTTCTACAGTAGTAGTTGCAGCCTACAGAGTAGGGGATACACAGCGCCTAAGATAGAATACTTTGCAATATCTTAGCATCATGCAGAGAGTTTACAAATTTATTAGAGAACATTAACTTAGAGACAGTTTAACATTGCTTAATATGCAATAATCTTATATATTTATGTTATGGCTGTTTATTTGTTTCCTGCACCAGGAAACACCCTCTGTTTCAAAATATGTATTTATAAGGTGTGGTGCTAGCTCTTGAGTGAACTGCATGGCAGCTACACTGAAATATATTTCAAGGGAGGATAATTTTACTTTGACAAATCACTCAACTCCTGATCCATCGACATAAACCCAAACACTCCCAGCAATTCAGCTGTAGAGGTAGTGTAAGGTACATAATGCTGAAGTTTTCTCCTAATCGTTAAGAATCAGAGTTAATACATAGAGAGATTGGGAGTGGTAAAAGGAGCAAGGGGTCTTGATCGCTGCAGAAAACACATTTATGAATTGGTTCTTCTGTTTTTTAACTCCCACAGTTCTAGTCAGGTTTATTTAAGCAATGCAGGAGTTAACAAATCATGTGTTGCTAGTTATCCATGAATCAATATTTTATTATGTTAAGACTCAGGATTCCATATGTTAATATTTCACAAAATAACAAACTCATACACTGTTGTCATATTAAAAAGTCAAATAGCTGCCAAGAATCAGTCCTCAGTTATGCATACAAGGCTCTAAAATAGGCAAAAGCTTAGTAAAGGCTTTAAACCTTCTAGTAAATCACTATCAGTAGTGATTGTTCTACAACACTGCACAACAAGAAAGATTTTAGAATCCACATTCAGATGTTAATACATACTATAAATGCATTTTATTCTATATATGAGTTATAAAGTTGAGGTGAATGAAACATGAAATTTCTCTACGCACATTGCTCTTCCTCTAAAATACGGCCAAGTGACAATAACATTTATGAAATGGACACACTAACTCTGACAGGTATTACTGTACAGCCAACTAACAAAAGACATGGTTTATGAAAGTCTCCAAGTTATAACATTTATATCATGGTGCACACAATATCTTCAATAGGGAAAAGCATATTTTTCATATGTGAGCAGGGCAGTGTGATGGGCCTCAGGATAAGAGTCTACTTAATACCTTTGTGGTCTAGAATTCGGTTCTAACTACTAATGAAAATCTACATTTGTGGGCCCATGCCTGTATGATTTCTGTATGGCACTCTGATTTTGTTCCACTGTTTAGAAATACTCTTGTTACCAGAGCTCTGTGTGTCATTGTTTATCAGTATATATATATATATATATATATATATATATATATATATATATATATATAAAAATATATACATATATAGTTTGTATATATTGAATATAACCTGGCACTTTGGTTATGGTCTCAGTTGTAAATTAAAAAGTCTGTGAATTCACAGCTTGCTTACTAATTAACAGCCATGCAAATAAAGAATAAATGATCGGTGTTTAGGTTTACCACTAGAGGTCAAATTAAAAAATAAAAATTGATGTCACTAGATTACTGTAACCCATATGGACATCACAAAAATCATATACAGTAGCTGAATGATGCCACTTCCTCTGCAGGGACTTAAACCATAGCTGTCTTGAATGTTATACTGCTTTTGTTGATGACTACCAGTATTGCCAAGGCAAATGATGTATGTTATATCTCTAAATATATTACTCTGTCTCTCGATGGCATTACATGGTGGCATGCAAATAATTGCAGTAATAACTCCAAGGCATGGTATGCAGCTGTGCAACCCATAAATTACGCAGCTAGAATTAAGCACATAACTCTTGTAAATCTGGGCAACCCGTACTCAGGCTGTCTAATCACTATCAGAGTAAGCATTACCAAGAGATGAATGTGTTTCGGGAAATTCCAGGTTTCAGCGGTATCTATGATGCAGCTGCTTAGCATAACTAGAATAAAAATAGGAACAATTTAGGTTCAGTCACTGCATTGTTTTCTCTCTTTGTGGCTGATATTTCACAGATGAAAACCCCAATCAGAATTGTCACTGCCACACCAATTACTAAGTTAGGAACTCTGAAATCCTTATACCTCATTTCTTTTCAGCCACTTCCGATAAGTGACACACACAGAGCTTGGTCATATTCAGATAGAAATAATTCCTTTAACTTGAAGACGTATCAAGTCAAGAAGCACTTAAGGGTCAAGTCATTTTTAGGTGCATTAGGTTTGTATAGCTAGAAAATTAATTAAAAAAAATTCTAAAGCAGTTCCCAATGTCTAATCACAGAAACAGAAGTAGCATACTGAAGTGATACTAATTATACCTCACCTTCTGCCATTAAATTCCTCTCTCTTAAAGATTAACTTTCTCCCTCTGCCACTCTCCAGTTCAGCATTATGTCTCTGCCTAGATTCATAGGTTCCTTTTCAAGCCTGGACTGTAATAGCCTTACAAATCTTGATTACCATAAGCCTTGTTAATGTGTTATATATTTATATTTATATATATATAAATATATATATATATATATATATATATATATATATATATATATATATATATATATATATATATATATATATATATATATATATATGGAGAGAGAGAGTCATATATAATATTCATATATATGTGTGCATTCATGTCTGTATGTATGTGTGTGTGTATATATGTCTATTTCTATCTATACACACATATATATATATATATATATATATATATATATATATATACACATATATATCTCTGTGTGTGTGTGTGTGTATACAATATATATTGGAGACCTTCATTTTGATAAGTGATTTGTTGAATTACTGGTTTTCTGACTTTTTTAATCAAATCATTGCTTTGTCAAAATGTTTACAGTTGTTTGTTGATGAGGAGATCACATTACAGTGGAGTGTGTTATGTCATTATGGAGTTGGTATAATTAAGTTTGTGGGGTCTGGACAGCTGCCCTACAAAAATTGTGGTTTGTGTTTTTTTTTCCTTCTTCTATGTTATTATATACCTAAAATCAAAGTATGCATTATTCTATTTATTATGTTTCAAGCGTCAGTGCACTTATGTGTGTGTGTGTGTGTGTGTGTGTGTGTGTGTGTGTGTGTGTGTGTGTGTGTGTGTGTGTGTATGCGTGCATATGTGTGTGTGTGTGTGTGTGTGTGTGTGTGTGTGTGTGTGTGTGTGTGTGTGTGTGTGTGTGTGTGTTGAGTGGGTTCAAGAGGTTTCTGATGTTTCATTCATTTTTTCAGGTTTGATGCATATATATAATATGTTATGTGGTGTAGCTATCATTTTTTCTATTGCTAATATTTATTTCTAGTGTAAGGTTCTTCGATCTGTTTTGTAACTCCTCCTGCGATGGATTCCATCAACATATTTTCAAACAAAACTGGGAAATGAATTACCAGATACCTGTAAGCATTGAATATAATTGCAATTTGTGAAACCTTTCAGAACAGTTCAAATTTTCCAATTGTAGAATTTTTCTATTAAGGAATAAATAGATGGGGTAAGTCATTTTAGCTTTTACAGGGCTTTTGATTTTAACTCTGCCCATTTCACTGCACAGCCTGAGTCCGGTAAGTAACTGCAGAGCAAGCTGATACCTTGCTTTTCCATGTGTATGTCCTATAACCAGTAATTTATGGCATCAAAGGTTTTGTGAAACTCAAGGTGATTGTCTCAGCACTCTTACGAATGATTCACCTTGAAATGAGGTATCTGTACGCACACATTGATGGTGTATCCAGCTGATGTTTCTGGATCCAAGCTGAGAGGTAGGCAGTTACAATGTGGTAAAAGATGAGAAGGTGCAATAGCTATATTTTATTCTTCTGAGTATTGTAGTGAAGGTGCAGAGAAATGGTACAAGCTAGTAATTTCTTAGATTAGTTTCAAGACTAGTTGTGTAGATAGGGACAGCAGCTGCTGCTTTCCAAACCCCATAGTAATTATGGGAGGCCAGAACAAAGATGCTGTGTGGCTGTACTTAGGTGGAATATCACCCAAGTATGATCGAAAGCAGCTGATTGTAACGTGACTAGACAAGTGACCCTTAACAAAGGACCATACTAAAAGTGAAGCCTTTGACTTCAAAATCTTTTTCCATAACTATGACTAACAGTGAAAGAGACACCTATTTTCCAAACTATTTACTTATGGAATATTCGAGAATGTAATTGCAATTAGTGCCCTATGATGACACAAAGAAATGGTGGTCATTACAGGTAGATATTCCTGTATGACCACAAAATCTATAATAAAAACGAAGTATTAAATAAATGAGATGACATATTATCTGGAAAGACACTAATAAGACTATTGTATTTATACATGCTTAGACATGATGCAACACAACTCCTCAAGCAGTGGATAGTGAAAAAAAAGTAATTCAAATTGACTTTAGCAGGAGTTTCTGAATGAGAAACCTTGGTTACTTAAGTTCACAATGGATATGTATGTGCACTTTGAAAAATAGTAATTCAGTGCAATCACTGAGTGAAGTAAGCATGTGCCATTTCATAGTAATCTAAGGAATCACATAGTAAAATAGGGGATTTTAGCAGCTCTAGATATAATCATAAGGTTTATGAAAATTTTCCTGCCTGTACAGAGAGGTGAAATTGAAATGGAAGAGCTTTATGACTATATAGTATATTGAAAACAAGTTATAGCATTTCAGGATGGTGCTAAAACAGCTAAATCCAAATCAGAATTGCACCTTCTATAGATGTCTCACTTGCAGTTTTGGACAGCCATTTACTCCATCATAAATTGCTACTAAGAGAGCAAGTACACAAATTCTCAAGACTAATATCAAAGAATGTAACAATCTTCTTTTGGCTGTTCCCATAAAGGGTCATCATAGCGGATCATCTGTTTCCATTTTTTCCTGTCCTCTGCATCTTGCTCTGTCACACCAATCACCTGCATTGTCTTCTCTTACCACATTCATAAACCTTATCTTAGGACTTCCTCTTTTCCTCTTACCTGGCAGCTCCATCCTTAGCATCTTTTTCCTATTATACGCAGCATCCCTCCTCAGCACATTTCCAAACCAACACAATCTCACCCCTCTGGCATTGTCTCCAAACCATCCATCCTGAGCTGACCCTCTAATATACTGATTCCTAATCCTGTCCATCCTTCACATCAAATGCAAAATCTTAACATCTTTAACTCTGCCACCTCCAGCTCTGACTCCTGCTTTTTTGTCAGTGCCACAGTCTCCAACTCATATAACATAGCTGGTCTTACTACCCTCTTGTAGACCTTCCCTTTCACTCTTACTGGTACCGGTCTGCCACAAATCACTCCTGACATTCTTCTCCACCCTCTCCATCCTCCCTGTACTCTTATCTTTACTTCTCTTCCAAACTCACCATTACTCTGAATTGTTGATCCCAAATATTTAAACTCATCCACCTTCACCATATCTACTCCCTACATCCTCAGCATTCTTCTCTCCTCCCTATCATTCACACACATATTTTGTCTTAGTCCTGCTGAGCTTCATTCCTCTCCTCGATAGAGCACATTTCCACCTCTCTAGGGTCACTTCAACCAGTTCCCTACTCTCACTCCAGATCACAATGTCATCTGCAAATATCAGACAATGCAAGCATTTAATGATTGTAAACACCACAAAGAAACATTATTAAAAGCCAAGTTCGTGTAGGACATTATGGAGACCTGTGAAAAATAACCATGTAATTGTGCATTCAAATGCACTGATCCTTATGTGACCATGACATAAATCTGTTTAATGAAGAACTCCAAATGCAATGGACATCAGGTTTATGATCAAAGACCTCTTTGGCATATTTGAGTGACAGTAGTGACAATGTACTATCACAACACTAAATAACCAGGATCAAGTGACAAAATTGTGTAAGGTGCTGGAAAGCATGATATGCCAGCTTAGGTACTACACAATCCTCAATAACAAGAATATTTCTTAGAGAGACAGCATGCTGAACTAGTGAAATCTGGCAATTCTCTAGCAGGGTGTCTATTCTTCATTTGAGTTGTGTTAAGCAGGGATCGATATGTAGTTTTGTTTTTGCAAGTTTTATTCTGTAAGCCATCACCTATATTAGACAGGGTTATACAGAACAAGATCCAATGAAACTGCTCAGTTTGATAATCATAACTATATGTAAATGCTTGCAGTGTATCACTACTAATCAAACTACACCTTCAAAGTATACCTCACCATAATTAGCTACAGATGCAAAATATCCATTCGTATCTGAATAAGGTAAACCGAGGAGTGAAAGGTAACTGGCCAAGAAAACATAGGTATCTGTGTACAGCAGTGAAGAGAATACAGCTGTAGAGACATCACATATCCTCATGCTCAAATAAATAAAAACTGCATAAATCTCATGGTCTAAATGAACTTGATAAACAGATAACAATAAACATCAAGCCTACTGTTTGCTAGACATTAATGCAACAGACTTATGTCACTCATTATTTCCAGCATTTGACAGTTTGTATGCTTATGCTTAAAGAAGAGTAAATTACAAGCTGAAACGCAAGATCTATGAAGTAAAACCACAGACATCCACTAAAACTATATGCCCATCCATCTTGAAAAAAATGTAAGAAGGAATACATATTCTTTCACTTTTGGGTTAATTCTTAACTCATTTATTTATTTATCCTTGTTGACCAGGTTAGTCCTATTAAGCTTGTGACTGCTTTTCAGAGGAGACCCAAGGAGGTATTTATACTACTGGGGGAGTTTTGACCTGGGCATTAAGGATCTTCCCCTACTCTTTTTATAGGTGCCATGGGGATCTTTTACATCCACCTAAACTACCACCAACTCAGAAAGATGGGGCCTCGATTTAATGTCTCATCCAAAGGATGGCACACTCAGGAATGCAGACCCCCCTGACTTACTCTTCATTTGTGAGGGGAATAGAACCTCTAGCCTTTTAAGGTTCAAACACCAAAGGGAAGTGTACCACCTGCTGTGCCAGTGATACTGACACTGACACCGACTTCCTTCCATGCTGGTAACACACTTGAGAATAGACCTGCTGCAGGATCTGAACATAGGTTCCCTTCTCCCTGGACTTATTCCACATTCAAAACTATAACTTTTCTGCATACTTCTCAACTGTACAGATTTTTACAGAATGTTCAACTTTTAGCCTCATATTTTTAGTCTGTTCCTCATAAAATTTGTGGCTTTCTGGCAAATGACTGAGGATTGGAATCATTAAACAATGACATGCATTAGACTTTCAGACTTTATATCCTTCAGAAAAATGCATACTAATAAAAATCCTGTTATTCTAGAAACTTTGTACATTTATAACAGCCGTATTTAATAATACGTGCATATTTTTGGGCTTTTGCATCCCCCTCATCCATTATTTGATACTTTGTCCAGATTTCTTGTACTAATAGTTTGAGAGGTTTGCTTTTATGAAGCCAAAAATCACCAGACCTCTATTATAAAGGCCTTTTAAAACAAATATCCTTTGAAGACATACCAGCTACTAGTTGTTTGTCTGACACTGGCTCTCTGTGTCATATTGTTTTGCTAACAGTGGATACTGTGCTGGTCATGATGGTTAACTCTTAATACACCTTCCTGTATCTCTTGAATTTCTCACTTGTTTTCTTCTTTTCTTTCTAATATTTGGTCATAACAGATAATCCTTTCATGCTACCTATATCTGCCACTATGACAGACATCATTTTTAAAACATGACCAGTGTTTATTTCCATATTTTTTGACAGCCCTAGTTCTTACAGCTTGCAGACTTCACACTTTTTTTCTTTGAATGACTGGCCTTGAATTTTACTTTAGTCATCTGTTTATAAAGATTTGTGATCTCCATTACTTCATAAACAGTCACAGAGTTCTTTTCTTTCTCAAAATCAAAATGTGCCTCTGTTATTTGGAGGCACATGCCACCAATATGCCTATCCAGTAGGTATCAGTCAGTAAAATGGAACTCTACAATCTCTCCAAACCTCCCATTCACCACCAGTGCACCACAGTGGCAGCTGGTGACTTCAAATCAAAGGGGGGCTGCAGGAGATAGCTGAATGGGTGGGGCCAATGGGAAGGGGTGTGGTCAACTAGAAAGGGGAGGACCTATGCTCAAAACCACAAAACCTGTAACTTTAATTAAATATGCTGCCCTGGGTGCCAAACCGTCATTATGAGAGTCCAATCAAGACAAAATGAAGTATATAAGAAAAAAAATATTTCAAAGCATTGGCTGCATGACAGCTTACTTAATATCTAGATGAAAACAAAAAGGTTGTGAGGCATGAAAAAAATAAATTACTTTTTAAATACATTACTGGAATGACAGTCAAAATCAAGTATAAAAAAACAAGCAGCACTCAACTCAAACCAGCACTCAACTCAAACCACTTCTCCTTGCACTGCAGTTCTAATTATAATGTATATTCAGCTTTATTAAAGTACCAAGTAACATACTGAAAGTAGCAATCTCTGTGATACCCCCACTTGCAAAAATGTTTCTTATCCAAAAAAGACCTGCTGCCTGACAATTATCTACTTGTTTCTTGGGGAAAACATGATCAAAGTATAAACGAAAAGCAAACAAGAAACAAGCTCAAGACGAATTGCTTAAAGGATTACTGCATAGGTTATGGACCACACATGATAGATTGGCATTCTGTTTAGTTTACAGGTAAAGCCTGCAAAGATGACTGCAAGTCTCTACAACAAATGTAATGAGCTTCTTAAAATAATGTAATCCTGTCCATTATTACAAATACTGTCATATGCATTCAATACCCAAGGCTTTTATGTTTATCAAGTTATGCAAGTATTGTCTGCATAGCAACAACAGAAAGGTTTTCAATGTTGACAATCCTTTAACAGTATGCTTATTAAAGCTTACTTCCATCTTACAATCTAAGACAAGCTTACCTGATGGTCTTAAAGCATCACTACTTAAACACAGAGCAACAGACACTTTCTGAATAATAATAAGCATAGATCAACAGTATAAAAATATGACAGAAACCAGAACATTCTGCAAAATCAAGAACATATGAAAAGCCACTGTAGTACTTGTGTCTAGCTTGGATAGGGGGATATTCTGCACATTTACACTGCATAACTGCTCCTTGCCTTGCTTGGACACATCCAGAGTCACTACATGGGGGAGTGGGGTGCAACAAGTATGTCACAATTTGAAATGCCTCTGGCTGACTGTGATGGCCCTGACACATTTGTCATACCTCTCAACCTCAGAGCAAGAAATCTGGACAAAGCCATACATAGAGGTGGGACAAAGGCCCAATAATAAGTATAATGTTTAAATATTGCTCTTATAAACTTAGAAAGATAATAGAATAATAGGTCTTGCATTAGTATGGATTTTCTGAAGGGTATGATATCTGAAACTCAAATGTCTGTCATTATTTTCTAACTTCAGTCTTTAATGATTTGCTACTAATTTGCCAAAAAAACACAATTTTATGAAAAATGGACGAAAAAAAATATGATGCAAAAATATAAAATAGCCACACAATAGAGCTGGGAACCGGTCAAAAAAGGGATACTTTTTTAATATTAGTACTGTTAAGTTGAGCAGCTGACAAAATAAAATAATCTACATGCATTTCTGAAATAAAAGTAATCTATAACTGATTATTACAGTTATTTATTAATTGTAAACCCTCCACGTTTTCTTCCAAAATTGCCATTTTGCACAGGGATTATTATTGGAATAGCAACATTTTAAGCCAAAATCGCATACAGTTGAGAGGTTTGGATATGCCTAATTCTATAAAGCAATTTATTTGTATGTACCTCTCAACCTGTTAATGCAGGAAATCTGGACAAGGCCATATATATTGGGGATAACATATAAACAGTACTAAAAATTGCTCTTGTATAAACTGGGACAGTTGACAGAATAACAGGTCTTGCTTTAGCATGCATTTTTCTGAAGGTTATGAATTCTGAAACTCAGTGTCTGTCATTTAGTGACTTAATTCCTAAATGATTTGCCAGAAAACCACAAATTCTATGAGGAACAAACCAAAAATAAGAAGCAAAAATCTATTCATTCTGTATAAATCTGGACAGTTGACAGGTATATTTCAGCCGGGGCTGTCTGAATTTGCTGGCCTTCCCCCTCACTAAATCATGGTCGAATGCAGCCTACTCCCTGCAGCCATTCCAATGAACCATTACTTGGCTATTTCACCCCATTTACCATAAACACTAATGTGCATACTGCTTTCCTTCTACGATGATTTGGACTTCATTTGAAAGTTTTATTTTGCATTTTACAGCACAAACACTAAGACATCTGCTAAATAAAGCAATGCAGTCTCACAATGAAAACAGACTTAGCATTAAAACTTCTCTTCCCTTGAAATTCACATTCATTGAAACAGCACTGAAACCCACATTCAAAGAAAATGCATTTGGCTAGTGGCAAATAAAGATTAACGTTGGGCTATTTTCAAATGATAGGCCCCTTGCACACAAAACATACATGTGTTCTGGGATGCACCTTCCTGACTGCATTAAATTATATGTCTTGTCAAACATCTACAATCCACCAGTATCAGTAAATATGCACAATCTCTGCAGAAGTAAAAGCTATCTAAATAATTCCACATTAAAAAGATCTGTAACTAATGAAGAGGTTGCTGCTAGCAAACAACTTTATATTTCATTGTTTCATCTACAAATAAAGTGCCTGTTGCCCTTGAGGAATAAATTGCCTATATTACATTAAAAAAATGATAAGCTAGTAATATTGCAATAGGGAATGGATGGCAAAGTGATAACAGGTTCATAGTTACTAGGTACCTCCGACCAAAGAGGACATTCTCAGGACTGCAGCATCCACCCCCTTTAAAAGTACAACACAGTACAGTATGAGCAACACATCTACATACTGTGAGAGTAGGTCCCGCAGCCTTCTGCACTGAAAAAAAGTACACTACCTGTTATGCTATTAACAATGTAAGTAAACTCAGCATATGCAGCACTAAACGTCTCTTCAAGCTCTCAGCATCGAAAGCAAGTACACTACCTGTTGTGCTATTAACAATGCAAGTAAACTCAGCATAAGCAGCACTAAATGTCTCTTCAAGCTCTCAGCTCCTTGTAAAATCCACTCAACACTCAACCGTATCTCTCAACTTTACATCACAAGAAATCTGGAAAAAGCCAAACATTATTGGGAAGGAGAAGGAGATAAAAGCCCAAAAACCAGAGACACATTTTAAACACTGCTTGTATAATCTTGGAAAGTTGCTAGAATAAAATGTTATGTTACCACCATGCATTTTACTGCCAAGTCTTGAACACAGGACCCTGTGCACTACAGTCAGAGCAGCATACCACTATGCCATAAGCTGTTTCTTAAAAGAAATGAAGACTGAAACTTAAATGGCTATTGTTTAATGAATTCAGTTCTCACCATGCCTCTCAACCACTTAGCACAAAACACTTGGACAAAGTCAATAATGGGGGAATACAGCCCCCATACATATTCAATTAATTCAGTTCTCACCATAGCTCTCAACCTTAGCAGAAAAAACCTGGATGAAGCCAATAATGGGGGAATACAGTCCCAAAAATAGGGACACATTTCAAATATTCATGTTATAAACTTAGAAAATTGCTAGAATAAAAGGTTTTGTGTTACCATGTATTTTCTGAAGAATATGAAGTCTGAAATTCAAATGCCTGTTATTTTTATTTAACATTTGTTAACCAGGAAAGTCTGACTTGGAACAAAAGCCAATTTTCAGCAGAGCAGGGAGAAACACTCCAGACACATGTCTTTGTAAGATGGGAGAACATGCAGGCTCCACACAGAAGGCACCCTAGCCAAGAATTAAACCAGAGAAGCTGTAGCTGTCAGGCAACAATGCTACCAGTGCACCACTGCACAACTGACTTTGCAAGTAAAACCATACAGAAACCACAGATTTTATGAGGAACAGAACAAACATGAGGCAAAAATCTGCAATTTTTTTTATAAATGGTGGTGGGTAAGGAATTCAGGCCCTTTTTACCTGCACCCAAGGTACAGGGTTCAAGTCTGAATATTCTCTACCCACCACCATATAGCTACTGGGGCATTTCACACACACACACACACACACACACACACACACACACACACACACACACACACACACACACACACACACACACATATACACACCAGTCCTCTGCTTCAGTAAGCAGTCTCCACATGTCTCCCTACCTGAAACACCAGTCCTACACCAGTCCTCTGCTTCAGTATGATTTTTTTGTAGTTTTTTTTTTCTTTCTTTCTTTCTACAGATGGCTGCAGTCCTATAGCACAAGCCGCCCCTGGTGTACCACAAGGGTCTATCCTTGGTCCTCTTCTCTTTAACATTCTCAGCAATGCCCTGCACACATCTGCACAACAGATATCCCTAGTATAGTACACAGATTTCTCCACACTCATATGCACATCTAACAACATGGTACAGCTCAAAAAATATTCAGGAAGTTTTAACAGCCATTGAAACATGGCTTTGTAACTCAAAACTCATGCTCAACCCTAAAAAATGAACCACTGCTTTTTTTCCCCAAATCCCTCTCTCATGAAAAGACAAAATGTATTCTTTCTCTTAATAATACAACTTATGAAGTCACATCTCATAACAAATTATTTGACAGTGGAGGTTAATCTTAAATTTTACCTGTATATACAAAATTGCATGAAAACAATTCTTAAAAGCTAGCGATATATTACAGAGCCAAAAATTTTCTCACCAGTACAACTAAAACTAGACTTGCTACTATTTAATTTCTCACCACACTTCTTTATGGTGTTCCCATCCTTACTGAACTACAGGTATCACAAAATGCTATAACAAAGTTGCTGAATTACCACACTGATTACCACATCAATGGCAAACCCCTAAGCACACAACCTGTGGTGAGAGGCCTCGGTATACAGGTTGACAACAATCTCACATTTGACCATCATGTAGGGGCACTGGTGAGAAAAGCCTTTTACTTGGTTCATCTCATAAATAAAGGGATAGCATCCAGAAAAAAAGAGGATTTTACCTCTCTGTACTCCTCCTTCATTAGGCCAACAATTGAGTACAACTCCCAGTTTGGTATGTACCTCTCCAAACACCAGCACCAACTGGAAAGGCCACAGAAATACTTCACAAAGATAATCCTTGGCCTCCAACACCTGTCCTATGTGAACAGGCTCAAATCACTATCACTCTACTTGGTATCATACAGATTGCTCAGAGGTCATTGGTGACTCACCTACAAGGTAATCTCAGACGCTGCTCTACTAGAGATGCTCCATATCCATAAGTCTAACTCCTCGCACATTACCTGATTGAAAGACCTAAATCTAATATGTGACATTAACAAAACCTGCAGGAGACAGGTTTGTCTCCCAGAGATGGCCCTGTCTCTGGAATAGACTCCTAATACACTTCAAAGTACGTCGCTGACCCTCTTCAGATGTAACCTTGTTGAGTGAATGGGAAACCACAAATTTGTTCCATGGGTTTCACCTGTGTCTCTCATTGACAAGGGTGACAATTCTGATTGAGGTTCCTTTTTGGGGGATAAACTCTTGGATAGGCTTGTAAGGGGCCTAGAGTCATTAGCCTAGTAATCTCCTATGATCTCCTATGAATTTGCAACAAATATCCCTTTCAGAACTCACCACTGTATAGCAGTAAAAAACCTAAATTGGTTAGAAGTGCACCATCAACTAACATATACATAGCTTCTTACCACCGATAAAATTATCCAACATCCATCTGCTTGTCCAGCACTAAATAACATTCTACATACCTTTGTTCCTTGTCGGTCATTACAATCCAATGACTAAAAACTCCAGATAGTCCAGATCAAATCACCCAACACATCCTTATTCTCCCTTCTTCACTCACTTCATTATTTTTATCCATTTCTCTTCACTGTCTTCTCTGTAAATATACCATAACCCTGCCTTTCTCTCACTTCATACTGCAATTCCTTTTTGTATTATACTAACTTACCTCTAAAATTTCTCTAAATATAAAATCATTGTCATATAACTTGTATCTATTTTTAACCAATGTTTTCATGTCTTCTTTGGTATAATTAATTAAACTGTAGATGTTTTTCATATTATTTTTGAAGATTGTAAAATTATTGTTCTTAAAATTTTATGTAATACTTTGGAGCTTTTCTCTATGGGCCTCTTCTGAAAATGGGTTCTTACCCAATTGGACTTTCCTGATAATCAAATGTCAATAGATAAACATTTACTTGACTTTGGGCATCAAGCTTCAATGTTTTGTTTAAACAAAATCATTAAGTTAGTATTCACCTTGGTTTGGTCTTTTTATTTTTTTTTTTTTGCAGTTATTTTGAATTACTTGGTATCAGTCACGATAAACTGCAGTAAATTGGTAGGATTCTGTCTAAATGAACAAGTGCAAGTAATGCTGCTAAGGAGACCATTTTATATACATGTATCTCTCTCTCTCTCTCTATATATATATACATATATATATATATATATATATATATATATATATATATATATATATATACATATACATATATATATATAAATATATATACTCCTACACTTACGAAATTCACAAACTGGTACAAAGCACAACTAGGAGAGCAGACTTATAAAACTGTCTCTTTTATTTGGTAAGCGCTTTCACTGGCAGTAATACTCCAACTTCTTCAGACCATAAACTAAGTTTGAAATACATTTTCAGACACACAACCTTTACTTTTATACATCATGTTGAATCAATCAAGCAATCAATCAATTAATTAAATATGCAACAATGAATTGTTTAAATTTCTATGACCAAATGTTTAAATTGCTGAACCAAGACTTTATGTTATAGTGGATTTTCAACCCCTTTTAACCCTAAACATTAGGTTTTCCACAACCCTAAGCTTCTTGTTGTTAAAAATACAGACCACTACCTAAAGTGGCCGTACCATGAAACCTTGACTTTGTATAAAAATATATAATAATAAAACTAGAAAACAATATTAAGAATAAAATGTATACTTATGTATAAATATGTTCAATCCATTCAACTAATACTATAACTTTGTTGCACTTATCTAATTAAAGCTTTTATTTTGAGAAGGCACATTATAGACACATACTCATTTAACCCAGGCATGACATACGCCATAGTACGAGTCTGCCACTCCAATTCTGCTTCCTCCAATCTGAGTTGCCATGGCCCTCCTCTGATGTTTTGGTCCACCTTTTGCAGGACAAAAAAACTAAAATTATGACCTGGATGTTCTATGACATGCCTTGCTAGAGCATTAGTGCTAATCTGCCTACATATGCTATATTGGTGCTCATATATTCTTTGTTTGAGCTTCCGTTCCATTTTACCAATATAGTAAGCTTCGCACTGGTTGCAGATTGCCCCCTACACAACCCCTTGGGAATCACAAGAATATTTTCCCCAAATCTGATAGGGCTTTTCCCTAATAATAATCTTGTTAGTAACATTTACATGCTTGCATTGGGCACATCTTCCACATTTAAACATTCCAGTTTGACCTCTGGAAACTTTTTTTGGTCTCTCCACTATGTTTTTCAAATTAGGGCCTCTTCTTTATGTTATAGATAGTGCTGTGCCCAACCTCTTCACTACCTCATTGTCCTGTTGTATTATAGCCCAATTTTTACACATAGCCTCTCTAATTCTTCCTGCGTCAATAGTATAAGTTGTTAAAAAACTTACAACATTCAGATCTTTTTTTTTTCAAAAAACTGTTGTCTGTTTGCCCCCCTAAAGAGGTTACATGCGTTTGCTTATCCTGTACCAAGGGCTGTTTGGTCATAGAAATTTAAACAATTCATTGTTGCATATGTAATTAATTGATTGATTGCTTGATTGATTCAACATGATGTATAAAAGTAAAGGTTGTGTGACTGAAAATATATTTCAAACTTGGTTTATGGTCTGAAGAAGCTGGCGTATTATTGCCAGTGAAAGCGCTTACCAAATAAAAGAGTTAGTTTTATAAGTCCGCTCTCCTAGCTGTGTTTTATATATATATATATATATATATATATATATATATATGTACATATACATACATACACACACACACACACACACACACACACACACACACACACACACACACACACACACACACACACACACACGTGAGCTGCCTATATGTCTCTAAATACCATAAGATTTAACAATTTCTTACAAATGTATATTTTTACTACTTTATTACCTACTTTATAAACTACTACCTTAGCATATGCAAAACAAAATTATTATTCAGCACTGAAAGTACCATATAATGTACATAAAGTGATGTTTTGGTGTCTTAGATGTCACTGGGTAGAACCAAGCACTCTCCCTAATGCACAGACAGTGCCTAAAATGTTGTAAATTGCCAACAATGGTACTTCCTACATACAAGCTGCTCAGTATATAGTTACTATTTTGTGTTGTCATTCATAATTTTGCAGTAAGCTGTACAATAAAACACATGGTAATGTGGACAAAGTCTACATAAAGGAGAACATTGTTAGCCTACAGTACTGGATAACTATGCTGAGCTGCTCAACAGTCTCCTTGGCTGCAAGTTTAGAAAGGACATTCAGATACATATGCAGAAAATAACCAGATATTAAAGTCAAGTCTTGTTTGAGATACTGGTTTCTTCCTAATCAGCATCTTTTTTCCGAATACACTGCATGAAAAACATTATATTTTGAATGTAATTCTAGAAAACAATGGTTCAGGGAGTTGTTTCTTTTAAAATATGACACCACACTTTCTTTTCCTTAAAAGTTTCTGAAGGGCATTCCTCGTGTTTTATTTAATGCTTTAAAAAACACAAGGATGGTGATTTGACTTTTTAACACTTTTAGTACGTTTTGGTGGGTTGTTTCCTGACTTGATACCTGTGTATTCTCAGACTGCTCACTTTACAGCTGCAATACCCTTATCAGTTTGCATACCTCAGCTATATCTTTTGACTAAGCCTTAATTTTAAAATATGCATCTCACAGAGGTGTACCTAGTTAATATATTTTTAATAAACTCAAACACTATTTTATTTCATGTGTACACTGCTAATACATTTCAAAATGCTAGACTGATGTGCAGTTTGAATATTTCCTTCCAAAAACCTTAGTTATGCATTGGAAACACATAATTTGGTAGACGTGGAACATCAGACTAATATACAGCAAAACTGTTCTGTATCAATGCTAATGAGCTCTGAATTTCTTAGCTAAAAGGACCTACCACCAGGTCAATTTATTTAATTTGCTTGTGCTTTGTGACCATCTGCTACTGCATTATACAACATAAAAGAACTATACCTCTGGTAGGAGTGAGCCAACTGAGTTATATATCATTAACATTCATTCTTTCTGCAATAATCTATTTCATTGTTGGCAGAGCTAAAGCCTAACCCATGCAGTTAATGAGTCCAAGACAAAGAAAATAAATCTAGAAAATGCCTAATATTATAACAGGATTTGCACACACACACACACACACACACACACACACACACACACACACACACACACACACACATACACACACACACTGTGAATTACATGGCATGTACACCAATGAGATATGACAACCATTTCATGTTCAACATGCCTTTGGGATCTGGGAGGAGACCAGAGACCCTATCAAAATCCCAAAACAGATGGGGGGGGTCATGCAGACACCGGCACCCATGACACCCTGGCTAAGAACTGGACTGGAGAACAAAGCAATGTGCAGCAGCAGCAGTGCTGACCAGAGCACCAGTGTGTTGTCTTATTGCATTTACCATCTGAATCGATTTATTATTGTTTGAAAAGAGTTTAATTTAGAATGTCTACTCCATTAGTACTAATGATCTGGGCTATTTTATCAGCCGTTGTAAAATTACATCTGGATAATATTTATGAAACTGACATAAATCAAAGCAAAGCAATAAAATAAATAAAAAGCAGAGCTGCAAAATAAAATCAAAGTGCACAGCACAGGAAATAATTTGACCAATAAAAACACAAACTCTGTAATCGATGAAATGATGTGTCTAAACCTGACACTTATGAAACATGGAAGATGAACAATTGCCAAAATTAATAGTGAAAAAAAGGAAACGATGAACAAATAATGGAGAAAAGTGTGAGAGACAAAGAGTGAGTGAGTGAGTGCGTGCGTGAGTGAGAAGCATACACATCCACTTTCAAATGTGAGTGAGAGCCGTGCACACATGCACACAAACAAACCCACACACACGTGCACTGTAAAATGGTCAGTGAACAATACCTGGAGCGGCGGCCTCTGCGACACTGTCAGCCATATTGGAAGAGGATGCCGACTTCTCAGAGATGAGATGAGTGGTGAGAACAGGTGGTGATGGAGGTAGTGCTGTGGTGGTGAGGGCAGAAGGAAGAGGAGGTGTGGTTGGTTTGTCTGGGATGGGACAGGACAGGACAAGACAGGATGGGATGGGTGACAAAGAGAAACAAAAGAAATGAAAATGAAGATTAAAAAACACAATGACAAAATGAAAAAGCAACAACCACAACTCTTTTCATCCATGCCTGTTATTATTAACTGTTCTGTTACTTTATAACAAAAGCAAAATTATAACATGTAATACCTTTCCTCTGTGAAATGTATGTCTGATGGACATATTTAATGATATTTCTCTTTTGCAGAATCTTTGTTAGTTGGAATGCTCCTACAAACTATTTTCTGCATAAATGTATAGTTAGCAGTTAAAGATAATACTTCTTCTCTTGTTCGCCTTAAGTACCACTAACTATAATACTGGGAAAGCACCACTGAAGGCATTGATTAAATTAGATGTATCTGAATTTACCTTTGGGACTGTTCAGCAATGAATTGCAACATTCTGTACATGTGTTTGGGGGAACAGCTATCTTCATGTGGCAAGTGTCATTCTGCTTAGGAATGCATGCACTGAAGTGTTTACTTCACCATAGTTTATTATTTTTGCAATTATCAAAGCTTCCCGCTAGATTAATATTTTAGCTAGAAATTATACCCATAAACATGTGAGCAATGACTGTTCTTTACTCCATCTGATATTGTTTAATGGGAGATGACTTATGCCTGACCCACAAAGCATTCTCAGATCCAGCCCTGATGAAAATTTTACATATTCACAAAAAAAAAATTATATAAGGGTAACATGTTCCATGGACCTGAACCTTACTTGTGACTCTAACAGAACTTGCTGGAGAGTCAGATTTGTATCCGAAAGGCTATCCTGTCTATGCAATAAACTTTCCATCTTCATAAAACTAAGCCTGTTCCTTCCTCTCTTCAAAAAGAATTTGGTTGAAAGGATGGGGAACCGTAAATTCACTCCTGAGGTACTACCCATGTCCCTTATGGTCAGAGGCAGTCTGTAAAATGACTCAGGGCTCCAACACTCAAAGACCCACAACCCTGATACTACCCCATCCTATATCTGGGGAATTTAGATATAATATTGTCATATCCTGGTTATAATTGCCTAGGCTTGTAAAGGCTCTTGTGCCATTAGCTTAGTAATCACCTACAAATCTCTGAAAAGTAAATTTTAATCATGCTGTCTTCTGGGATTCATATGATTCCAGATGTATTTATTTCAATTGCTGGTTGGTAGAAAACAACACACTAGAAAACATTTTTAGCAATCGTCAAAAACGTCTCTGTGCTTTACAGTGGCCATTCCTATCCAAGTCCTCATCTCATTGTATATGTAAATTGGTGAGAAAAGGGACAAAAGAGAGTACAGAATATTACAAGTCAGGGAAATGGAGGATCTCCAGAGTTAATGAGAATGTTTCATGATGAAGTGGACGTTTGTAAATTAGAAACCCTTTGAATTAGCCAAGATATGTGACATTTCAATAAAAGAAAGAACGAAATGGATGAGAAACACCTTTACCCAGGTGTAATGTTTTTGTGAAAAAAAGGGATTATACTGATTGAAGGTGAATAAACTATAAACAACATAAATAATACTGTGTTGCAGCAGAATAAAGGGTCAAGAAAAGTGGGAAATCTTGTTGGAACAACTTCATGGCTTAAACATGGAACTAGCTAAATAGAAATTACAGGATATGATTAGAATGCTTAGCACATAGAAATGTTTTATGTTTATGTGCATGCTTGTTGAAGGGATGGTGAATAACTAGTAGCCAATTTACTCTAAGGTGCAACAATGTGGGTGCTGTTTGCATATCTGCATTTTTAAAGCTCATAATTTCATCTGTAGTCCATATCAGAGGTGAGGAGAACTTGCAGTTAAATAACATGCATAATGTAATCTTTTTGTTGCATATTACTAGTATTGTTTTCCTGATATTATTCAGGTCATGTTCTAAAAATCAGAATTTCAACAGGAAAGACAGGACCTCACTGGAAAGTGGGCACTATAGGGATCAACCTTCTAAATCCAAAATGTCGAGCACTACTTCTCACAATGTAGAACAAGTGCACATAATGTTGAGCACTACCTCTCACAATGTGGGGCAAGTGCACATAACGTAGAGCACTACCACTCACAATGTGGAACAAATGCACATAATGTGGAGCACTACCTCTCACAATGTGGAACAACTGCACATAATGTGGAGCACTACCTCTCACAATGTGGAACAAATGCACATAATGTGGAGCACTACCCCTTACAGTGTGGAGCAAGTGCACATAATGTGGAGCACTACCTACTCAATGTGGAACAAATGCACATAATGTGGAGCACTACGTCTCACAATGTGGAACAAGTGCAAATAATGTGAAGCACTACCTTTCACAATGTGGAACAAGTGCACATAATGTGAAGCACTACCTCCCACAATGTGGAACAAGTGCACAGAATGTGGAGTGATACCTCTCACAATGTGGAACAAGTGCATAAAATGTGGAGCACTACCTCTCACAATGTGGAACATGTATACAAAATGTGGAACACTTACTAATAGCTCCAAATAAGAAGCTTACAACATGGTTATTAACTGCGTCTTCATACTTAAAAAAAATAGTTATTTGATGAATTAATATGATTCAATATTATATGCCGTGGTTATTTGTTATGATAATTCTTTAAAATGAATATGTGAGAAACTTTTTCAAAGAATGATCAGCATAGCACTTAGAATTTCTAAGACTCAAAATGAGGAATGTTCCTCATAATGAGGAAAATTTGAAAGGTATGCTTAGCACTTTGTCTCTATCTCAGTGTGACCTTTTCAGAATAAGCCAGTAGCACTCATTTAAAATATGCACTGTAGGGAAAAGAACTGCTCATGTCAAATATTTACCACTAAAATCATATTAACATAAATAGTAACTATTATTAGGAAAACAGGTTCCTTACAGTATCTCTATGAATAACAAATAAGACAGATCATGTCAAATACAAGGGACACTGTTTAAACTCTGAGCTTTGGCCAGCTAAGACCTACATGCAATCAACTGGACGTATAAGTGAATTTAAGTAAATCTTTACCTGCACTTTTTTCAAATAATACAGCATTTAAATTGATTTATTTGTGTTGCACTGAATACTATCTAGCTGGAAGTTGTGGCTCTGTTTTTTCATTTAATGCTTGCTAGAATTCCTGCATAGCCAGTGATAAGTGGGGGTAATTCACTTCATTGTTATTTGGTTTCTGCCTTATATAAGTGGTACATTTTGGATAATTTTCTGTTTAAACTCTGAGCTTTGGCCAGCTAAGACCTACATGCAATCAACTGGACGTATAAGTGAATTTAAGTAAATCTTTACCTGCACTTTTTTCAAATAATACAGCATTTAAATTGATTTATTTGTGTTGCATTGAATACTATCTAGCTGAAAGTTGTGGCTCTGTTTTTTCTGTTAGTTCCCCATCCACCCTCCCTGCTTTTGTTTTGGTGTTAATCTTGGTGGCTTTGAAACTGCCCGCCCCTCTTGTAAATTTACATTTGGATACTCCTCCTGGGCCCATCTCATTTGCTCACTCAAAAAAAAAAAATTGCACTTTTTTCAACTGCTTTTACTGTATTTGTGTTTCTTCCTACTTTATTACTTTATTTTGCTTTTGCGTCTTCTTAAAAGTACTCAATTGTATTTATTACTGCTTGGTGTAACTATCATTCTAAGCCTTTTGGTTTAAGCACTTGGCTTCAGAACAGCTGTTTTACATGAAGAAGGTTTGTGGTCTGCACTGTTGTGGCAGGACAGGTAGCTTACATCCTTCTAAGATGGGAACTGCTGATTGAAGGCTCAGTGTCTGTTATTCTAAAAGTGTATTAGTTCTGGTTTAAGCACTTGGGCTTCAGGCCAGTTATTTTACATTAAGAAGGTTCGTGGCTTGCACTCTTGTGGGAAGAGATGCTGGACTCTGCCCTTCTCAGCTGGGAATTTCTGGTTAAAGGCTTATAGTGCCTGCATATTTGAACTGTTTCTTACTGAAATTGGTGTGCCTTGTTTGCTGTAGCATAGACTAGATCCAGGCCTGATGAATCTAGCTTTGTTTGCATAACTTGAGCACTAACCCAGGCCTTCTTAAAAGTATTCAATTGTATTTATTACTGCTTGGTAGTAACCTGATTAATGTGTAGCTATCATTCTAAGCCTTTTGGTTTAAGCACTTGGGCTTCAGACTAGTTGTTTACAATAAGAACGTTTGTGGTCTGCACTGTTGTGGCAGGACAGGTAGCTTACATCCTTCTAAGTTGGGAACTAGGGTTGCCATCTTTTCAAATGCCTAAAGTGGGACATTTTTGGTACAAACATCAGATTTAGCAGGCTGAAACATACCCACAGCCAGTACAAAGGACAGAACTTCACTTTTTGCCTAAATAAAAGCTTATTCTTGTAGCATTTTAGTTGCTTATTCTGTTTCTTAAAAACATTTAGGTGTTTCAGATACAGAATAACTGTTTTATGCAACTATTACATAAAATATAGGAAATAATTGTGTCCTAAAATCTCAGGACATTTGCCATTTTTTACAATTTTTTTGCAGGACACAACTGCTCAAAGAGAGACTATCCCTCGCAAAGTGGGACAGGTGGTAACCCTATTGGGAAACTGCTGATTGAAGGCTCAGTGTCTGTTATTCTAAAAGTATTAGTTCTGGTTTAAGCACTTGGGCTTCAGGACAGTTATTTTACATTAAGAAGGTCCGTGGTCTGCACTCTTGTGCGAGGAGAGGCTGGACTCTGCCCTTCTCAGCTGGGAATTTCTGGTTAAAGGCTTATAGTACCTGCATATTTGAACTGTTTCTTATTGAAATTGGTGCGCCTTGTTTGCTGCAGCATAGACTAGATCCAGGCCTGCTGAATCTAGCTTTGTTTGTATAACTTGAGCACTAATCCAGGCCTTCTTTTTTGGAGAAGGTTCCCCTGCACCCCAGTGGCAGGAGTGTGCAGTTAGAACTTTTCTGATTGAAGACTACAGGAACAGGGCTCAGTTTTGAGATTTTTTTACTGATTAATTGGGTAATTTGTTTAAAAGCCTTTCATGATTGCTTGTAGTCATCTAAAGCTGTTTTAAGTATATTTGTTTACTGTTTGTAGTCATTTAAAGCTGTTTAAGTGTATTTTTTACTGTCTTTGCCTTATCTTTTCAAAAAAAAAAATTTTTTTACTTGTTTCCCACCTTTCTAAGCTAGTATAGTCCAGTTTTCAGGCTAGTGCTGAATTCAGGGCTGTGTTACAATTTTCTGAGTTGCCCATACCTTACTTGGATAGAGGGAGGTCTCTCTGTTCACCTGTGAGAGAGGGAGCATTGAGCAGCCATCTGTCCCTAGAGGAGTGGTTACAGCCCAGATGTTAGTAGTTTATAGGCCATTTTGGGCTAATTTCTATCTCTTTCATTTCCCTGCTGTAAAAATCATGTTTGCACGGTTTTGCCCATCTGGACTGCACTGGTTAGCTAGGGCTAAATGTATCCCGGCACCACCAAGTCTCCTCTTCAGTTTTTCCTTTGAAAGTAGTCTAACTCTCAGCCTAAGCACTTTAAAAGCATCCTACAGTCCAGCACTTGCTCAGACCTAATAGCAAGCACTAATATACCCCGACACTTGATTTCCCAGTAAGGCAAGGCTCATTATTCACCCCTCACCAACCAAGCAACTAAGCAGCTCACCCTACTATTCAGGGATGACCAAAGGGCAATTTCAGGTATACTCTTCAGTCCAGCTGGTGAACCTGGGTATCCTCAGGCAATGTTACAACTGCCTCATGTACACAGACAACCCTCTCCTCCTACCACAAAACACTGAAATATGCGAGAGATGCAATGATATAGCTAAATTGGAGGCTAAGCTCTCTCCACCCAAGACTGGAACAGGCAGTCATGAGGAGAAGGTTAATTCTTGCACCACACCTCCAGCCTCATATAGACATACTAAACCAGCACTGGCAAAAAATGCACATAAATACATGAAATCATACTCGGAGGCTATAAATAAAAACCTACAAAAGCATCACAGATCTCCAAAGCAGACACCCAAAAAACCTGCACCTCCAGTCACAAACCAGACAACACATAAAACACAAAATCAGTGTGCTGCACAATCACAGCCCTTAAGGTGAAATAACATACCTAACACACTAGTAATAGGTGACTCTATAGTCAGGCACACTGACATCCCACTTACTAGGCTGGACAAGGAGAGGGTTACTGTTAGCTGCCTGTTGGTAGCCAGAATCTGCCACATAACACAAGCACTCAGGTCACTCCAGAACAACTACAAGTATGACTCTGTCATTCATGTTGGTGTGAATGACCTGAGAAGTACTTCCCTGGACTACATGAAAAGAGACATGGAAGAGCTCTCTGATCATGTAGCCCAGGCAGGTATGACCCTGACCCTGAGTAGCATCCTGCCCTCACCAAGAATGATACCACAGTATAAAGAAAAAATTAGCAATTTCAACAATTGGCTAAGCTTCTGGCATCATTCAAAGGGGATCCAGTGTCTGTCAGCCTCGGATGACATGCTCGACATGCCTCATTGCTTCGCAAGAGATGGCTTGCACCTGTCACCCCTAGGCCTTCAAATACTGGCCAAGGCTCTTGCGGTCCTCATTGTACCTTTTTTAGGCAAGGCTCAAAAGTCAAACCCACCTCCGTAAACAGCACAAATAAAAAAATGAGGGTTATGCTACTCAACGCCAGGAGTTTAAATCTCAAAATGCATGCACTTGAAGCACTCCTGAGTATTGACAACGTCGACATCTGTGCATTAACTGAAACCTAGTTCAAGGCTCCACAGAGCACCCCAGCACTACCAAGCTACAACTCGTACCACACATTTCGGCCACAGAACATGGACCGAAACACAAAAGGGGGGGTGTATCCATATTTATCAAGGATACCTACACCTCCAGGTTAGTGGCGCAGCATGATACCTCCGAGATCATCCATGTGCAACTAACATCAGGCAAATCTGTAATTCAAATTGTGGCCTTCTAAAGATCACCCTCCATGACCCAGGACCACCACTCTGCCCTTTCTGGAGACACTGGAAAACATGAAGGTCCTACCAAACACCCTGATATTGGGCAATTTCAATTACCCTACTGTTAACTGGGAAAACTACTCAAGTACAAACTCCCAGGTCCAGTGCTTCCTGGAATTTATCAACCCAAATGCCCTGGATCAGCTGGTAAACTCCCCTACCAGAGGTGAAAACATACTGGACCTGGTCATAACCAACATGGGCAACAGGTGTTCCACACCGGAAGTCAACCCGTCACTGGTTAGATCAGACCATAAACTAATCACTCTGGATGTCCACACCACACCACCACCTCCAACCAAGGAAAAGACGTGAAAAACTTTTCTGTAGCAAACTTCACCTTACTTAAGACAGAGGTGGTAAGTTTCACAGCCGCCTTGCTAAAGGATAACAGTGTCCAAGATGCAGGAACCTTTACAAATGCACTTTATGAGCACCTATAAGGATGCATGGATCGTGCCATCCCTAGCAAAACCAAGACTCACTCCCCTAAGAGAAGGAAACCAGTCTGGTGGACCCCAGCCTTAAACAGGCTATACAATAGAAGGAGGAAACTAGTTTAGAAAAAAAAGCAAATCCCAAGAAGGAAAGACATCCCTGATCAGTATCAGTAAGAAATTAAGGTCCCTCGTAATATTCTCCAAGGCTAACTTCAAAAGAATAATAGCCAAGGATTCAAAAGGTAACCACAAAGCCTTCTTTAGCTATGTCAAGAATCTAAGTGGCAACTCGCAGATATGCTCTGAGCTAGTGCAAAATAGCACAAAGTATACTGAACCACTGATATTGCCAACATCCTGGCAGACAGATTCAGTGCAAACTTCACCCCCCTCTCACCCCCAAAAGGGCTCACAACAATACCGGAAAAGTGTAGTGTCCTGGAAATCACAGACGCACAGATGAAAACAGCCCTTTCAAAAGCCAAACACATGGTGTCAATGAGGCCAGATGGTGTCCAAGGCTGCGTCTTGCACTAACTACAGAATGAACTAACCCCCCACCTAAACACACTGTTCAACCTCAGCCTCTCCACAGACTATGTGCTCATAGACTGGTGCACATCAACGGTTATTCCATTCCACAAAGGAGGGGCCACAACTGACCCTGGTAACTATCACCCCATAAGCCTGATTAGCCTGGTCTGCAAGGCTTTGGAGCGCATCATCATGGAACTCATTAACAAAGACATTGGGAACCTCCAAACACTTGACCCGACCTAGTTCGGCTTTGTTAAGGGCAGATCATGCCTACTAAACCTGGTTGACTTCTTCGAGACAGTCACCAAGGCCATAGATGAGGGGAAGGTAGTTCACACAGCCTACCTTGACCTCGCCAAGGCTTTTGACACCACTCCCCACTCGGGAATTATTGAAAAACTCCAGCCTGAACATAAACCTCTACATCACAAGATGGTTGCCATCTGGCTTACAGACAGAACTCACACGGTAAGAATAGCGGGCTCCAGGTCCAACTCTAAACCAGTCACAAGTGGTGTCCCACAAGGCTCGGTCCTGGGACCCCTATGTTCGGCATATACTTCTCAGAAGTACAGGCAAACACAGGAGGACTATGGCTAACCAAGTTTGCTGATGACTGCAAACTGGGAGCCATAATTGACTCTCTGGCTGACACGGACATTCTCCAAAAGGGCCTTACTGAGACGGACACCTGGTGTTAAAGTCATGGTCTCAAGCTAAATGCAAAAAAAAAATGCATAGTCATCCCGTTTGGGAAAAACAAAACACCCATGAATTACCACATAGGTGGCAGCACCCTTAATACAGAAGAGGTAATAAGAGATCTGGGGACCCAAGTAGATAGTAATCTCTGCTTTGACAATCATATTTCCAAAGTAGTTAGGAAATCCTTCTATGTAGCCCATCTAATTACTAAAGGGTTCGCATCTAGAAATAAAGAGGTTATAGTGCCCCTCTACTCATCACTCATCAGACCCATCATAGAGTACAATGCCCCATTTGGGATGAACCTCACAAGACACTTCCAACAGCTGGAAAGACCATAAAAGTACCTCACCAAGAGGATTACTGGCCTCAAACATATGTCTTATGCAGCCCGACCGGAAAAACTCCAGCTGTACTCAGTCACATATCGCTTACTCAGAGGTGATCTCTGCCTGACTTACAAAGCCATGTCCAAGTCGGAATTGATGGATATGCTCCACCTAAAGAAATACAAGTCACTGTGAGCCACTCACTCTAGTGAGCTAAACCTCACCACAACAATAAATAGAACATGCTGGAGGGATAGATTCATGTCACAGAGACTCCCCATACTTTGGAACAAAATTCCTAACTACATAAGGCAGAGCCCCTCCCTAACACTCTTCAAGAGATAGCTTGACGAGTGGATGGGCAACAGAAAATACACCCCTGGGATCACTTCATTGGCTCTTCTTGACAGAGGCTCAGTTAATTAATCAATGGGGCAGCAAAAGCTGACACACTCTGACCAGGCTTATAAATGCCCTCTGGCAGATAGCCTAGTACCTAGCTATGAACCTAAATTATGAACATTGTTCTCATCACTTAAAATATGAACTTATATCCTCTATGTACAAACCATTCATCTCTTTGCAGCTTTAATTCTTAACAAATGCTGAATGCCGACTATATCATTGATATCTGGTGCAGTAGTGGAATTAAAACTTGCAGGTCTTTTGTATTTTAGAAACAATTTCACATTTCACCTCTTTGTTTGTGAAAAATGCCCTGAAGTATCAAAACACAATTTTTGGAAATTAGTACAGGAGGTGGAATGTTTGTTGAGGGTTTTTGCGATCTGCCTTATTTTAATTGTGTATTGATGTTACTTTGTTCTCTGTAACTCTTTATGGGGTGCACTATGTAGATATACTTATAAATTAAGAACTTTATCCTGTGATACAGCCTTTTCTCCATCACCACAGTCTAGCAGAACATCTGTACTAATGCATCTGCTGTACCCATCCACTGGTTAGTGTCCTAATCCTCTCTTCTATCTTTTGTGAACAACACCTCAAGACACAAACCTCTCCATTCATGGTAGATGATACCCTCTCACATGCAGACAGCAATCCTCTGATTTCTTGGAGAGGACAATACATTCCAGTTTGTAGTAGCTGAACTTTATTCAAACTGCTTCATACATTATAGCAAACCACTCCAGCCTGTACTAGACATCACCGACATTTAAAGTCAAGATTACTTCAGAACAGCATAGATATATTTGCCTTGTCCCAACACAGGATACTCTCCATACCCAAACTGTTCCTGGGTAATCTGTGAAAGAAAATGTTGAACACAGGAGAAAAGACACACTGTTAGCTGAGTGCTACTTCTCTGAACATATTTATACCAACTCTGAGAAATCGGCTTGATTCTTGCATAACAATTGCATGGATAATTGGTAGCTAACAACAGCCCTAATATCCTGGACTGCTGCTACATGTCCAACCAGGCATTCTGAGGTACAAAGTCGTATGCATTGTCTTGGTTGACAACATACACATAGGCCATACTACTATTGTCCTAACCCTGATGTCTATACAAAGACAAAGAGTAGTTCCAGTAACCATGGCAGAATTTATACTGATCCTCCAGAAACAGAAAACCAAGTCCTGAATGTAGTTTCCTTTGTAGTCCCATAGCACAGAGTTTTCTGGGAAGGAACAATTTTAATGCAGTTTTCTGTTGCTTTTTTGAAAACAGGGATAGCCACTTCAGTTCGCCCATCCAGAGGTACTGTCAGCATTCCATATAGCATTACAGGAGCATGTTAAACTTAAGGGGCCAGCAAAGTCTAATGGCTTCAGAATTTTCAGCCAGATCTAATTTATTTATTCATTATTTCCACTGTGGAAACAGTGAATTATCATAGTAATCTCATCTATGAAATGAACCCAATCTCAACAGTTGAGTCGGATACCACTTCCTCAAAAGAAGGATTGTTCACAGGTTTGGGAGTTCATCAAAGTTTTCCTATCACCTCCCAACAGTGTTTGCAGTTCAGCTCAGCTCTTCTCTACTCCTGCAGAGAAATACTTGCATGACATCTTCTTACTGCATATTTTATGACAAACATAGTAAACTGTGGAACTAGATGTAATGGTAGAAAGAGGTAAAGCCCTGATTATGGCACAGGCTACCTTTATTCATTTAGTAGCCCAAGTGTCTGATGGTGCTGATAGGGAAGAGTGGCAGTAAGCAGCAGGATCATTGTGGAAGACAAATGACTGTGACATTCCATTTTGGTGGCCTCTAGTGATAGCACTAGGTGTTGCACCCACAGAGCTTGAGATTATGAGCTTGTGCAGCCGCTGAGCAATGAATGTTGATGGCATGCTCTCTGCAGCAGCTAGTAGTAGCAGAGCTAGGAGATCTATCATGTTTGTGTGTGGTGGTGGTGGGGGGGGGGCTCTGCTACAGGAGGGATAAGCTGCTCTGCAGGATCTACAAGCTCTCCTGCAGTATACCATGGGACTCTCATCAGTAAGAAATGGAAGGACTGTTAGGGCTACCCAAGCCGGAATAAATGGGCCACACATCTCTCTCTCTCTCTCTCTCACTAGTCCAGGGATGCCCATCTCTCATCCCACAGAACAAATGGGACTTTTGATTAAAGACAGATGAGCCATCAGGCCAGTCCTCAGGAAGGGGAAAAAAACAATCTGTGGAAAACTACACCCTATTCTAATTTACAAGAAGTATTCTTCTGGCATTGAATTTCAGTCAGTTATAATATTCTACCGAAGAACAAAGATAATGCAATAAAACTGTATCAATGCAATTGTAAAACACATTTAAAATGCAAATGATTACTTTGCAGTATGAATGATACTGACTCCAGAGCATTTGTTCTGTGTTCTAGTTATCAAAGACACTGGAACTGAAAACCATTAGTATGTTTTTCTTATAGGGTTTGGCGAATGCATACCAGAAGTTCAGCACAGACTACAAGTCAGCCTGCTTCAGCACTCAAGTAAGGGACAGCATGTCTGCTCGGCAAATCTTTTAAAAGCAGGCAATTGTATAACAAGTTTTCAAAACAAACCTCTGTACTAGACATTATAACTGTGCTAAGTGACATGCCTTTCAAAACCTATAATTATCTGCAGTCAGAACGCAATAATTAGCATTATTAAGAAAGAAATAACTGCCATAAAGAGAATGGCAGTCCATTTTAGCGATCTGTTACATGTGACTGATGGCAAACACATTTAGTCATGTAAACTGACACAGTTTGAAGCACAGAGTTTGCACTGTTAGTACACCTGGAGTTAGCTGATAGACTTGTTTTCTTTATTCTGAATTACAGCATGATTACTTTGCATACACTGACAGTGAACTGACAGCAGATAATAAAATCATTGGTGGGTTATTATTTGAAAGCACACTGTGGCAGAAGTCTGGAAAATAGCTCTATGCGCTTTCAGTAAGCACTTCACTCCACAAAGAATGTCAGAAAGGAAAAGGCTCTTCAGAGAGAACAGGCAGCATGGAATCAGAAGAAACTGTGGCCAACAGCATGAATGTAAAATGATGAACTCTTAAAAGTAGAGAAAGTAGTTTAAAAATATTTGCTTATTATGTAGGTGATAGCAGTGAAGTGAAATACGCTTATGTACATAAAACCATTTCAGGTTGTCTGAAAGAGCATATAATGTCTTCTGGACAGACTTATTACAAAATCAAACATGCAGTTCAGATTTGAATGCATTGCAGGAAGTTGTTATCCTTTATTCACAATTTTACTGTCAGGGTTTAATGAGCGGAGTTTCAATAACACAGTTGCTATTCCTTCACTCAGATCACAGTCTGGTGTTGGCTTCATCAGGGATGTACAAAGGACGATGAAATATGATGTCATAACAGGCTATTATGTTTTCAGGGTAGGAGTAAACCACAGATGATACAGAACTCATAGGAATCATAAAGAAAAATAATGATGCTGGAATGTAGAATTATACAGAACTAAGTCTGCAGTGAGAACAATAATAGTACATATAAGAGGGAAGCAAGTCTGTAGCCAATTATGTTTCATTTTTATTCTAACATAGCGTAAGATACTTTAGGTATAATATGTGGGACAAAACAGACATCCAAATGACTGCAGTGAAATAATCCTTACTTCCTGCTTCAAAAATGGTGAAAAGCAACTAATGCCATTCAAATACCATACAGCAGATAATGTTAACACTGACCTAAAGAAGTACTATAGCATACTTTGCAAGCAGGAAAATATGAAAATAAGCAATATTTCAGCATAAAAGGAAAGTAGTAAAACAAGGAATGTTGCTTATTTATATAGCCCCTCTGTTATGCATGCTTATAAAATTAAGAACATACAGAGTCACCAATGTTACAGCCTCTCCCAGTCAAATGGAAAAAGGCTTCTCAAAATAAACAGGAGTTTAACATTAATAAATTGAAGTGGTCAGGGGGAGAACATGAAAGCTAGAATGGTGGTAGCTGGAGATTAGGAACACACCCAAGATACTGGTGTTTTAAGGCACCAAAAATAACCATAAGGGCAATCTTTAAAAATAATGAGCAGGAAATATCAAGTTGGGAGGATAACCTTGTTTAACAAACAATGAGGATGAATTCTGATCTTTTTTGTGGGAGGTGATCCTAAACAAACGACAATGAATCCATGATGTACGGGGGGGGGGGGGATCCTGACCAACAAATAATAAATATGAATTTAAAAACTAAGACTGGGTGATCTTGTAAGTTAAGCAGAATTGCTGAATTTGGGATATAGGAGGATGTCCTAGAGGACAGCACTGAACTTGGGAGGTGTATGAGGGTGATTCTGGATGAGTGATGAGCACCACTTAGATACAGAGAATGTTGAAATCCAGGAAAACAAACATTGAACTTGAATTCAGGAATTGCGGGGGGGCTCTGGATAATGAGTCTTCTTTTTCTTCTTTCGGCTTTTCCCGATTAGGGGTCGCCACAGCGGAACTCCGGTCCGCTAATGATTGGCAGTAGATTTTTACGGTGTCAAGGTGCCAGCTCAACACCAACCTTCAACGAAGGCACGCCCATTTATGCATTTCTTTCGAATGCCACTTGACCATGGGGAGGACATGCAGACTCCACACAGAAGGCGCTCTAGCCGAGAATCGAACAGGAGAACCTCTTGCTGTGAGGCAACAATGCTACAGCTGCACCACCATGGCTTGGGCTCTGGATAATGAGTAATAAACATAAATTTAGGACATGGGAGGGGGAAAACATTAATTGAACAAAAATGTGGGAGTTGGAAGGGGCTGATCCTAGACAAGGCATATAACATGAATTTGGGAGATGGGGAGGAAGTGGAGAAGCAAACACAAACCATGAATTTAGGAGGACAAACACATGAACAACAGTTTGGGATAAAACATTCAGTTTATGCATAAGCATATATTATGGAATGGGTCATGTCATTAAATACATTTATGTCAAAATGGAGTTCATAATCAAAGTGAATTCTTCCACATTTTCTACTAAAATCAGTATGTGGGTTTAAAATAAGCAACAGCACTGTGGTAGTTCAAGATGTGAGATCTTACAGCTGATGTTTTGCATGTTTTGTTTTAAGATATTCTGCACTGTTAATGTGCAGTCATCACTTTGGAATGTACTTACAGCTTAGGATTTTTTCCAAATATTCACATCAGGTATTACTATATGAACTATGAGTTGTCATTGTGCAATTCTATCTCAAAAAGCTGATCTAACAGTTACTACACATTCCTTTTTTCTCTGCCTGAAATCTTATTTAAGATACAAATGCAAAGACAGTACAGAACTGCATGAGGTGTGTTCAACAGGTTACATTTTGACAACCTTGAGTAAAATAAAAACCATAGGAAATGTTTAATTAAATAAGAAACTGTAGTTTTTGGCAGTTAGCAGTTTACATTTGAGACAAATCTTTCCAAGTAAACATCTTAATGTGACTGTTTATGAAATCTGATGTATTATTCTAAAATTCTATCTCAAGAGGTGAATTCATATTCATTGTGTAATGATATTTACTATCAAAACCACCATTCATAATGGGGCTTACAAAGACAGAGCAGTTTTAATGCATAAAGATCTCACAGATTGCATGCTGCAGTGGTGTTAGAAATATATGAAGTCATGGTGTCCAAATTAAAAGCAGACCTATAACACTGATAGTAATATTTTGTGAAGAAACTTTCTGAATAGTTTTCTTAGAGGCCAGACTCATGAAGGATTATGTATATGACAAGCCAGCACCAAAAGGGAGTAGACTTTTGCTGTACGAAATGATTCAGTCTTCAACAAAATACCAAAATTATTGTGCACCTTTTGTGAGGTGGAGTCAATAGAAGCTGCAAGGTAAATTTATCCTACAATATTAAGAAATGAAGATGTTAAGATAATTTAAGTCCAGTAGTGGAAAATAGATAATACGATTGCAGTTTTCTCAATAAACAGTTGCCTACTGTGGAGTGAGAAGCATCCCTGGGACAGGAAAGACAATCGGTAGAAGTTACATCTGAAATTGGGTGGGGTGTTTTTCATGCTATGTCTACAATGGTAGGCTTTGAATGATGGATGATGCTATGAATAAAAAAAGAAGACAGTTGTCTTGGAATCTGTACCACTCATGTATCCTGAATGCATGTTTGTATATGTACTTGTGGCGGAGGTGGCAAAATGCAGTTGATGGATAGGAGGGATTATTTTTCTAGTTTGTTGGAGTGCAGTCAGAGCATTAATGAGCAATGGGTGGAACAATAAGATTGTTTTAAATGATAGTGTCAACAGTAAAGGAGCATTTGCTCTTCATCTATCTTAAATACATGTTGTAGTTGAACTGCAGTTTGCACCACATTTGTAGTCTGGAGGATGTGCAGCTCAGCAGCAGGTCATACTCAGCTATTCTGTACATGTGCACAATTAACAATCTTCCTTTGGCCAATTGTAAATTAAGAGGTGGGACCTCTTTAATGTGAAACAAGGCAAGTATAATTAGCAGCAGGACCTTCTAAACAATTTAACTTCCTCATGTATCCTGGGTGCACACACTACAGAGAGAAAGGAATTACAGATCAGTAGATAAGGAAGGGAGATGAAGAGCACATAGAGGGAAGAAAAGTAAAATATTACTTATATAAGTTCAGGCTGCCATACCTCTCAACCTCTTAGAGCAAAAAATCTGGACAAAGCCTAAAATGATGGGGGGATAAATAAGGACAGATTTTAAATATTGCTCTTACAAAATTAGAAAGTTGATAGAATAATAGGTTTTGCATTTGCTTGAATTTTTTAAATGATGTGGAGTGTTAAACTCAAATGTGTGTCATTATGTAATTACTTCAATCCTCAGCTATTTGCCAGAAAAGTACAGATTTTAGGAGGAACACATCAAAAATATAAGGCAAAAATCTGGACATTCTGCAAAAATCTGCACATTTGAGAGATATGAGTTCAGCTACAAATCAATACAAAAAAAATGAGACAGTGACAGCCCAGCGTGGCTCCTTATAACTTACGAGTGCCAATAAACTTGTGCAAACACTATACTGCTTTCATTACTAGCAGTGATGAATGTTGTTATAGCTAGCCATAAGAAAAGCTACGATATAGCTCTAATAGCATGATCACAATACTTCTCTCTTGCCCCTACACTAGCTAGGATTATAAAGTCTTCAACTTGTTATGAAATTATCTATTTTAGTCCTAATGAAGACAAGTTATTTTGCTGTTGTTGTCTATTCATTTAGTATTGAAGAAAAAACTAATCCAGCAATATCAGTCCTCACATCCATCTCCATTAAAAGCTTCATATTCGTGACATTCTTTAAATATGAACAGAGACACTTCAAAGGTAAATACACACAGTCAGCTTCATCAGCTTTTCTTTTACGCTATGCAATGCATATGGGTCTTTAGTAGTGGCACAGTGGTTGTAGCCTAAATGACTGCTGTTTAAGTCTTCATACTCACATTGATAAAGTCAATGCAGAGATCAAAAGTTGTTTTTGTGTGTTCTTGTTTGTAGTTTGTTTATTTGCTTGTTTCTGTTTATTTGTCCATCTCTCTATTTGTAAAATGGGTATGTGGGTTGCTCCAGTGGCGCTTTTTAGCTATGTCCCAGGGCAAATGACAAAAGCCAACTCATAGAAATGTATATGTACTGCACAGATAATTGTACAGAAGATACAGCAGAGTGCAAAGCTGATTAAAAATAAACCTAACAGTAAAGCTCATTACAGAATACATTACACAGACAAATAAATTACATAGATAATTGTGTGTATGAATTAGTAATTATTCTATACTGAGAGTAATACACAATATGCAAGTCATTGTTTAAATGTATATTTGGAATTGAGCTGCATTTTTATCCCTATCTTGGAAATGCCTGCATGTATAAAGCTCATGTATGTGAACATATACTATGGATGGGCAGTCAGAAAATGATCAGCTGTAATCCTAACCAACATATTTCCTTAATTCTGTAACTGACATCTATGCCACTGCATTAATACATTTTAGCAGTGTATATTCATTCACAAAGATGGCCCATTTCACTGCAGCCCTTCACACTGCATATTAGGGATAGACAGCAGGGATTATTTGCTATGGCACTGATAGACACTGGCTTCATGAACAATATTGCATATATAGCGGCATGATGTCCATGGAATCCTACACAAAATGCATGATGCACCATGCATAAAATAAGTATGCCATGCAGTCATCCAGTTAATGAGCATTATGAGATATGGAAGGGCACAACACTACAGAACAAATCATGCAGGGCAATAAAGGGCACATAGTATGATGTGGTGTACATTTGGGCAATTGGTCATAGAATGGAATCAGTTTAATGTTTTCTACTAAGACTGGTATCACCATCTTGCTGTTTTACCACTTTACTGATCTGTTTTGAAGGAAAATCAACCCATTTATTTGTTTGAGTGGCTGCAGAGTAGCTAAGTTATGCCATGGCAACAGGTTATGACTATTGTTGCTTATGATGTGTGTGTGTGTGTGTGTGTGTGTGTGTGTGTGTGTGTGTGTGTGTGTGTGTGTGTGTGTTTGTGTGTGTCAGCATATACAACTGCATAGCTATGTCTGGTCCTATATGCAGCAACTTACTGTACTGGTATATGTCTCCTTATGTGAGTCGATCTGCAGATTTACAGAGTGCCTTCTGCAAGTTGTCCTTCTACAGCACTGCTGCCATTGGTAGACATGCTGCTTTAGTAGTTGGGGGGGGGGTCAGGAACTGTGCTATAATACTGTCACATAAAACATTCCATACTCACACTCATGTTCTTTGAATTACTTGCACCATTGGTCATATTGATTTGAATATTTTATACATTCTGTGCACCAATTGAAAGCTAAGTTTGTCTATGAATCATATGAGTCCCATCCATAGTTACTTCACTCTCTTCCAGAATAAGCTGGAATACTGAATATTGAAAACCAACTTAATTTCATTCCTCATGTAACAAGCACAACAGCCACAACTAACCTCACTTTGGGCAAGTTGTTCAGGGTTACATCTTTTCTAATAGCCAAGGCTAGCTTTCTTAACATGATCCTTTCCTGTACCCTATTTCATGAATTTATCTCAGCTATAAAGTTACAAAGACATGTGTCTAGAGGATTTCTGTCCAGGTCGCCGCGGAAAATTGGCTTCGTTCCAAGTCAGACTTTCCCAGTAAAGCAGATGTTAGATAAATAATCTGTTTTATAACTTAGCCTCAACACTTCAAAGCAAACTGTTACAAGCACAAAATAGGATCACTTGTTTTACTTCTGGGCAAGACAGTTGTATCCACTTCTCTCTTTCTCTGCATTATATTGGCTGGTTTGAATATAACCAATACCATAGCTTCGCACATCCATGCTTAGCTTACAGACTCTTGAATATAACCAATACCATAGCTTCGCACATCCATGCTTAGCTTACAGACTCTGCTTCCCAAAATGCCCATCTGTATCTAAGGTTAATAAATGTGGGTGTCTCTACAGAGTATTAGACAGTCCACTCTCTGGATGATCTGTATTTCCCTGCCTTCAATAAATTCAGAGATTAAATGCTTTTTATCTTAATTTGGTAAACATTAGAATAAGCTCCCTCCCTTTCCCTGAGATAAGAACTACCAAAGATAAATAGGCATTCATGGACCTTCTGTCCTCTTACCTCAGGAAGAATAGGATATGTAACTATGGCATTGCCTGAGTGCTTCCTTTCTTTAATAAGCCACCGAGATATAACCTTTGCTCCCAGCTCTCAACCACTTAATGCAATAAATCTGGACAAAACATAAAATAATGGGAGAAAAAATGCTCTAATATAGGGAAAGATTTTAAATATTTCTGTTGGAAACTTATATAGTCAGCTAGAACAACTGAAATTGTTTTGTAAGCATTTTCTGAAGGATATGAATTTTGAAACTCAAATGTATGTCATTATTTAGTGACATTAATTCTCAGTGATTTGCCACTGATTTTATTCACAAACTTAATAAGGAACAGAACAAAAATATGAGACAAAAATTTGGACATTCTGTGAAAATCTGTACATTTTAGAGATATGCCCTTCCTATGTAATCTTAGTTTTATGAACTGTTAGGCCTAACAAATGACTTAAGCTGTTATGAGTTATTTTCACTTGCTACTAACCTCGATAAGTATTTGCTTTTTATAAAATGTACCTCATGTAACATATAAATGCATAACTTCTTGTGTTATTATGTTTAGGGCTGTGCTGTCTACATTATCCACAATATGTCTTATGCATTATATAACTGTACAATGTTTACTATAAAAGTCTAACTTCTTCTTATCATTTATTGTCTTGGATTCGTCTGCCAGGTGCACCACTGAAAACAGGAGCTCCTGGGTAGATATTCTAGTTAAGAAATGCACATTAATTAACAAGCAAACAGATAAAGTTATTTGGACTCTATTATTATGCTATCCATATAATTAATCAAAACAGTAGATACCAACCAATACAACTTAGCTGAAAATTCATCCTCATTTTCTACTGAACAAAATACAGTCCCCGTAATTAAGTACAGTTTTTATGAATTTCATACACTTCCTGCATACATTTTCCAATATAACATGTTAATATAAAACTATGAAATTAATGACAAAGTACTTCACAGAAGTCATAATATAAAATGATACAGATTGCATTTATATTCGAAGATACTGTTCCAGTGCAGCCGTTGCAGATGTGTTATGGAAAACATAAAAACATTCCGGGATAACTCACACAGGCCATAAACAGGTATTTGTTTTCAGATTATGCTTGAGTATTATTACTGACAAGCAAACATTTAATCCATCTGAGAAAGAGCAACAAGGATAAATTATTATGCATGTCTGCAAACTGCAAAGGAAAACAGAAAAAAGACTGAGGAAACATTCTTAGATGCTTATGTATGAGTAAGGATGGAAGCTGAGGCCTTTTCTTTTTCTGTTGAGAGGTCATTTCTCTTTGGGAGATGATTCCTTTCAGAATTTGATTGCAAAACCTTCCATCTTTCCCCAAAGGGGAAACGTCTTTTCTCTTTTTGTCTTTGCAATCATTCTTCAAATATCAGCTTCACTCCAGAAAAAGACAGTTAGACTTTCAGTACTATTTATTGCTCAGAGAAGACAGCCTTTTATTTCCAGTCAGTTTCAAGACTGTTTTGGCTTAACAGCCTCGTCCCACTGAGCATGCTTGATTAAATTTACAGTCTTACAACTTGAAGGGAAAATGAAAAGACCTTTTCCCAGTAATTTGGACTATTTCCTTACATCATTATCATATTGTAAAATGCAAAGTAACAAGTTAAGTTTGTATATAATTGGAACTGATACTAGCTATATATTGTTTCACAAAAGTAAACCTAGCAATCACTTCATAAAGTACTGACATAAACAACTTTAGTATAAAAGACTAACAAGGTTCATATTCCCTCAAGATTTAGAACTACTTCAATGAAGCCTGGTTCTGTTAAACATAAAGGGAGACTGAAATGAATTAGCGCGCATCAAAAAACAGCAAACTAATGGCTTATCAATGCCAAAATATGGATTCAGTTGACTTGGCATGATGACAAATGGTGAGTATATATTGTATACTGACTTTAATTTACTGAATTTTGTTTACTGGGCAGTGAAGCTGGGAATTTTTTTTTTCATCTGTGGCCAGGGTAGAAAAGCTACAAGAAAAAAAATTATATCTAGTTATCCATGTACTTCTTAATTGATAAAGACAACTAAAGAAGTTGGTGACACAAGTGTACAAGTTTTTGACAGATGATTTCATTCATCATTCATGCATCAGCTCTACTGCAAACTCATTTTCTGAATGGTTTTCCTTCATACCTTCCATCCCAGTTTGCATTCACTTTCCTTATACTTTTTAGAGCTGCTGTATATAAAGATTTTGTTCATTATCTTTTGCATCATTACTCTCTGGGGTGTAGAAATTGAAATCTCAGATGTACAGTGATATCACTGTTTTGCTATTATTGAGGTATTTACTTCTGACCAAACTATTATTTAATCCATCCATCCATCCATCCATCCATCCATCCATCCATCCATCTTCAACCCCTTTTCCTATTTTGCACATGGGGTTGGGGTGTCACTTTCAACAATGACAATTATCTTGAGCCAAGGTTTACACCACTAGGTCGCTAGCCCTGCTATGATAGTTCATCCGTACCACTCACTGGCACACACACTCACACCTACAGTCAATTTAGAGTGTCCAGTCCACCTACTACATGTCTTTGGAATGTGGGAGGAAACCAGAGCAAGAGGAGAAAACACAGGAGACTGCAGAGATGACACACAGACTCCGCACAGAAAGCACCCCAGCTGAGAATCAAACCAGAGATTATCTTGCAAAAAATAGGCAGAAAATGCATCCTAAAACATCCAGACCATCAGAGCTTTTGGGGACTTGGCAACTTCCACAGATCAACTTGAATAAGGGGATTTTTGATACAGCCTAATAGGGGTCCTGATCTTCAACCTCTGCTTTGGGCTATATCTATCTAAAACCAAGACTGTTGAGAGATGAGTAGAATAGTTTGCTTTAACTTACGTGAGAACTGATGAGTGAGTTCTAATCACTCCTTTACCTTTCCTTACAATCATACCTTAGATGTTTTGAAGAAGGTGATTACAGCTTGTTCAGTGGCAGTATACGGTTTAGGAGCAACATGTTGGGATACATTACTGTCGTCTTTATTTTTTTCCTTCACTTTCCTCCCAATTAAACATCAAATGTCTACACAGGTGGCTATATTTTGTAGACATAAGGAAGGAGGAATGTTCTGTGTATACATTTGACAGTATTATACTGAAATATGTTGCTGTGGCCAGTTGTTTGCTCACTTTTGTCCCGGTCTGGCATGTATCCATAAAGGCATTTGTCTTTACAGTTTATTGGGAAACATTGTTTATGTCAGCTTGCAGCATTAGCCTTGGACTTGCTTCTTCCTTGAAAGTTATGATGTTTGTTCAGACCATCAGTGAATTAAAAGTTTATGGAAACAAGCATAAAAAGCACCCCAGAGGATTGAGAATCCTATGGTGTCTAGGTGCTTAGTGGCTCCCAGACCCTCAGCTTAATTCAATTATTCTACTTCAGTCGTGGCCATTTCAGATATTTTCAAACAATGGAGAAAGAAAAGCGCAACAGTAAGACAAAATGTAGAAAATCAAGAAACAAGTAATTTTTTTAGTGTAGGGGCCTGGAATAAGGAAAAAAGATGGTGGAAGGCAAGAATTTTAACAATGGGTTAAATACATATTTTTATGACTTCCTTTAATACTTGTTTGAAATTCACTTTCTGCGTTTGTGTGTCTCTTGTGCCATATGTACATTTCTAAATATACAGAATAAAAATGGAGCTATAGGCGTAGCAAATGTCAGATTACATAGTACTAAATGACCATTGACATTCATGTTTAGTCACTAGCATATTGCCCTTCCATCTTTGTTCGGATTTGTTACTGTAGATGACAGTGTATTGGAAGAAGAATAGAGTCAGAAGGTAATTTGATTAATCCTAGGTCACAGAACCCCTGTGTAGTTCATCATTAAAAATCTCTATTAACTGAAAAATAAGATATTTTATAATTAGGTCTCTGATCACAACCAAGCGTATGTTATTGGCACATGAATGTGAAAATATTTACCCAAAGAGCAAAACTTGTGGTATGAACTTTGACATCCATGTCCAGAATGCATAACTGGGCTATAACCATGGAGACATGATAATTATGTGAAGTGTTTAGAGCTTTACATGCTTCCATGTACTTCAAAAAGTATTGGAAAAAATGAAGTAGAACTAAACATTTTACAGGTTTGAAAGCTGTAACAAATTTACCACAGAGACCAGCTACCCCAGAAGAGCATCATTATGTGTTAAACAATTCATTTCTACTTTTTTAAACATAAGTCCAAGTTAAATGCTTAATGATATCCCATAATCTTCTGTCATGGCTGCTAATGACTGTTGATGCTCTAGTATGAGTCTACAACTTAACAACGGTGAGAGGTGCTTAAGAAAAGCTTGTTAATTACTGCTTTGATGTCATAAAAGTGCTTAACAACCCTGACTTTTCCTCAGCTTCAAAGCCTAATCAGGGCACTCTATGCACTACATCAAATGTATCATCTTCCACTGGAATATTATTTTCCTACAACAGCTTCGTTCTCTTATAGGATCATCACCAACTTCACTTAATGGGAGTTGCAGTTTCATTTCTCTCTACATAAAGCCACATATAATATGCAAGACTGTCTTTCAGAAAACACTTGTACAATACTACACAAGAGTTTGCCACTGTGTAGAAAATACTCTATGGTGTAGCCTATGGCAATTAAGCCATTGCACATCTGAAGACCTATTCAAATTTAGAAGTTGCACAGCATAGCTGTTAGTCTCATATTTCAAATTGTTGTCAGCTCAGTAATGCCTGCCAGCAGTCATTTACTTAGCTGTCTCACTTCTGACTGCCTGGAGGATGGTCATTAGTTGCCTAAAGCTGACATTAAAAAGAACTACATGTGACAAAATCTATTCAGCTCCATAAGAAAGGCAGCTTTTTGCAATCCATGCCCAGACAAAGTCATGATAATGTACTTAACTGAAGTTACAGCAGAACAATAACAACAAAAACACAGTGTGTGGCGCGCCTTTCAAGTGCTGTTGACATGACTGTGTTGAGTCATCTTACATAACTAACACTACATACAGGATTAAGGAAAAAGTATGATCAGTGTGGTAGGTGTTAATAATAATAATATGAGTGGGGCAAATATTAGTGCAGAGCAGGACTGCTCTACTCTGATTGCCCTTGTAGGTGAATACTGCTTTGCCATGCATTTAAGCGAGTGTGCATGCAGGTGTATGTATAGTGTGTTGTGTGTGTGTGTGTGTGTGTGTGTGTGTGTGTGTGTGTGTGTGTGTGTGTGTGTGTGTGTGTATGTGTATGGTTGTAGCTGGTGTTTGGTAACTCTGGCACCAACAATTGTTTAATATTTTTCATACCATTTCAGTTGTACTGCCTACGGGAACTTCAGTACTTTGAAAACAATGTTACTTACACATACTATAATAATAATAATAATAGAATAATTGCAACAATAACTTAGTATCTACAAGAAAGTAGGAGAAAGAAGCTGGAAGTAAGAATACTGATATCTTTTTGTAAAGTGTTTTCTGAAAAGTATTGCAAATAGTCTCAACAGACTGAAATTCCATTGTTAATATTGAGATTTCTAAAAAATAAATATAAATTACAGGAGCAAGGAAGGTAAATCTGTCAAAAGTCTGTAAAAGAATATTTGCATATTGAAAAATTCAGAACTGAACAGCCATTAAAGAATGATACATTTTATTTCTATCAGCTTTCCTTTCATGGGTTGCAGGTACAAATGACAGGCAGTAAAACAGTGAATGCGGTAAATCTGTAATCTGAAGAGACTGTTAAATAACATAAAAAGCAGACTAATTTCTTTCATTCTCAGGGTTAACAAAGTCATTTTATACAGAAAAGCTTTTCTTGAAGTAATTATTGAAAGTGTTCTCAATTACATTCAAGCTGTAAATATATTAACCTACAAAGTCAACCCTTAATGATAGACGCACATAAAATAAAGATAGGCACTATTGTAAAACACAACCAGTAAAAATAATGGCATTTTTCATATTCATTCACAGGAATAAAAAATAGAGATGTAGGTAGGAAATTGATTAAGGTGTTCTTTCTCCTGGAATTTACAGTTAAAAAATTCTGTGTCTTCACAAATATTGTTATAATAATAAATAAATGGAAAATACAGATAACTTCTTTTTTCTTTGTCTTAAACCCCGTGCTTAAAAGGCATCTCATACAAACTGGCATTTTTCTTGTCTCTCCATAGACAGATATTCTGAGAGAATTAGAATAACCAATGTTTTTCATTTTTCCTGACAGGATTTTCAAGATATTGCTGCTCCACCAGGAATAGATTTATAACACTGAGACATCCAGAAAGAGAACACAGGCAGACTTCCAGTTACATTAACAGACTATACTAAAATGTTCCTCACATATAAGAAAAGGATATTTTTTCTGACAATTTTTAAATTAATAACTTAGAATCAAAAGATTTATTTTTGTACCTACACGCACCCTGAAGTAGAAGAAAAAACACAGATTTGTATTTTTATATAGGCTTGTACCACACCGTTTTTTTACATATAAAAAGAGTCAAGGATTACAAACTCAAATAGCCACAGCTATATAAGACAGCATATAATGAGCATTCTTCTCCTCCTGTGACAAAGGACTAATTTAAACTCTTGAATCACATGTTTTTGAGAAATGACAACTGCTATATTTTTGCCCATTTACCAGCCATACAGTTATTTCAACAATTTCTATCAAGTTATACATCCGTATGTCTTCTGCCTTGCTCACTCATTCATATTTGCAGAATAATAATAATCTTTATAACTTCTACTCATTCATTACCAGAGAAATTCATCATCAACATTAGATGATCAGAAGAAAGGATAACCCTCAACGTTCTGAGCTGAGATGTTGATTTTTCAAGCAGTGAAGAGAATATAAACTACTTCCTTCTCTGAACCCTATGAACAAGTCTTTGTCTGTCAGTGGCAATGAATGACAACTCATACAGCCAACAGACTATAATGGGCGGCACCTCATACAGCCAACAGACCATAAATGAAGGGATATACACTGCTTTAAAAAGTGTGTGGGCATAACCAAGTTTTTCTACTTTCCAGAAATAGATGTCAATAAATTTACCTCAAGAGCAGAGGAAAGTGGATCTCAAGAGGTAAAGGATGGCATCCATTTTGAGATCATATAACTACTTGCTTAAGACTAGTAAAACACAATCATAAATTCTTTACAGTACATGCAGTTTTATTCCTCTATTCACTTCCTGTTATAGAGAGACGGGGAAATGGGTTAGGAGTGCTTAGTGTTTGCCAGATTTAAAAGCTAAATCACACAATGTTGTCCCGTTGTTTAGTAAGCTAAGCTTTTAGTGTTCCAATTCACTACCAAGTAGAGAAAAAAAGAAGAAAAACAAAAGGAACTTTAAGGCCATGATATGTTTCATTATTTTGAAAGGTTTACAGCACTGAGCACTGTCTTGGAGACAGATGACCAAGACAAAGCCAATCTTTGATTGTCTAACACCTTTATAAGCTGCCATTCATCTTTGTTTTCATGTCAGGTAGTTCAGTGAGTACTCCAGCTTTTAAAACTGTTTTATCTTCAGTTCCCACCATTGTTCAGTGTTGGCTGCTGTTTACGCTTCAGCAGAAGTCTAGAGCATAACGGTGATAAAAAGTTCTTAAAAGCTTGATAAGCACCTTTCTTATTTCAGAAATGTGCTTATTAAGTTTGCCTTTTTCCCAATGTCAGAGCATAATTCTGATGTGCCATGTACTACATGAAATGCATCCATGTGATTTGATTACCAGAAAGTCAGGCATTGAAACTAATATTCTCTTGAGATGTGAAGACTAAAGACCAATGGAGAAGGTTTCCTTTCAAGAATATACAGAATTCCAAACTGACAGATCTGTCCACTTTTATTTCTTGCTGCACTTAGAAACATTTTGTCTAGTCGATTAGTCGTAGGGTTTCCACCTGTCCCACTTTGCGGGGGACAGTCCCTCTTTGGAGAATTGTATCCTGCATAAAAATTGTAAAAATGGCAAATGTCCTCAGATTTTAGGGCACAATTATTTCCTATTTTTTATGTAATAGTTGCATAAAACAGTTATTCTGTATCTGAAACACCTACATGTTATAAGAAACAGAATGAGAAACTAAAATGCTACAATAATAAGCTTTAATTTATGCAAAAAATTGAAGTTCTGTCCTTTGTACCAGCCGTGGGTATGTTTTGGCCTGCAAAATCTGACATTTGTACCATAAATGTCCCAGTTTGTACATTTGAAAAGGTGGCAACCCTAATTAGTCGATGCTTATTCTATGTGTGTAGGTGTGAAGAAGACCTGGACATAAAGCTGCAGGAAAAGACTACATTTAGTATAACTGTAGGTTTGTCAGACTGATATGGATCACACAGATGCTTTGTTAGCTGTGTCTGAACTTCACTTTCTCAGAACATGCCTCATCTGTAGCATGCTTACTGGATTAAAGAATATAAGTTAAACACTCCTTCAGATACCTCTCATTGCAGCTAATGTTTATATTACCTTTCCCTAAGCAGTATTGTGCTATGTACTGTAGAAAAAATGTAATGATGCAGCAGCATTATTTATTATTATTTATTTTACATTTGTTTAGCAGGAAAGTCCGACTGGACATGAGTCCGTTTTCAGTGGAGGCCCGGGAAGAAAAGCTCCTAAAACAGCTTATAACTTTTCATCTGTCAGTTTTGTTTGCATCAGTAATTTTAAATACATAGTAACAGTACACAGTAGCCTAATAGTCATTAACAATGCGACACCCAGATATGTTTGCAAAAAGTATATAATTTCTGACTTAATTTATATGTGTTCTAACTTATGAATAATTACATATTTATTACACCGAGCAGCTTTACAGGACCTCAAAGCTAAGGATATAGTAGAAGTTAATATAAAAGGAGGTGTGAGGGGTTAATGAGAGTAGGAGAGAGAGAGAGAGAGAGAGAGAGAGGATGGGTACATTAGTGAGGGAGTGACATACTGAGAGAGAGGGAGTTGGAAGTGAACAGTAGGATGTATAAAGATTAACTAGGGTTGTCACAATTGCAGAGCCAGGTTGCAGTAGGAGGATTATAAGGCTAAAGATGTAATACAAGTATCAGGTCCAATATAATGTACAGAGAATTCTGTCTGTTAGAAACATTCAGGAGCAATTACTATAGAGGAACCCTAAACCTTACATGAATCTGCCACAACTACAGGCAGTAGAACTCAAGTCCTGTGAAGCATACTGGGAAGGATGAATATTTTTGCTGAAAAGTTAAAATTATGCATAGAACATAGTAGATAGGTAATGATTCACAGACACAAGGTTTTATATGCCTACAGTTCTATCATACTACAATGTCTCCATGCTATGACTTGAGTAGAAATTAATACTCTGTCTTGTCCTACAGCACTATCATAATACAAAGTCTGCAAGCTATAATTTAAGTATAATTTAATACTCTGTCTTGTCCTTGGGCCTCACAAGAAGATATTTAGATGAGTGATATTTTTCAGCCTTTCAAGTGAAATGTTGAATCAGGTTATATTTATCTATCCCAAATGTATCTTAGAGGTGGTGCTAGTTAAAGATATCATAACACTTAATGAAAAAGATCAAAGGACTTTCATCGCTGACGCTAGCCAAATTTCCTCCCATCTGCTTAAATATCAATGCCTGTCTTCTCAGCAAATAGTTAACAAGGCTAGCTGGACTAGCCTGGTCAACAGGTTCAGTCAGTCAGTTTATCAATCAATACTATGCACATAAATACACACCGATGCATCCTAATTGTTGCTGCTACTTCTACTACAACTACCACCAGCAGAAGTGAGATTATGCATCTAGTGCTAAGGAGAAGGAACACAATGGGGTGGGTGGGGTGGCACAACCAAAGGTCAGTCGTAGTCATATAGTTTGCAGTCTTTCAGCTAATCTACACATTATTAAAACTGCATTGACTTCACATGGCACTGCCATAAGAAGAGGTGGATGACAGTGTGGATGTGCAGAATACACACTGCTTTGAGTGGAAGTGTTACTGAAGCATAGACTAACACTGCTTTGAGTACAAGTCTTACGCATAAAATAACACTACTCTGAATGGAAGTCTCACCCATGCAAAAACTAACACTGGTTTGAGTGGGAGCGTTGCTCATGTATAGACTACTACTGCTTTGAGTGGAAGTGTTTCTCACACATAAGCTAACACTGATTTGAGTGAAAGTGTTATTCATGCATAAATAAACACTGATTTGAGATAAGTGTTATTCATGCATAAGTTAAACCTGATTTGAATGGAAGTGTTACTCACATATAGATAACACTGGTTTGAGTGGAAGTGCTACTCATGCATAAAGTAACTCTGCTTTGAGTGGAAGTGTCATGCACAGACTAACACTGGTATGACTAGAAGTGTTACTCACACATAAACTAACACTGCTTTGATTGCAAGTGTTACTGCACAAAAAATACCACTGGCTTGAGAGGGAGTGTTATTCACATATAAACTAATACTGCTTTGAGTGGAAGTGTTAGTCATACATGAATTAATACAGCTTGGAGTGGAAGTGATATTCAGACATAAACTAAGTTGGAAATTAATTACTTTTCTTTTAGTTTATGCTGGCTTGTAGTTACCAAAAATCATCAATCAACTGTCCCACCATCATCCAATTTAAATATACTTCATTGTGCTCTGTACTCCTGCCCAGACAGATGAACGCTGACTCCATCATTTGGCCTACAGTGTAAATCGTAGACAAGGGTTTTACTTTTTAGTCTTTACCACAGAGGGAATTATTGACCTTTGTTATGTGTCTCCTTAGTAGGGAATTTTGACTCATTTTGCCCATTGACTTAATTTACCTTTCCACAGCCTGCAAAATATATGTCATTTATATAACTTGTCATGAATAAACTGCATGGTCGATTCCAAATTTATTTTTGGTCTGCTGGTTTTTGGTGGAATATATGACTGTGCAACTTTCTTCCTGTTATTAGAAAGGATTTTGTCCTCTGCCTTATTCCAGCCAATAAAAGTGACAGTGACCATAGACAAATAGCAGTAGTATCTTTTACTCTTGGTTTATATAAAAATTTGAACTGTTGGGAGTTATTCTTGTGCTGGTTTGGACATTATTGTTCCTCCATTGCTATTAAGATGCTATTCTGATTTTCTCCTTTACACTTTGCAGTAAAGCACACTTTTTTTCTTGCCCTTACCTGTGTGGTAGTTATAGGACTGGAACTATGAACGGTTAACAAGTTGCTTCCTGTAGATGAGGCTTTGATTCTGTCAGCCTCCATTTACCTAGTGCGTGACTTGGGGTTAGTCACTCAACTGGTCAGTGTTCTGAGGCAACTGAAGCATTTGGTGTGTGCTCCTCAGTGGTCTTGTGGATTGTATGCCTAGTGATTACCTGTGAAACACTACTACCCTTACTGAAAAAAAGATGGAATTTCGTTATTCCTGCACTGCTTCTGTACTTTTTGTAAACTTCTTCCTTACAGGAACTACTACTATTTTGTAAACTGAGTTTTCTGAAAAGAATGAAGGACTATCTCACATATGGTCATGCCCATCCTCTGCAGTCACGATGCCTTCTGTTTTTATTTTGCAGATCGGCCATTCCTCCTTCCTGCCTTCTTCATTTGGACACCTCACTATTATTGCTCTTGCACTTAACACTGGGGCACTACAGCAGATTAGTGAATAAATGCCTTTTATAATTTGTACAATTGTCATTGTTCATAGGTTCATAGGTTCATAGGTTCATACTAGGCTATCTGCCCTAGGGCATTTATAAGCCTGGCCAGAGTATGTTTGGCTTTCACCACCCATTTTAAATTAATTTTGCTATGCCCTTTTTCGAGATTAGTATACTGTGCCTCTGTCTAACAGTGACACAGAAGTGATACCCGGGGTAAACCTATGATCTCCCATCCACTCATCAAGACTCCTCTTGAAGAGAGTCAATGAGGGACTCTGCCTAACCTGGACTGGGATTTTATTCCAGAGTGAAGGGAGCCTCTGGGTTATGAATCTATCCCTCCAGCATGTCCTATTTATTTCAGTGCTGAGGTTCAAGTCTCTCGAGCGTGTAGCTTGATGGGATTTGGATTTTATGAGGTGCAGCATGTCCCTTAATTCTGGGTTGGACATGGCCTTATACGTCAGGCACAGGTCACCTCTGAGCAGGCGGTATGCCACTGAGTAGAGCTGGAGTTTCTTTAACCGGGCAGCATATGGCATCTGTTTGAGCCCTTTGATCCTCTTGGTGAGGTACTTTTGGGGTCTTTCCAGTTGCTGCAGGTGTTTGGTAAGGTACATCCCAAAAGGGGCATTGTACTCGATTATGGGCCTGATGAGGGATGAGTAAAGAGGCACAATGACCTCCCCTAATCTAGATGTGAATCCCTTCATGATTAGGTGGGCTATATAAAATGTTTTTCTAACCACTTTGGTCACGTGGTTGTCAAATGAGAGATTGCTATCAACTTGGGTCCGCAGGTCCCTAATTACTTCTTCTGTACTTAATGGATTACCACCTATGTGGCAATTTGTGGGCACTTTGTTTTTGCCAAAGGGGATGACTATACACTTTTTGGCATTTAGCTTGAGGCCATGGCTCTGGCACCAGTTGTCTGTTTCTAGGAGTCCCTTTTGGAGGATGCTTGTGTTGGCTGGAGAGTCGATTATGGCGCCCAGTGTGCAGTCATCTGCGAACTTGGTCAGCCACAGTCCTTCCGTGTTGGCCTGTACCTCCGAGAAATATATACCAAACAAGACAGGTCCCAGGATTGAGCCTTGTGGGATGCCACTTGTAACTGGTTTGGAGTCTGACATGGCTCCAGCAATTCTAACCATGTGGGTTCTGTCCTTGAGCCAGTTTGCAACCAATCTAGTGACATAGGGGTTTATATTTAAGCTGGTGAGCTTATCTATAATGCCCGAGTGAGGTATTGTATCGAAGGCTTTTCCGAGGTCCAGATAGGCTGTGTGGACCACCTTCCCTTCATCAATGGCATTGGTGACTGTTTCAAAGAAGTCAACCAGGTTTAAGAGGCAGGATCTGCCCTTAACAAAGCTGAACTGGGTAGGATCCAATGTCTGTAAGTCCCCAATATCTTTATTTATAAGGTCCATGATGATCCTTTCCATAGCTTTGCAGACCAAGCTAGTCAGGCTTATGGGGCGATAGTTTCCAGGGTCCGTTGAGGCACCACCTTTTTGGAGAGGGACCACTGTTGCTGTACACCACTCTTTGGGTACATATCCTGTAGTAAGGCTGAGATTGAACAGTAGTTTTATGTTTGGGTTTAGCTCTTCTTGGAGTTCATGTAGGACGCAGCCTGGGACACTGTCTGGTCCCATTGATGCTGTATTTTTTGCTTTGGAGAGGGCGGCTCCCACCTGAGCATCTGAGATGTCAGGGGGGCAGCACTCTCCTGCGATAGATATTTGCCCTTTTGGTGGGGGGGGGGAGTTTGCACTGAACCTGTCAGCTAGGATGTTGGCAATGTCTGTGGGTTTGGTGTATTTTTTGTCATTTTGGACTAATTCTAAGCATATCTGGGAATTCCCACCCAGGTTCCTAACATAACTAAAGAAAGCCTTGTGATTATCCTTAGTGTCCTGTGCAATTTTTCTCTCGAAGCTGGCCTTTGACGATTTTATGAGTGCCCTTAGTTTTTTGCTAATACTGATCAGAGATGCCTTCCCTTTTTTGGATTTTGCTCTATCATGTAGTAGCTTCCTCCTTCTATTGTATAGTTTGTTTATGACTGGGGTCCACCAGACAGGTTGTCTGCCTTTGGAGGATTGGGTCTTGGTTTTATTTGGGATTGCATGATCCATGCATTCCTGAAGGTATTCATAGAATGCATTTATAAAGGATTCTGCAGTCTGGGACGTATTTTCCACAGGCCCGGGGGCTTTGAAGGATTCCACCTCGGTTTTGAGGAGTGTGAAATTTGCTTTAGAGAAGTTTTTCACTGTGGTTTTCTGGGCAGGAGGTGGGGTCGGGATGTGAATATCCAGTGAGATCAGTTTATGGTCTGATCTTACCAGTGAGGGATACACTTCTGGTCTGGAGCATAGAGTCCCCATGTTGGTGATGATCAGGTCCAGTATGTTTTCCCCTCTTGTGGGAGTGGTAACAAGTTGTTCCATATCATTTGAGTTTATGAATTCTAGGAACCTTTGGGCAAGGGTGTTGGAGCTAGAGTAATGCTCCCAATCTATGTTTGGGTAGTTGAAGTCGCCCAATATAATGGTGTTCGGAGAGACCTTCATATTTTCCAGTGTTCTCAGGAAGGCTGAGTGGGGTTCCTGGGTTTGGGAGGGTGGTCTGTAGCAGGCTATAAACTGGAAGGCAGTTTTACCCACTGTTAGTTGCACATGGATAGTCTCTGATGCTTCGTGCTTTGCCACCAACCTGGAGGTGTGGGTATCTTTGATGAATATCGATACTCCCCTCCTTTTGTGGTTCGGTCCAAGTTTTGGGGCCGAAAAGCATGGTATGAGGTATAACCTGGTAGTGTTGGGGTGCTCTTGGGAGTCCTGAACCAGGTTTCTGTTACTGCACAGATATCGATGTTCTCCATGCTAAGGAGAGTTTCGAGTGTGTGCATCTTGAGGTTTAGACTTCTGGCGTTGAGTAGCATTACTCTTAGTTTCTTATCCCTTGTGATACCTATGGAGGTGGGTTCGTCTTTTGAGCCTTGCCTAAAAAAGGCACTATGGGGGTAGCAAGAGCCTTTGCCAATATCCGAAAGCCCAGGGGTAACAGGTGCAAGCCATCCCTAGCAAAGCATCGTGGCTTGTCGTGCATATCATCCCAAGCTGACAGGCATTGGATCCCCTTTGAATGACACCAATACTTAAGGCAATTGTTGAAATTGATCATCTTGTCTTCATATTGTGGCATCATTCTTGGTGAGGGTAAGATGCTACTCAAGGTCAGGGTCATACCAGCCTGGGCTACATGCTCAGAGAGCTCCTCTATGTCTCTTTTCATGTAGTCCAGGGAGGTACGTCTCAGGTCATTCACACCAGCATGGACAATGACTGAGTCATATTTGTACTTGCCTTGGAGTGACCTGAGTGCTTGTGTTATGTGGCGGATCTTTGCATCAGACAGGCTGCTCACCGTGACCTTCTCCTTGTTCAGCCTGGTGAGCGGGACATCAGTGTGCCTGACGATAGAGTCACCTATTACAAGTGTATCAGGTGTGTTGTTTAGCCTTAAGGGCTGTGACTGTTCGGCAAACTGGCTTTGTGAGATGTGTTGCACGTGTTTTGTTTTGGGGTAGCGGTTGCTTGGTTGTCTGCTTTGGAGGTCTCTGCTGCTTAGGCAGATCTTTATTTAGAGCCTCCAAGTATGTTTTTGTGTGATTATGTGTTTGGTTTGCTGTCGTGGTAGGTCTATGCGAGACTGGAATTGTAGTGAGTGTGGTTTCCTTCTCCTCCTGACTGGTTATGCCAGTACTGAGTTGAGAGAGCTTAGCCTTCAGTTTGGCTATATGGTTGCATCTCTCACATGTGTTGGAATTTGTTGGGAGGAGGAGAGGGTTGTCTGTGTACATGAGGCAGTTGTAACATTGCCTCAAGATTCCCATATTCACCAGCTGGACCGGAGAGGAGATTGACAACTGACCTTTGGACATGCTAGAATAATATTGGGACTTCCTTTATAATTGAAAAGAAGGGCCAATGGAGAGTGAGGGTGTAGTGCTTTTAATTTTTAGTGCTGACTTATAATTGCTTTAGTGAGCAAGTGCCAGGTAACAAGTGCAATGTGTTACAGGTAACTTAAATGCAAAAACGACAAACAGTAACTTTCTTTCAAGCGAAGCAAGGAAATAAGTACAGTAAGCAATGCAGATATCACTAGGGATCCACAGAAGCGCTGAGAAGCTGCATTTTAGGTGGAATTAGCGTTCCAGGGGAAATAACAAGCATACAAACAAAGCTAGATTCAGCAGGCCCGGATCTAGTCTATGCTACAGCAAACAAGGTGTACCAATTTCAGTAAGATACAGTTCAAATATTCAGGCACTATAAACCTTTAACCAGAAATTCCCAGCTCAGAAGGGCAGAGTCCAGCCTCTCCTCCCACAAGAGTGCAGACCACGAACCTTCCTAATGTAAAATAACTGGCCAGAAGCCCAAGTGCTTAAACCAGAGCTAATACACTTTAAGAATAACAGACACTGAGCTCTCAATCAGCAGTTCCCAACTTAGAAGGATGAAAGCTACCTGTCCTGCCACGACAGTGCATGCCACAAACCTTCCTAATGTAGAACAACTGGTCTGAAGCCCAAGTGCTTAATCTTGCACTAGTCATTTAGCAGGTGAGAAGACAGATAATGTGGCAGCTGTGCATCACCAAGGGCCATGTAATTGCCATTCCTGATACTTGGAATTTGTCTGATAAGGCCATTTTCAAAGTACTTGTAAAGCAAGGACAGCAGTGAAATAAACTGGCAGGTATGAAACACAGAAGTATAACTTCCAGAGTTACACCCATGTTATTAATTATTCTATCATTCAGTTACAAATGAAGTCAATATTAAAGTAGATGAAAATCCATCAAGGCCAAATTTATTTTACCACTATCGCAGGAAGCTTAACTAAACAGCCCCTAACCATGGACCCATTCCTAAACTGCTTATTCTCATGTCCATTCTGACATTCTTTTTCCAAGCAATGAAAATGAAATAGCCAACGGCATCCCATATCCAAAGAGAATCAGTTGAATTCATTGACTCGTTTAGTATGCATAATGACACTTTCAAGTCAGAATGTCAGCTAAAACAGCCATGCAACCAATTACATTATAAATTATAGGGGATGTACAAGGAAAGGGACAGCATGTTTGAAGCGCATGTGCTGCATAAAGCCTCACCGAAGTGTCACAGTATCATTCCCGCGTATATGCTCACTTCGGTCACTTGTCCAAGTGTCTGGTTTCCCGTGAACCAGACTGCAGCACAAAACTACTGTAACCATACCTCTCAACTGTGCATCATTATAAGGAATGTTTTCATTTTCCATACCTCTCAACTGTGCATCATTATAAGGAATGTTTTCATTTTCCATACCTCTCAACTGTGCATCATTATAAGGAATGTTTTCATTTTCCATACCTCTCAACTGTGCATCATTATAAGGAATGTTTTCATTCTGAGTCAAAAAGTCCACGTTCCTCACTGGCTGACAGTCAAAGGGTCTATCACACATTCAGTGTTAAGACTTTCTAAACTGATATCCATGGTGAATAATACTGAGTCATATTAATCCATCAAAATAATATTTTTTCAGTATAAAGTAACACATTTTAGCTGTTCTGTGAACTTTGTACCTCAAGATATTAATAACCTGTTCTATATTTTCTCCATTTGTTCCACATTTTGGGAGGCAGTGTTCCACATTTGGAGACAGAATATTGAGAGCTATGGCTGTAATATAACTCTGTTGATAATAAAGAACAATTGGTTAATGACAGGGCTGAGAATAATGCCCTGACTATGACACAGGCAACCTCAGTTTGAACAGCTGCTCAGGCAATCACCTGAACATGTAAGGACATTGGACATGTTCATTCTGGCAGAAGAAGAGAGGTAGGTAAGCTTAGGGGACATTCATATTGTTTCATTTCCCTGATGGGGACCAGGAAAACAACTGCAGTAATGCTGTGTGAGGGTGGGCGTGATTTCCTGATAAGATCAACTTTGTGCAGAAGTGAGGGGGTTGGTTCAGTGCTGAGACCCACTACAAACCGCATCCCATATTTCTCAGCCTCTTTGAGAAAGAAATCTGGACAAAGCCATAAATAACTGGGGGACATAGCCCAAAATTAGTGACAATTTTAAAATATTGCTCTTGCAAACTTAGAAACTTGATAGAATAACAAGTTTTGCATCAGTATAACTTTTCTGATGGGTAAGAAGTCTGAAACTTTAATGTCTATCATTATTTTCTGACTTCAGTCCTGAATGATTTGATAATGATTTGCCGGGAAACCACACGTTTATGAAAAACAGATGAAAAATATGAAGCAAAAAGCTGGACATTCTGCGAAAATCTGGACAGTTGAGAGGTATGCCTCACCCTCAGTTTGTTACAGGGCATGTGCAAAGGTGGGGTGAAAATAGGTGGAAAGCACTCACTTGTCAACAGTATAATGCTACCCCTGGAAGCATCAAACTGTTCAAATCCATAATCTCAGCAAGTCTGGGGGGGATGAGAGGAATTGTTAGAACCAGTGGTTGAGTTAAGTTGCTGTGATCAGCTGATGGTCAGCTGTAAGGGAGCCTAAAAGTAGCTAAAAAAGACAAAAACACTACCCCAAAATTCAAAATTTCTAGTGAATGAACACTAATAGTGAACCTTCCACTGGAAACAGGTTGGAGTTAACATGTATAGCAAAATAATAAAACAAATGGAAATCTACTTGCATGAATGAGTGAGTTTACAGATGGAAATTCCACTCCCTCTGCTGTGTAAGATCATATCAAGAGTACATTCATAAATGACGGAGATGAATGTTGCTCCACTTCAGCCTGGTAACAACAGCTGTCTCACAGTACTTGGTTTCTGAGTTTTGCCTAGAGTACACTCTCTGTGGAGTCTGCATGTTTTTTGTGTGTCTGAGTGGGGTTTCACTAGTAAATTTGCAATTCTCTAAATTGTCTACAGATATCTTGTACATGCAGTGTGTGAATGTTTGCAACATTCAATAGACTGCCATCTGACCCAGCATGCAATTCTCTCTCTTGTGCATACTGAATGCCAGGCTAGGCTTCAGCTGCCCCCCAACTGGTTTAAATGGGTATTGGAAAATAAATTACATTGTAAATAAGATAGGTATGAAATAGTAAGGGTATCAGTTAAGGAACAAGGAATGGGTAAAGGAGGCCAAATAAGTGTGTGTGTGTATGTGTGTGTGTGTGTGTGTGTGTGTGTGTGTGTGTGTGTGTGTGTGTGTGTGTGTGTGTGTGTGTGTGTGTGTGTGTACTCTGATAGCTAAAGGTAGACTATTTCAGAAATGGGGGATGTGTTGGGTTAGGTATCTGTCACAGAATCTGGTGTTGTTGATGTGGTACTATAGGTTTAGGTCTTGAGAATGGATGTTTGCTTTGCCACAGGTTCTATTTAGGTGAAGGAGTTAAAAGAATCATAGGTCATTCATTGCATGAAAGGCAAAGCAGAGATCACCACTGAAAGTCTGTATAACACTGAGCAGAGGGATAGGTGTTTCAGTTTATCAAAGTAGAGACCCAAGATATTTCTGGTGGAGAAACACTGACATCTCTCAAGCTAGTTTAGGTGCTTAATGAGGTACATGCTTAGTGGTGGTAAGCAGTGGTGATGCAAGAGATATCAAAGGAAACTAGACTACATTTCTTGATGTTCACGGTAAATCCATAATTAATAAATTATTTGTTCACTCCTTGCCAGAAAATCTGAGTATCTAAATAGGATTTGATATCCATCCTCAATTTGCAGTAATCGGCAAACCTAGTTAGCCATAGTCCATTGATATCAGCTTTTTTTTTTTAATCACAAAAATGTATACCAACATGGAGGGGATAAGGACAGAGCCTTGTGGGACACAAATGGTGCCATTTTATTGCATGTAGAACCAATGCCCCCCCCCCCCCCCCCCCCCACACACACACACACACACCTTAACATTTAACATCATGGGTTTATTCTCACAGCCAGCTGCCAGTACTGGAAAATGCTGAGTTGAAAGTCTGTCTGTAATTACAGCATGGGGGGACCAGAGTCAATAGTCATAACACAGCCCAAAAAACAACTGTAGATGGCTTACACACCAGTAGTTTGTATGTGGTAATATCCTATATAAAATCATTGTTTTGTCTTAAGTAACATGTTTACACTGCAGACACTGTACCTCTGCTAAAAGTAACTAAATCAACAGCTTTAAAAGGAACAGTGTAGTCTAGTCTGTCCTTGGTGTTGGAATAGGCCAGATAGTTAGCATAACTTGTTAGACAATGCTCACAAATGTTTATATTTATTTTTTCCATTGGATCTAAATCCCTATAATTGGAGTTCTGCAAGCTGACACTTCACTGAGTTATAACCCATTGAGTCATTGTGAAAGCTCTAGTACTCTGTAATGTTATCACCTGCACAGTGACAGATAATGGAATCCAAAATTACCAGGTTATAAATTATACTGTCGGATTTGCATATGTCCTGCAATATAAGTTATAGAGGTATAACTGTTACACATGCTTTTGCTTGCATTTCACTAGAGTCATTTGCTCATCCTTAAGCTAATGTTGACTGCATTTTGGATTGTATATATATATTTTGAATTTATGTGGTATATTGGAACATAGTGAATTAACTATGAATGTATGTCCTGTTGCTGGAATAGTTGTACTTAACTATTTCTCTTTTTTTAATTTCTCCAAATGTTTTTATTTTTTTTAATACATTGATGGGAATGGGACCCACTCCGGAGTCAGGGTACAATTACAGTTCATGAAATTAACATGGCTTTAGACTTTGGAGTTTCCAAATAGTTTTAATCTCAGCACCTGGAGTACACCCAGAACCACATTCCTCTGCTGACATTGGGTTATATGTATTAGTAGCATAGTTGATTATACCTGACAATTCTTTCTGGCCCTGATGCTCCAATTATTATTGGAACTATCTCTGTCTCTTTATTCACCATTGCTCTAGCTTCTGCTTACAAATCCAGGTATTTTTATGATATTGTATTTCTCACTACAATCACAAGGTAATTAATAATGCTACTCTTGTCCATTTCTCTTGGTCTACAATATCTGGTTTTCTTGCACCTATTTTCATGACTGCTGGAAATGCATGGTCCCATGTTATCCAAACTTCATTATTACCAGTACTACTTAGTGGTTCATGTTTCCATTGCTTCTCAGCTACTTGTACGTTGTAGCATTTGTACAATCTCCAGTGCAACAGTCTTGCCATATTAATGTGTTTTCAGTATACAGACCCTCGCTCATGAGTGCATTGCAATCTACAGCAAGATTTTTTTTTTGGTTTTGTTTTTTTTTTTACAAAATCTGCACTTGTCTTTTTCTTCCTCTTTTTCTATAGACTTTGTAATTCAGCATGTACATAGCCCACTGTCTTTGGGCAAACAACATTAGCCTTTCAAATATGGTTTAAATTCACTTCTCGTTTGCCATTCCTGTGTCCAGTCTTTGTCAGCATGCAGCTGTTCTAGGAGTTGTGTGTACTTGCCATTATATTTGTCCCATGACTCCTTTAATATTTACACCAAAAACTGCATAGCAACCATTTATTAATAAAATTCCAACAATGCATCAGCATAAATAATAATCTGTTATAACAAAGATAAATCCAGCAAACAAAATAGCTGCCGGCAGCATAAATCCATTCACCTTCCATGTTAAAATTTAGAGTCAAATCCCATGTTCACTCTGAACATTCCACCATCTACAGAAGCAGTGTGTCACTATTCACTTCTGAATTCCGCTTGCCCAGAGAAAAAGGGGGGATCAGAATATGAGTTCAAATGACCCCCTTCTTACTCTGCCTATCAGCCTAACATTGCAGACTATCCCTTTCACAATTAAGACCTTTAACCAAATCCTTCAAAAACAATGATTTATGAACATTGAACAAATCTAAACCAGTATTGCTTAAGTGAACTCCATCCGCACTTTAGCAGGAAGGATCTCTGTAATCAAAATCCCTGTGCTCAATAATGTATGAACCTATCTCATTAAAAACCCTTGCCACTCTGTGTCCGACAAATTGCCTCACTGTTTCAGTAGCCAAAAAACTGCCTGCTTACCTCCAAACCAGCCTGGGAATTATCTCAGACCATTCTATAACAATCTGAGGGAATTTTTGCTTTAAAGTTAATACGTCGGCAAAAATCTTCTCCAACAAAGCTCTTTTGGGCAATCATCCCAAATAATTTTTGCCTAAATTAACAAAAAAAAAAAAAAAACAGGGTAAACCCAACTCTCCATGAAACTCCTCAAATTCCCACATCTCTTCCCAACAAAGACCAAGGAAACTACACTAAATTAATTTCCAAATGTCTCAATCCAAGCCTAACATAGCTCCATCAAGACAAATCACTGCTTGTTTCTCTATCCAGTAAACAAAAGATTAGCCCAACAGAACAATGGATCCACCAACAAAACAAAAGATTATTAAATATTATCTCACATAACATAAATGGGACTATCTAGCTGCCCTCTGAATCAGTTCTACCCACTTACCTTCCTCAGTAAGTCTTGACACTCTCCCAGTCCTAAACAATTAAGCCAAAAATCTACTGCCATTAATGTCCTGACATTCCAAAGCAGTTCTTATCCTACATATAAACTGCAATGCAAATATGCAAATACAACTTTGCTATTAGCTGAACAAAAAACAATCCTCCATTCTACCACCCTGCAGTTTCTCAATTTCCTAAGCCAAGGCAATGGAGATAATAGGCACGCAATATTACTCTGCATAATAACCTTCTGACCATTCCCAACTGGTCTGTCATTGATCTCTAGAACCAAATTACTACAGAAAGATCTGCAAAACAAATAGCTGTTCACCTTAACAACCCCAGCATTTCATCAACTCTAAATGCCTCTGTGTACATAATTACTGCCAGTGCTGCCCAAACCATAATATCACCTTGATCACATGCCAACACACACACACACACACACACACACACACACACACACACACACACACACACACACAAACCCTTTCAACAAAACCCACAGCACCGGTTTATTTACAGGAAAATGACTATCCCCTTTTCGGGTCTATGTTAAATCATCGAATGCTTAAAAAAGCGAATGGTGATTTATTGAACCCATGTAAGTGAAAGTGTACAATCTTGAATGCCTAGAACAATTGCTGTTCCACAAAAAAAAAAAATTTTAAATGTTACATAAAGTGGGGGGCTTTGCCCCCCCCACACACACACCCTACTTAAATATACCAATTTCGAGATCGCACTACAGTGACGAAAATGGCAAAGTAACAGAAGTGGCCATTTGATTTCTTTCCCAGGGAAAGAATTTGCTTATATGCCATTGCGCTATTTTGCCTTTTTGTGCTTTCGAGTTCGATCAAGATGTATTTGAAAGAATGCATCTTCGATCATTTCATAGGAGCCCCCCTTTTCAACTTTGCATTCTCTGCCAGCCTTTCCATAACCTGCCTACTACCCACACCTTTGTCGATTTCTTAAGATCCACCAACCTTGCCACTGAACTCAACGCCACCAAATGCACTTTAATAGATCTCACCATATGACCAAAAAACAACAAAGGACCACACACCTCATCAGCAAAACAACCAAACACTTCTTTTCTTTAACCAGCAACAGCCAAACAAACCCTGAAAAAGCAGCAACTGCTGCATTGTAAGCCTTTCAAGTTACCTAGCTCTAGCCATAAGTTCTAGATCAAGCAACCTGCTGCACCTCTCCAAGCTTCCATATCTAGGAAGGCAGCACCACATAATTTTGCCTTGTGCTTGGTATTAGGACCCAAAACCTGTGAATCTGAAGACAAGAAGGGCTATCAGCTGCAATATTTACAACCTGGGACATACCTGGCTGAAAAACTGAAATTAATTAAACTGTGCATCATTAATTTCCCATAAAACTGACAACACTAAAACTGATTTTATTAACTTCATAGCCAAAACATGCACCACAGCTATATTATCCGACAAGAAAATAAACATCTTGTTCCACAACTTCTCTTCTCAGTCCATCACTGCTATCCAAATTGGCATGAGTTCCAAGAACATCACATCTCTCCTCCACTCCGTTGGCCAATTCTCTGGCTAGGGCACAGAAAACATTCCCGAACAAAAAATGCCCCATGGCATTTGATTCTGCCATATCGATTTCCAAATTTAATGTCTCATCATGCACCAGTGTCTCTTCCCCAAATGATACCCCATTAAAATCTGCCAGAAACACTGCCCAGAGTGCCAAGTCATCCGTCAACATCCCTGAAACCCACACCCAGTGATGCTTAGCCTTACTACCTCTCAAAACATAACCAATGACCTACAAAAAGCTTAGCTTATCACTGCATGCACAAAATTCAGCACTCACAGCAACTATGTCACCTCACAAAACCTCACCTTCTTTATTCAGAAGAATGCATCAATGTTAGCTCTCAACTTAACCAACTTACCCACTGGCAGAAAAAATAACTGGTTCTTTACATCCTTGTTCAAGTCTTAAAAATTCAACACCTGACTTGGCCCCTCAACCTTATCATGTGCTAATGGTACTTCCAGTGCCTGCAGATCGTGGAAAGCCACTACTTTATCCTCACTAATTAGCAAAAAAATGATCTAAGTAATGAACTTCTTTCTGTCCTGACACCCTCTTCTGCCAAATCCAGTGCAATGTTGAACTAAATTTATCAAAGATGGCATGCACCATCACACACCCATCAGCATTGCCTTATAAAAGTAACCAAGCCCCTCCATGCTGAGCAAAGACCAGTTTAGTTTCCCGATTGTAATGAGGTGGAAAGCTGTCTCAATGTCCACTTTGACTAACCAAGGAGCCTGAAATTCCCGGATTGGCTGCACTGCATCTTCCAAAGACTCACATTGCACCTGGGCATCAGATCTACAGATGAAGTCATTCACTGAAACCCCTTCCAGATAAGATAAATGATGCAGCAACCTAAATTCACCACACTTCTTCTTCTTGGGAACTAGACCCAGATGGAAAATGATGTAACTGTCAAAGGTTGCAGTCAAAATGTGCCTAAAACTTTAATGGCCTCCATCTCTTTCTGTAATAACCTACAGACAATAGCTTCCTTCCCCTTTACTGATTGTGACAAAGAATCCCACTCCCTCCTATCACCAATTTAACAACCCACTCTTGAAACCCTCAAAGTATTCCTGACTCTCCTTGGCACCAAGGAAGCAACCAACAAGAGCCTCTAACAGCACTCTTTGCTGGATATCTACTGGTGTTAAAAGCCCAGCATGTCCCTACTGCATCCTCTGAACCTCTCAATTGCTTCCCTTGCCCCCAACACACACTTTCCAGCATTGTCTCAAGCCAAATATTCGCATGGCTAACCTTCCAATGAAATGCCTTATCAAAGGCTTTCCTATTGTGGAAGCACTGATTGTACCACAACAAGGCATTACCTGGCCTCAGCATCTGGGCCTCATGGATCATCAAAAAATATGCCACATTTTTTTTCCAGCAGTACCACGATAAAACAGACAAAAACCCAGGACTCAATTGTCCCAGGTCTGAGCCCTAAAGTTGCCCAGCCTCTAGATACCCAAAGCTGCTAACACAATAACCAAATCTTTGGTTCCTGGACCTTTTGCATCAATCAATCAGTCTCTGCATACTGTCCACATAAATCATGTTAAATATGTCTACAAACTCCCCTTTTCATATCTTCTACTAACAGCTACTATAATGTGGGCTATCATAAACATTCCAACCCGCCATCTGATACAAGTCTCAATCGCCATACAGACCCCCTGGTTGCATCCCCATGTCCAGCACATTATCCTCATCTATCTGTACAAGCTCCTGATCATCCTGGCCCATAGGCTGCTCTAAGATTTCATGTCCTGCAAACCACACCCCCCTTTAAACTTGCTCTACCCACTTGCCTACTTGCTTCTTGTATTTGCTCATTAAATGACATAGTTTTCAGTAATCTGGACCTCTCTAACCCTTCTAAATCCTGCAGCAACTGTGATAGCCTGTCATTAACCACCCCACCTTCAACTTGTGAAACAGTTTATCTGCAGGTGGCTGGGGCTCCACCACCACACCATTGCTGGCCCCTTTGCTCCCACATCTCGGCAATTTCCTCAACCTTTTTCCTGCAATGTTTCCCCTGGTCTGTTCTGGGCTCTTTCACCACCTTTTGTTTCCTCCCTTCTCTGGTATGACTTCCTGATGCTGGCTCTGCTGGTGACTCCCTACTGGAATGCCCAGAAGACTCCATCTGTGAAGAGCTCCTCCACTTGGCACACTCACCTGGCCCCAGTCTTTTAGGACTTGCATTTTGACCATCTGCAAAACAAACAAAAAAAATGTAGTCACCAGCTCCTCCACTATGAAACTTAAAAGACCCCCCCTTTCCTAAGCCCTAACCTTGCCCTCCCATTGCCCCTTTCCCACCTTGCTAAACTACTAACTGCTATGACCTGCTGGTCATGAGCTGTAAACCCAAGCCCATTCAAAGATGGCTAGCCTTCTCTGGGTACCAAGCTCCCTTTCTCAAAGGAACGTTCAAAATAAACTAGCCTCTCCAGTCCTCACTCAGCCTGTTTTGTTAAATTTTTTTATATATTTATTCTATATGACACCCCCACCTCTTTTCCCAGCACAAATGTAGCCTGTAACTGAGGCCCGCTAGAAAGAGACCACTGATCCAACAGCTGCACAGGCATATGCAAGGCCACCCATCCTGAGGAACCATAGTCAATAACCCAAAGTGAAAAGAAACCCTGTACCTTCTGTCTATGAAGGAAAGACCTTTAGCCCAAACTCTCAACTGTGCAGATCTATTGCGGAATGTCCAGATTTCTGCCTTGTATTTTGGTTTGTTTTCCACAAAACATGTGACTTTCTGGCAATCACAGATGATTAAAGTCACTAAATAATGACATTCATTTGAGGTTTAGACTTTATATCCTTCAGAAAATGCATGCTAATGCAAATGCTGTATTTCTAGCAACTTGTAAATTCAAATGAGCAATATTCAAAATCTGACACAATTTTTTGTCCTTTCTCCACTCATCCCTCATTATATTAGTTTTTGTCTGAATTTCTTGTGCTAGGAGGTTGAGCGGTATGAGTTGACCATTAAACTAACCTCTCTGCAAGTAATAACTAAACCTTCTCATGCCTGCCCACCTTGCTCCCAGACACTGTCTCCTACTAGTAACTGGAAGACCCGATGCTGAACACCTTATCCACTCACTATACTTTGAAAGTTGTTATTCATAGTACAAAACCTACATCTTCACCAACAGAATACCAGCACCAAACCTACCAGCCATCCCTATGCTCCATTCTCCTTCAAATACTTTAAATTCACCCCGAACCATGTATAACTACAGACTTTCAATCATTCTGAAAAAAACATGTTTCTGAATCAATATTAGTTTTTTTCAGTATCTTTCTTAGTTTCTATTAAATCCTCCTTGATGGAACTACCATGCATTAATGGCTGCTCCCACGTCAATGCCGTTGTGACCTCTGTACTCATACGTCTGCCATCTGCAACATGGGTACATGCTGATGCAACTGCATAACCTGATCCATTCAGAGGGAGACTGAGCACTCTAGACATTTAAAAGGATTGTTAGCAAAGGAGTGGCCAAGAGTTTTCTTTTACTCCTTATAACTCCGCATGTTGAATGACCTTCTGTCAAGGCATCGTGTCTTGCAAATAATTTAATTAATGGTTTTGTCAACAGTCTTTTAAAATTACTTGTACTAAATATGTGCTCACCTTCAAAAGGAAAGTCAAAGCAGTATCCTTTTATAAAAGGGATTTAACTGACAAATAAAAATTACAGACCTATATTCAAGATAAGTCTCAAGAGAAGGTAGTGGAGAAAATTGTTCAAAGTAAGTGCTCTTCTTCCTCAAGAGATATGGCCTTTTGTATGATGTATAAATCATATTCAGAAAAGTTATAATATGGACATCCATGCTATCATTATGTGCAACAGTGCATGACATAACAGAAAAAAAGGTAGGACTATGTCTTGTTCAAGCTCACCTTCAAAATGATCAGTCCTTGGTGCCCTGCTATAACAACAGCAATAAATGCTATATACTTCAGCACAGTACAATTAACAACTATACAGTATGCTGCTGACTCAGTTCTGTTTAGCTCATTACTGTCTCTGGGCAGTGCCAAAGTTAACTTCATCACGATGAACCAGGATTTTCTTACCATCAGTCATATCCTTAATGCCACTTAAACAAAGGAAGGAAAAAGACAGTGACAGAGCTCTCTTCTTAAGATCACTAATAGTGCCAAATCAATTAAAACATTACCCTGTTTAATACAGTAGTGCCAAATCAATTAAAACATTACCCTGTTTAATGCAGTAGTGCCAAATCAAATAAAACATTACCCGGTTTAATGCAGTCTATGTTCTAGTCAGCCCATTCTTTCAACATCTTAGTCCACCTAAAATAGGTTCTAAGATCTGGGATAAACTGTAAATCCTTCATTACTTTTGTAAAAGGTTTATTTATAACAAAATGCAGACACTGCTTCCATCATATTATTTGGAAACTAATATTTCTGTAACAATTTTATGTATCTCATATATGGCTCCGAATACAGATCCCACCATTGTCTATTCCTCCATGCATAAACTGGCTTACGTTCCGGAGCACGATATCCTACATCCAGCTACACACTATTTATTGTTGCCTCTTTATGCAAGTACAGAGATTAAGCTAGATTTGTTTAATGACACAGTACTACATGGATACTTATAACCTTAAAACACTGAATCTTTACGGAGTGCAGAGATTCATGAATACAGGCAATAGCGAGTTACTGTACATACCCTTGTATGAAATGGACTGTTCTCTAACATTTATTGCTACCTAAATTTAGGTTCCATCATGGAGGAGCTGAAATCTCATCTCCTTGACATATGAATAACATTTTTAGCTATCAAGCTTTCACTTTTCTTTTCAAAACATCTAAGGACATCATCTTGACTGCTTTTAATCCAGCATTAGGTAAAATACCTAGCTCATTTCATTTTTTGTACTTGACATAAATATAAATGAACTTCATTCAACATCACTAAAACCTTCTCTCATGTAACCATTTCCTCTGCATCTTTGTACATCACCGTCTTTTTGATTTCCTGCTCCAAGGAGTGTAAAACAGTACTGATAGGTAACTTCAGTTTGTATGGCAATTGTACAAGTATAGTTTACATACATGACTATAAAAAGGAATTTAGCTGCTCAAAAACTTGTGGCTTGTTTTCCTTCTGAAGACAGATGTGGCTGGTTTCGTTCCTATTCTATCCCTGTTGGGAACATTTACTGTACATTATTATTTCACAAATTTATTTAGTTTTTTAATATAGTGTGACTTTCTTAACTTGATTGAACATATTAAAAACGAAAAGTGCATTTTATTTTAAATAAATATTTCTCAGAGTAACTTGGATGCAAGGTGTCAGTCTACTAGTTACAGAATCATTGCAGTACTGTTGACCACCTTGTCCTTTACAAAGTAATTTTGATAATCAGTTGCTAAATATTAACTTTATTGTGTTGAAAATTCAGTTGCTATTTTTCCCATGAGTGACAGGTCAATGTTCTTTATAGATTTTAATGTTGCATACATGAATTAATTGTCAAATTCAATTTTGTTTTCTTAACGTTTGAAGTAATAGATTACAAAAATGTAAACCTTATTCTTTATTGTATTATTTCTTCCAACAAATTTTATGTGATGATAATATATGTTGTTCTGCCTGAAATAAAATCTGCACTCTTGAATTACGTCAAATAAATTCAGTAAACCTAGAAAACAGGTCATAAAAATCGCACATTGTAAATACATACAGAAAATCAGTGAAATGGGCTTTCACTGACTACAATTATATGGAAAGTTGAGCTGTCTTCCTAATAACCAATATTGAGAGTCTTGTGACTGTCTTTAAAAAATGTTAAACTACATATTACCATAATTCATATGCAGCTTCCTCTTGCAAAACTAAGTCTTGTGTATATATATAATAGAAAGATCATTGCTTAAGAACCTCATGGAAAAGTAACAATAGAATCTAAATCCAAGATGTGTTCATGAAATGCAAATACTGCGATAAAATTTTGTGCCCTTGCATTAATTCAGTAATGTACTCATTGCTGCTGATTTCAAACACTTCAGATTTAAAATATACCACAATCAGATGAAAATCCTGATAAAATGCAGTTTACAAAATTAAATTCTATGTGAAGAAACAGGTTTTCATGAGACAGTTGCATGACAGCTAACAATAGCATAATACCCTTGAAGATTTCATGGACAGCAAAAATTACTGGAGGAATTTAGAATGTTTTTCCTATTTATCAATGAATAAAAGGCTATATGTTTCTATCTAGTTTTTACAACTCCACAGATTTTCTAAAACAAATATGCTCTTTAGAGTAGCCTGTTTTAATAAAGGCAGGCAGCCATTTCTTAGCCTACCTCTTGTCTGAAGCAATGTTTGTTTAGATAAAAATTGCAAATGATAAAAAAGCCATTACAAGTTTAAATTGCTGTCCTGCTACTGAGTTACATGTTAAACAGTGAAGACTTTAATGCAGCCTATATTTACGAAGCAGTCCAGGTACTCTGTGACTTAAAGTCTCTTGTGCTCTGAAGACACAGTTGCTGTTGTTTGATATACCTGCCCTCCCAACTCCTTCCCATTGTCTTTCCAAACCTGGTAGCCCTTGATATGTTTGACCCCTCTGCTAACTTAATGGTTGTAAACTTGCGAAGATGAAAAAACAAACTCCTTCGAGCACAGAAAAAAGCCACCAACACTCGAACTTGAAAGCAGTAATATCCGCTAAAATGATGTCAAAGCCTTCGTTCAACAACACTTTTAATTTATTTCAAAACTTTAAGTGCGAAACTTTACATGCACTTTTCGTCAGGGCTCCTGCCCCAACTTCATCAGAAAAGACAAACACGCCACTAACACTCTATTATATAAGCAATTAAAACATTGTAAATTGATTAATTTAAAACAACCGTAAAATCTGTTTAATCTTTTAAAATAACACCAAAAATAGCACCGAAAATAGTTGAAACAACTCAAGTAAGACACCAATAGACATATACGCTCTTATAGCCCATTTGCTGAAGCTTTTGTTGTGATAAACATATATTTGTAATGTTTCTACAATATTGTATTAAAACTAAAATTAAAACCTACTGAATATATTCATCAGTTCGTTCATTACTTCTTGCCAATGTTAAAAATGTTGTAAATGTTGTGCTACTGTTACCGAAAGACTTCAGGTACAGTGGTATACCCAAAATAAACTTTAGTGAACTCTAAAGTGGACCTTCCACATTCATATTGAAACTTAGCCTAGTAAATTCATGTCATGCCAAACACTTATCGAAACTACATCATAAATAATACATCCTGAAATAAAATGTACCTAATTGGTAGTATTAACCAACATTTTTATGCTAAACACATTTATATTTAAGAAAGCATATGAAACTTAAAAAACATTTATGCTGAAAAATTTTTATGAATATATATATACATAAAGTGCTTGTGGCTTCTATGTATGTTATTACATCACTAAGAAAATAGCCATGGGACTTAAATTAATATTAATATACTAACCCTCGAACTATAAATTAATCTAAATAGTGTTAGTAAAAATCAAATGTAATAACTAAATATTTATATATTATTAAAAAATCCATTAGTTACTTTATTTTATTCTATTTCAGTCATTTAATAATCTATCAACATTAAATATCTAAAATTAAATGCTAACCTTTAAAAACTACAATGATAAAATGTTGAAATTTTGAAATATTATCAAATATTATCAATAAGTCCCCGGTCATCTCTTTAAATTTTTAAGTCTCAAGATGCATTTAAGGGAACACATTTCATTTATGCCTGGAAATCTACAAGCATTAGTCCTCAATATCAGAAACAAATAGATATATTACTCTAAACTCAAAATTATGACCTGGGAACTAATATTTATTATTTACAAACTTATTTCCTCCCTCTATAAATTTACAAATTTGTCCCACTTGTGACTCTAACCCCAAAATTGAAACATATGTACCTTCTCTTTGCTTTCACCTCCATTAATATTTCATTCAAGAACCCAAATTTTGTGTGAAAAAATCAGTGATTTATTAATCCTCATCAAATTCCCCTTCTATAAAGGTACCAGCTGCCCTTTTACAACAGATTTTTTGACAGCTGGTAAAATGGAGGTACATGTTCGAATAGGTCTCTTTTCTATAAATTTTGGACAGGTAGGCTTTCTTTTCATAATCTTTCCTTAAAGAAACATCCAGATAGTCTATGCTGTTTTTATCATGTCTAAAACTGAAACAAAGAAATTGTGTTGAGTCATTAAACCCTGATAAACAATCTTTCAATTGGTCCTCTGTCCCTTGGAACAAGATAAAAATAAACCGTGTGTAATATAAGATATTAGCTTTAAATATTGTTTAATACAAAAGACCTCTCCCAATAGGCCATGACTAAATTAGCTATGGCAGCCCTACACCAATTTTTGGTGGTAAATGTCGTTGTTGAACTTCAAATAATTGTATGACAAAACTGTGTCTATTAGTTCCTCAACTAGTTTCTGCATTCAGTAAACACAGCATATTAGCTACCCATTCAATGGATGCAGGAATATAAATATTTCACATCAACTGTCACAAAATAAGCTTGAGGGAAAAATTCTAACTTATTAATAAATTTCAAAAAAGACCATGAGTCTTTAGAAATTTGGCTTTCATTTACTATGTACTTTTTCAAAATATTGTCTAAAAGTTTTGCACAAGTGTATGTAGCGCTCTTCCTTCCATCGACTAAAGGTCTCATTGGAGGGTTCACTAGATTCTTGTGAATCTTTGGTATCCCAAATAAATATGGGGTTCTAGGAAACAACTGCTGCAAATATAAATAGGTATCCCTATCAATTCTGGCTTCAATATATAACTCTTCTATGAATGCTTTGATTTTCATATAGGCACCATTCATTTAATTAATTGAAGCCTTACTATATGTCTCACTATCAAGGATAGTGTACATTCTAGAATCATAATCATTTTGTGACATAATTACCAATCCTTCACCCTTATAGGGTTTCATAATACGTATGGGAGCTTGGCACAAATATTCAAGTAAGTCCCTATCTTCCTTACTAATATTGAAATTAAAATTTTTCTTGTAAATGTTAGATCTCTCCAAGTTCCTAAGATCTAACTCGGTGGCATTTTCAAAAAGAGTCACCAGGGGGTGCAATGGAGGGTTGTACACACTACATACATACAACTCGATTTCTAGTGGTTGTTTTTACCCATTAATGCTGTTAAATTTATTTTTCTACAAAACAATTTCAAATCCAGCAATGTATTAGCTAGGTCAATAGGGCATGAAGGAACGAAAGTGTACCCTTTGGATAGTAAATCAACAATTTCTGGGTAAATCTCAATACCTGAATAATTAAATATTTTAAAGTCACCACTAGAGTTCATTAAAACTTCATATCGAACCTGATCATTTAAAATTGGATCATTTAAACTTGAATCATTTAAAATTGAGCTAGAAATGACTACCATTTCTTTCTCTTGTTCCTCATCCCTCTGTTGTTCTGTTTCACCTGTTGAAAGTTTCCGTTCTGAAAATTTTGCTGGTGCTGGGCCTGGTCATTACTTTCAGCCCTTTCAAGGTTTCTCAAGCTACTAGTGTTTTTACGGATGTTATTGTTTGTTTGATTAAGGAGCGGCCACGGTGGTGCAGTGGTTAGCATTGCCACCTCACAGCAAGAGGTTCTCCGGTTAGATCCTCGGCTGGGGTGCCTTCTGTGCGGAGTCTGCATGTCCTCCCTGTGGTCGCGTGGGTTTCTTCCGGGTGCTCCGGTTTCCTCCCACATCCCAAAGACATGCTGCAGGTGGGTTGGACACTCTAAATTGGCCCTAGGTGTGCATGTGTGTGTGCCTTCTGTGGAAGGATGGGCGCCGGGCTGGCAACTTGACACTGTAAAACTTCACTGCCAATTAATGTGTGGACATGGTGATCCGCTGTGGCGACCCCTAACCGGGAAAAAGCCGAAAGAAGAAGATTGTTTGTTTGATTAAGCCTTTCACTGCGCCTTAACTCATTATTGGCGCACGATTCACTTACGCCCGGTTCATTGTTGTTAGCTTGTTCACTTTGATGTAACTGGTTCCCAACTGTACACTCTCCAGGCCTTTCATCAGGACACTCAGAGGGAACAGTTAAAATTCCTTGAACAATAGGGGGTTTCGGGTAAGCCTTCCCTTCCCTATAGTCCTTAATGTCCCGTGCTATTTTCTTTGCTTTAGTATTTTTAATTTTAACCATATGGTCATCAATGCTAGAAAAACACCATTCATAATCGAAACGGTATCTTAAAAAGTTAACATCATCTTTAATAGATTGATCTAACTCTTCTAGTTCCAATAAAAGACTGTCCACCAAAATTTCGTAATGGGTGCACATGTCCAACAGTTCAAGTCCATGTTTATCAAATAAACTTAATAAAGCTTTGTGAAAAGGGGTTCCCTCCTTTAAACCCGAAGGGAATTGCCACTGCCTCAAGCCTTTAGGTACCACCTTCAAATTAACACATTCACGAAAGTACGCTATTTCAAGTTGCAGTTTGCGTACGTTAAATAACTTAACATCGAAATCATTCAGTTTGACTGCCAGATCAACGCTTACCTCTTTCATTGAAGTATTTGGTGTGCTTTGAGAACCATTATCAAAAACAAATGGCCTATTAATCCAAGCGTTGAAACTAGCTAAAGCGACTGGTGCTACCGGTGCCCCAACCTGGTTCAAGTTGTTAATTCCGTTTAAGAAACCATTAGAATTCATAGTCCCTTGGTTAGAAACAGCTTGTGCTCCACTACAGCTGCCCCTTGCGTACCTTGTAAACCTCATATATCGATAGAAAAAGACACCTCCATGGGACTATCCCTCTGCGTTGAATTTGGTACAAAATTCCCTTTCGTACCATTAATATGCTGCGAACCCATCTGTGCGTTAGTGACTGCGTCTACCTTTTGAGTTAATGTTTCAACTTTTTGCATAAGTAGGTTAATCAATGTCGTTAAATTCCAGTCATTACCAGACTGTTCAAAGGACGGGGATGGACTGCTCGATGATGTAGGCTCCATAACAAACAAAATGAACAAACTTGCGTAGATGAAAAAACAAACACCTTCGAGCACAGAAAAAAGCCACCAACACTCGAACTTGAAAGCAGTAATATCCGCTAAAATTATGTCAAAGCCTTCGTTCAACACTTTTAATTTATTTCAAAACTTTAAGTGTGAAACTTTACATGCACTTTTCGTCAGGGCTCCTGCCCCAACTTCATCAGAAAAGACAAACACGCCACTAACTAACACTCTATTATATAAGCAATTAAAACATTGTTAATTGATTAATTTAAAACAACCGTAAAATATGTTTAATCTTTTAAAATAACACCAAAAATAGCACCGAAAATAGTTGAAACAACTCAAGTAAGACACCAATAGACATATACGCTCTTATAGCCCATTTGCTGAAGCTTTTGTTGTGATAAACAGATATTTGTAATGTTTCTACAATATTGTGTTAAAACTAAAATTAAAACCTACTGAATATATTCATCAATTCGTTCATTACTTCTTGCCAATGTTAAAAATGTTGTAAATGTTGTGCTACTGATACCGAAAGACTTCAGGTACAGTGGTATACCCAAAATAAACTTTAGTGAACTCTAAAGTGGACCTTCCGCATTCATATTGAAACTTAGCCTAGTAAATTCATGTCATGCCAAACACTTATCGAAACTACATCATAAATAATACATCCTGAAATAAAATGTACCTAATTGGTACTTTCATAACTTAATACTTAAGGTAATCTAAATACATAACCAACATTATGCTAAAACACATTTATATTTAAGAAAGCATATGAAACTTAAAAACATTTATGCTGAAAAAATCGTTCTGACTTTAACAACACAAAGCGCTTGTGTATATATAGTCCAATCCGCCTTAGCGTGATATGGACATGCGTTCTGGAAATATGCACTCCAAAAAGAAAAAAAATTAATTAACAATGTTTTAATTGCTTATATAATAGAGTGTTAGTTAGTGGCGTGTTTGTCTTTTCTGATGAAGTTGGGGCAGGAGCCTTGACAAAAAGTGCATGTAAAGTTTCGCACTTAAAGTTTTGAAATAAATTAAAAGTGTTGTTGAACAAAGGCTTTGTCATCATTTTAGCGGAACGTAATGGTTGTCCTCCTCCTATCCCTGGCTTGATCATGTTGCACATTACAAGACCCTCAACAGTGAACCATTTATCAGCTTTTATTTTGTCGTGTAGTTTATTACTAAAGAAAAAAAAGTTTCAGTCAGATTTAACTTTATTGCTTAAAATCATCACAAGGTCATACTAACCTGTAAGTATACCAGTTACTGTAAACTAGCCTGTTTGGTGGAAATATATAATGATATAATAATGCAACACCTGTGTGGAAAACCAGGTAGATTCTAAATTGGGCAGCAGAGTGAGACTTGGGTGGGAGAAGGTGTGGCAGAAAATGTGTATAGGGGAAAGTGGCATGATGTAGCACATATGGCTGAGGGATTGTTAATGATACATCAATATCCAACATGTAGGAAGATGTGGATATTGAAATGTGAAGGGGGAGAATCAGAAGGATGAGAATGGCAGAATTACTATGATATGGGGCAGGAAATATAACAGAGTGGGATGTTAGTAGGAAGACATGGTCTAGTCTGAGGCAGAGTGAAGAGAAGCCAGGATAAATTAGATAGTGGAGCATTGGAGGCAACTGGGGAACAGATATAGAAGGGCAGGCAAGAATCAACCCAGACTAATACAAGTAGGGGACAGATGAAAAATATAGTGTAGGATAGGAGGTAGGTATGAGAGAGGAGTATAATGACAGGAATGATTCAGCACAGGGAAGGACAGTGGAGGAAGGAGGCAACACATGGATGCCTACCGTGGGACCAGAAGAGAAGAGGAATCAAAAGAGAAGGAAAGAAGAAGAAAAAGAAAGAAAGAAACAGCAGCATATGAGATGAGATTATAAACGAGGAAGGCTGGAGTGGAGAACACCGGAGAGGACATGCATAGAGTGCAGTAGGGTTATGAAAGGAATCTACTGCAGAAGGACATCAGTTAGATATGATAGTGGCAAAGGCTGGGACTGGTGCACACACACGGGAAAAATATACAAGTAAGAAAGGTAGCTAAAGGTTAGGAAATGAGCAACAGTAGGACAACCAGTGTGGGCACAACAAAAAGATTTAGGTGACTGGTGGTTCAGTTGAGTAAAATATTAAAAATCTGGGCAAGACAGACATGGCAGATGCTGTTAGAATGGGACGATACTCAATAATTAGACTTAATAAAGCGATAAAGATGATGACCTCGTGTTTACAAAGGGGGAACGGGTGGGCACATAGTACTGCATACAGATTCCAATCAATAGGAAGACCTGAGGAAATAAAGGCAGAGCTAAGAAGGTGGAAAACTGATGCCAGGAAGTAACACAGAGCTAGCATTTTCTAAAGTGCTACCTATGCCAGCAGCATACCGATGAAAGACTATAAATTGCAGAAATACAAAGAGTGGTTGCTTCACTGGACAAAAACGAAAAGCTTGTGGCTGGTAGGTGGTATGGACAGTTATCATGAAGGCCAATATTTATTTATTTATTTATTTTGCCAGTCACAGGTTCCAGTTTAGCAAATAAGGAAAAGTAATGCCTAAAGCTGGGTTGGAATGAGGCAGCTTCACATTCCAACATTTAACCAAAATGGTAGCAGATATGGATGTCATGAAAACAGACACAGTGAAAACCTGCCACAATGATGACTAAGAGTCTGGATAGGAAGGAGGGCAGATGAAAGTAATGATGGTGTATAGGAGAGCGAACATTACTGATATAAAAAGGACGTGTACTAATAAAAAGGTAGTAGGATACCAAAGTGTAAGGGCATGACCTGCTTAAGAAAGAAAAAAGGAGGAATAGTTGAAGAGAAATGATGAGCTATATATGGAAGGACATCACATGTCTGGCTATAGAGTAAAATGGGGGGGGGGGGCATTGTCTCATAAAAGTGGTGTAGAAGGAAGTAGTGAAGCTAAGATCCCAAATAAGCATACAAGGACAGGAAGGGGGCAGGGTTAACTTTGTAGAGAGACACAGTGAAGTGCACTCCAAAATGTCAAAGCAGAAGGAGGGAAAACTGTGATGGAGAATAAAGAAGTTTGTAAAAAGGGGTGGGAGAGTCTGACTCATGAGAATACTCATCTATAGGGAACAAAATAAGAGATCCCAGGCCCCAAGGTTGAGAGGAATGGGGAAGAGTGAGGTTCAGATAATGAAATTCTGGATGTGATCCTTCTGAGTTTGGAAGGGGGTCAGGGATATCCAGACAGGGTACTGGTAGACAAGAATGATCACACCACTGTATGGTTTAGATGGCTGTTTATCAGAAGTGCATAATGCAATACTGCAAGTCCTGACATTTCAAAAATGAATGCATGATTCTTATAGATTCATAGATTGTTTCCAAGCAATGACCCAGATGGCCTTTCTAACTCTAGCCATGTTTTTCCAAAAGAATAATGATGTCCTGTATCCAAATAGGACATTGAGGCCAGGCATTTATAAGCTACCTCTGTCCATAAGGGACATGGGTGCCAGGCCTGGTGTAAATTTCCCATTCCCCATCCACTGGTCTAGGGGATCTGTGCATTGCAAACTTTGCTACCCTTTTAAAGAGATTTTGCTGGAGAAGCTACACCTTTAGCAATCTCAGTAGAGCAGCTGTGCTCCCAATCTCATACTTTTTATATATACTGACTCTGGCTCATAGGTTCATAGGTAGGTACTAGGCTATTGGCCCTATGGCCTATATAAGCCTAGCCAAAAAGGTACTCTGGCTTTTGCCACCCAAGAAAATGTTTTTCTCTGCCCCTGTCGACCAGAGCCATAGAGGTGATCCCCAGGGTGAATTTCCTATTTACCATCCAATCATCAAGATTGAAGAGTGCTAATGAGGAGCTTTGTTTGATAAAGATAGGTAGTTTGTTCCAGAGTATGGGAAGTCTCTGTGACAGGAATCTATCCCTCCAGCATGTTCTGTTTATTGTGGTGACAAAGTTTAGGTCCTAGAGCATGTAACTCAGAGGGATTGGGATTTATTTAAGTGGTGCATGTCCAACAGCTCAGGTTTTGACATAGCTTTGTATGTTAGGCAGAGATTGCCTCTAAGAAGGTGATATGCTACAGAGTAAAGCTGGAGTTTTTTGAGATGGTCTGCATAGGGCATCTGTTTGAGACTGGTAATCCTCATTGTGAGGAATTTCTGCAGCCTTTCCAGTTGCTGTAGATGTCTTGTGAGGTACATACCAAAAGGGGCACTGTACTTTATAATGGGTCTAATGAGTGATGAGTAGAGGGGAACAATGACCTCTTTTTTCCTGGATGAGAAACCTTTTGTGATGAGGTGTGCCACATAGAAGGATTTCCTGACTACTGTGGCAATCTGATTATCAAAGGAGAGACTACTGTCCACCTGTGTTCCAAGGTCTCTTATCACACTTTCATTGTTAAGTATACTACCACCAATGTGGTAGCTCATGGGTATAGAGTTTTTACCAAAGGGGATGACAATGCACTTTTTGGCATTGAGCTTGAGACCATGGCTTTGACACCAGGCATCCGTCTCAGTGAGGCCCTTTTGTAGGATGTCCACATTGTTAGAAGTTTTGATTATTGGTTTACCAGGATGATATTTATATGAGGAGGAACCCGTTTATAATGGGTGGCCATGAGAAAACTCTGTTACAGCAGAAACCTTTTACAGGTACGTACAAGTACAAAATAATACTTATTTGCAACATTTATAAAAAAAGAGGGAAGCATTCAGGACAAAAAATTTTAATGTGGAAAAAAGTGTCACAAAAAAAGTTAATAGAATGTGCAGGAATAAGTTAAATAAATTGTCAAGATGTCAATTGTAAAGTAGAGTTGCATTATTGTAAAGGTATTATAAAGTTTCCGTAAGCTTTCATAGGAGGAAGTTGAATAGAAGATGGTAATGTTAGAATAGTTCAAAGAATGGTATTGCAAAAGAGATTTTGAGCAGTAGGCAATTAGGTGCGATTGAAGAGGGCATTGAGTGATTTTTGAACATGGAAGGGTTGGAATGGAGAATGGAAAACAATTCCTGAGTTGATTAGCAGAGGCGAGCAAGAAGTAAGTGATAGGATGGAACCTTAATATGTACTGGTGAGAGGGATATAGAATGTAGATGAGATAGAACAAGGGGATGGCAGAAGGTTTTGAATATGAGAGACTTAGAATAGAACTGGGAGAGGAGATGATGGATGATTACATCTTAGAAGTTGTATGATTATGAAGATTGATTAACCAGTTTATAGTACTTTATGTTTATAGAGAGGAGGACAGATGAGGGTAAGACCATGAGCTTTTAGCGAATTTGGCAATTTGTTTTAGAGAGGAGAAAAAGTTTTTTTAGGTCAGAAGAGAGAAGATAAAGGAACCCGGAAGGAGGTGAGAAGTGAAATGATGGAAGAAAGAGCTTAGGCAGTTAGGTTTTTGGTATAACTGAGATAAGACATTGATGGTTTTAATGGAAGGAAGAGAAAATGTTTGTCCTAGGGGTATGATTGTCAATCCTTGAGTGGACACTTTTCTGGTTAGGACACTATTATTTGGGGTAGTTTAATGTGGCTAGTTGGATACTTAGTAGCTTATTCGAGAAATTGATTATGTTTGAGGAGGGAAATTTGGGACTTTGAGGTTTAAAAGGCAATGCTTTTACTCTGAAGTGATGAGAAAAAAGCTTAATTTTTCATCCAATCAAAAGTATATGAGTAAGTATTTGGAGTCAAGTGTAGTTCAGTGATTGGGGCATCTGCATCAGCATATAGGAAGTAAATATCTATATATTGGATGTGGCATGATGGTTAGGATAGAATTGAAGAGAGGAGGATGAGAATATGGAGGTAGAGGGGAATGGGGAAATTGCAAAGATAGAGGATGATAAGGGTATCCCAGAGGAGGGTGGGGATAGAGAATTTTTGGGGTAGATGGGAGGGTATGAGGAAGGGGGAAGTTTGGTGAGTTTAAGGGAAATGTAGAGAGTGAGAGTGTTTGCTAAGAAGTTTGGAGGAGGTCAAGTAGTAAGTAGATTAGCGACAAGTTTAGAATCTTAGGTCTGTGTTTTTGGTGGTGATGAAGGGTGACAGGGAGTGGAGGAAACGATTGGCAGAGAAGGGGTTGAAGGTTGTTTTGGTTAGCAGGTTGAGCTCTAAGTGATGTTGGAGAAGTTGTTATTGGGGTTTTTTTTCTTATCTCTTAGAAATTTTATTAAAGTGTTGTTGGGAACAAATTTCTAGAAGTTTAGATACGGGGACAGAATAGCAATGGGACGAAGACATGATAATTTGCAATTGGTGGGTGCTTATGGGTATTTTATTTTTTATTTTTTGTGATTGGGATGTGCAATGATAAGGTGGAGCATGGGGAAAGAAGTGGAAGTGGGAGTTATATTGTCAGGCTCTGCTGTAATTATGAGGTCTTTAGGTAGGAAAATAAGTATAGTTTATAGTGTATTATCATTGATGTTTTGAAAGTTTGTTTATAGTGAGTAGGGATCTAGAGGGTGCAGGGGGAGTAGAGAAGGCTAGTTGATTGGTTTTGAGTTTGTAGGTGTGGAAGAAAGAGCAGGGAGAGGAGAGAGAGGGATAGGTGGGATTTGGGGGGGGGGGGATTTGGGGCAGGGGTAGGGAGAGGGGGGAGGAGGAAGGGCTTAAGAAGCCGGAAACACCAGGAGAAGGACGAAGGAGTAAGTGGGGGGTAGGAAGGCAGAACAGGAAAGTAGCACAAAACAGAGTCAATAGAAATAAGAGAGGGCTGGGAGTTTTAGGAGAGGAGAGAGAGAATAAAAGAAAAGTAAAGGTAAAAAAGGTAAAAAAAGAAAAGAAAAAAAAAAAAAGTAAAGAAGAGAGGTTAAAGTTAAGGAGAAGGAGTAAGAATAGTAAGGAAAGGGGGCTCTCTAGTGGTTAAATGTAGAAATACACTAGTCCACTAAGGCAATGAGTGGGATAAGGAGGACTATTATGGCTCCTACTTTGCAGTCATCTGCGAACTTCATTAGTCAAAGACCTTCTTTGTTAGCCTGTACTTCAGAAAAGTAGATACCAAACAGGAGATGACCCAGGACTGAACCCTGTGGTACTCCACTCATCACTGGTCTGAAGTCGGATTTAGAGTCTGCTAATTTCACAGTGTGGGTTCTGTCAGTGAGCCAGTTGGCAAACAATCTTGTGACATAGGGATTTATATCTAGTTTAGTGAGTTTATCTATAATTCCAGAGTGGGGGATGGTGTCAAAAGCCTTGGCGAGATCTAGATAGGCTGTGTGAACCATCTTACCCTCATCTACTGCTTTGGTGACTGCTTCAAAGAAATCTATCACGTTTAGGAGACATGATCTGCCTTTTACAAACCCAAACTGGGTGTCTTTGTTTATAAGTTCCATGATGATACATTCCATGGCCTTGCAGACCCGCCTCGTTAGGCTAATGGGGCAGTAGTTCCTGGTGTCCATGGTGGCTCTACTTTTGTGGAGTGGGATAACCATCATTGTGCACATTCAGTGGGCACAAAGCCTGAGGTGAGGCTATTACTGCAACTGCTAAACCATAAAGCAAGATATATAACCCAAGATACTTCAGTCTCAAAATTGGCATTTATTCCTGCTATTACCACCTTTCAGGTTTTAATTTTCTCTGTTTCAAGGAAGTAATTACTGATAAGAGACCCTCAGTGGGTATCCAGTTAAGTGTATAGAAGAAGGCAAGACAATGCTGATGGATTTCAGGGGTACATTATGGACAGCTGGAGGGGCAGTCAAAGCTGAGTTACGGGAATGGAGAAAAATTAATGAGCGAGAGTCAGTGTACAGCAAATATCTGAAAAGGAGACATAAAAAAGGAGACTAATGTAGCAACTCAGCAATGTGAGTCTTGAAAGAGAGCAGTGAGAAATATACACAGTGCTATCACACTTATCCAAATCCCATAACTGAAATTTTCTACTTAACCACCCTAAAGGTGGCCTATCAAAGTTTGGCACCAGTTTTACAGGTTTTCAAATTATCTGTCAAAGGTTTTCAAATTATCTGTCAAATGCTATGGTCTGAAAAACAATGTGACAATACTGTGGAATGCAAAACAGACTACAACCAATTTCACAATTTGTTAAATTTCACTTCTAAATTCCACAAGCGTCTTCAGTTTTGTCACTTGAACGATATTAATACAATGTCTTAAGTTGCACGATGTAATCAACATCACATCTGTTTCATAAAATTGTACATTACTGCTTAGTTAACAAGTGTAAATAAGAGTACCATCTGCTAGTGTAATTTCCTGGTGTTACACAAATAGAAAAGGTAACACTCGGCTCACATTAGTAAAAGCAGCAGACCGAGCTGATCATGCCGTTCTATAAAAGTGCAGTTGTGAGAGGAAGATAGCAAATGTTTTTCAATAGTATAAGGTAATGGAGCCATTGTCTCTGAGCAAGTTAATGATTTAGTGATATTTATTTTTTGGATATAATACTCTAGTCAAATACATTTGTTAGTTCTGATATGCTAGGGCGGCACCTGTCTTTGAAATATAGTAGACTATTCTTTGTACTAAAAACTATTCTTTGTACTAAAAAAGTAATGCACAGTGAAATAATGCATACTTCTTTGATTACATAAACCTAATGATTGGCTGAAGAAATCAGACAGTTCTTTACAGGGTTGGATAACTGAGGCCCCACTTTATAAATATGTGTCAGTTTGTGTGTGCATTAGCAGATAATCAAAAACTAGCATTCCACACACAATGTCTTGCAGTGTATGACTGTGAAACACAAATAATACATTACGTTTGGAATGGATCATGCAAAATCTCAACAACATTTTTCAAAAGCAGAATCTATTTGAGATAACATAACTCAGAATCCTGATCATGTACAGTGATCGATAAACATAGTGGACAGATTATGTGCTAGTTATGGACTGCACAGAAGTACATATTTAGAACAAAAAAATAAAACCATAAAGTCTGTTATTATTTGCTGGTGTACAAGGTTGATACCTATCACAGACTTGCAAATGAACTGCTGACCTTCTGTAAACAGTACAGCATGTCACCATCTTCACAGAATAAAAGGTCTGGTCAGTATACAAACTTATAAATAGTCCTAACTGCAATTCCCTAAGCCCTAGTCCAGCACATATCACAGAGCTTAAAATGAAATGAAAACTGCCAATACAGTGTTACAGTTAGACTATACTAAGAGCTTTTCATTATGACCCCTTGGCTATGTTTGTATGTACCTAGCGAAGCAGGGGATAAAATAAGCCCCTGGTCCTAATGTACCTAGTGAAGCAGGGGATAAAATAAGCCCCTGGTCCTACGCGCAATAAGAAAAGCAGAATGAACGCCTTCCTTTATCACTGTACCCCCAGTGGCTCCAATTTTTTCAATAATCTGCATCTAATCAATGTGACTGCAGCAATTCTTACTGTCCAAATTTGATTTTAGCCCTAAGAAGAAGATACTGTGGATTTTGCTTATTTTAAAATGTTTATGATGAATTTAGTGCAACTGAGAAACTAATGATAAAAGGAGGAAACAACACCTTTTTTTTTCATATAAGATACAGTGTACTCGGGGGAGGGTTCTGTGGTAGAGACCTTCGGGGCTTAAGATTAATTTGCAATTGCTGAAAAGGGATCAATTAATGCAAGTCAAACCTTTTCTTTTTATGTCACTAAAGGATGAAGTTGAGTGATACCATTATTGTTAATACATTTTATTCAATGTTGATGGCAATGAAATGGAGAAAGAGGTCATATAGATTGTCCTTGAGACTGAAATCTGATGATACTTTACTTTATTTCCAGACAGATAAAGTGCAGTCTGTCCCTTATCTTCCAGAAAGGCCGAATTCAGTTACGGGAATGGCTGTATAGGGGGAGTTAATGAGTGAGCGTCTGCTGAAATGTTATAAAATACTAAAAGTACAAACACACACACATACACACACACACACACACACACACACACACACACACACACACACACACACACACAAACGATATATGAACACAAGTGTGTGTGTGTGTGTGTGTGTGTGTGTGTGTGTGTGTGTGTGTGTGTGTGTGTTTTCTGTGTTTCAACTTCCCTGAATATAAATAGCAATTCATAGATTTCCACTGTGACTGATCTACTTGCATTTTCATTCCATCATGAGTGTGAAAATGGTGTTATTAACTAAGAATCCCAGGCATAATCAGATCTCGACAGTTTTCTGCAGCTGCTTGTTACTGTGCTTACAGACTACTAATCCTGATCCTATCTACGTTTGAGTTTTCTGAATATTAATTGTCTTTTTTTCTAAATATGGCCATTTTCTTTGGAAGATTGTGTAATTAATTGAATATTAATTTGTCTCCTTTCAAAGGTGCTGTTAGAAATAGTATAAGAAAAAAAAACAATCAATTCAGTTCTGAGCGACATGGTTTTTTGTTTTCATTCTTCTATTCACAGTTCCGGTAATAGCTCTTCTCACTGAGAACTACTGGTCTGATAATTAACCAATGCAAAACTACAAACTCCCACTACTTTTGTGGTGGGGAACTGTTTTTGTGCTTTACTTACAATTTATCACATTAAATTTGTGGTAAAATACAACCACATAATTACTGCCAGCATGCACGTACGCACACACACACACACACACACACACACACACACACACACACACACACACACACACACACACACACACACACACACACACACACACACACACATGCTCCCACACACACACACTAGTTCATTTACTGCTGCTTAAACTGTATGCTAGCAAAGTTACCATGTTGATGATGCATTTATTGTAAGTAATAAGAAGCGGTCACCCATGATACAGATTCATTGAGGGTTCTCAGTAGAGCAGCATATTGACCTGGTTTCCTTCCCTCAGCCCTAATGTGCTGTACATAACAGTTACTGAACAGTAAAGAGCGAGAGTGGGAGATAGCAGCACATTCAGAACCCTGAATGTTCTTGACTGATGCCCTGAAACCACTGCCATCAGATTGTTTTGTCTCACGCTGCATGTGCCTCCATATCATTTAATATTGACTGTTGTGCCTGCAAGCCTCATTTGGGAGTCAGCAGTGAAGTGAACCTGGCCACCCACTGTCTCCCACTTAGTCTTCCCAACTGTCCCTATTTAGAGGAGCATTGTTATTTTCCTGCCTGATTTACCTCTTGGATAGGATGCCCCTATTTTTGTAGGTGTGCCCCTTTTCTCAGGCTTGTTTTAGTCCTTCACACAGTTTTCAGAATCTGCTATCATTATGTGTGATTTTTGAAGCTGTCTAGGCCACAGAAACACCACACTGCATTCCAAACATATTAAGACAAGAATCATTTAAAGAAAGAGGACACACATGGTATATCTCCCTTTTTATGAAGCTGAAATAAATGACCGTGTGTGGCAGACTTTTGGAATATGGTTCATTAAAGTCTAAAGATTTTACACTGTCTCTTTGGTAATGTGCTTATATTTTATTGGCATTTTTTGTCACTTTCTCTTTTTTAAACGTGTCTGAGTAGTTATCCCACATTTCTACTTAAAGTGAGAAGAGTTATGTGCTATTTGGTATTTAGTTTTTATGCTGATTAGATGTCCACATTTTTGGCAGGATATTCCTACTTTTCAAGGGCCTTTGTTCCTATTTTCAAGATCTACAGGTCTGCAGGATGAGTTATGCTTCCACCCCCCCCCCCCCAAGGATGGGGAAGCTGCCATTGGACACTTGCTGCTGCTGTACTCATTGGTTGCCTCCTACAGCAGCCAGGTTGGTAACAAAACCTGAGTCATCTGGGTAACAATTAGGGCTTTATGTCTCTTCACCATGGAGACAATACTGACAGCCTGTATGTTCAATAGATTTGGGGAAAAATGATGGCTACAAGAAGAAAGTTTAAGTATGGCTCAGAAGAGCAAGAACGTGTTGGCTGGAGTTATAATGAATGCAGAGGCTCAAAGTGAAGGCAGAAGGAAGTTGGGAGGCTGACAGGAATAATTACATATTGGGCATGTCAATGAGATAGAAGATAGAACACTATGATGAAAGTAGACAAAAAACAGAGATGATCCCATGTGCAAAAATGGTAACAAATAAGGGGGGGGTGGACAGATGGATGCTTCAAGTTAAGTAATGAAGACTATTTTAGTGAGCAGTTCAGAATAATACACAGGTAGAATTGGAGTGATAAAAAAATTCTAGACAAGCCTTTCTTGTAAAATCGATGCTGCTCTATATAAGTGTTTTTATGCTTGATACAGAAAGCAAATGACTGATAGTAATTAATGTAGGCAGTATAAGGTAATTGAAAAGTGAAAGGATGATGCTTTCAGTTAATGATGATGCAGTCTCTGTGAAGATTGTGCTTTGTATATGCCTTGACGTAGTACACAAATAGTAAATGTTTTCCATGAGGCTTCAAATAAGGTCCTTCATATACCTGCAAGGTTGTGGATATAAATCTTTAGTTTAAAAGTAGCACAAAGTTGGAGGCTTTGAAGTCTGTCTTATAGCATGGACCATTAAAGACTAGGCATGGCTTGGTAATGATGGCTGGGAGCAGTGAATCTAAATACAAATCTTGGTAGTAATGACTGGAAGCAGTGAATTTAAATGCAAATCCTGTGATATGTCTGCCGAAGCTTGAATGGCAATATTTAATACAGTGTAGTGAGAACACCCCCTTAAAATAACAAAGGCTAATTAACAACGTTACTCCTTAGAGATACTCTTTATGAAGTCATCATTCTGGGTTATACTCTGCTTTAAAACAGCCATAAGAGAAAGAGCTTTTTACAAACCCTGACCTGCTACAGGGAACCACTTACCAGTTGAATTGAGTAAGTATCTGGACATATTTAAGAACAAACTTTAAAGCACATCTGTCTGCAGAAACATCTTGCACATGCTTCTGTGTTAATCAATAAACAAATATACAAATTTCAAAATGGGCAGTAAAGATATAATCTCCATGTACTACATTTCATATGCATTTTTTAGTTTTTTGAGTACTGGCACCATTTCATAATACTTTTATGTCTGACCAGAGAAACTATCAGAATCTCTGAGTACTGCACTTTACTTTTATATTGTATTCCTTCATAGAAGCCTATAGGTCAACATCTTTCCTCTTATTACATTAGTTTTCCTCTCTCTTCCTGTCACACATATCTATCTCCCATTTCCTCGCTACCTTTTATTTCTCTAATCCTGCTATAACTTTTTCATATTTGTTCATCTCCTTGAGTTTTAACAACACTGTTTCTGTTTTTCCCACACATTTTCTCATGTCTCAGACTATTAACAGCGCTGTTTGGTATTAATGTTTCTTATTAAAAAACATGATATTTTATTTTACTTTATTTTATTTGATATTTGTTAACTGGGTTGGTCCAAATGAGCCAAGGCCCATTTTCAGTGGAGACCCGAGGAGAAAAGAGACAAAAATTATAATTGCACATAATAACACTGAAATGTCATTGTAAAAACATCAACATTACATTATAAGATTGACATACACAGTAAATATAAGTAGTTACAGTAGGAAACGTACATGGTAAATAGAAGCACTTTTTTTTTTTTTTGGTATTGTACTTCAATTTAAAATGTGGGGTGGGAGAGTGGAAAAGTTAGACACATACGAGAAGAAGAAGATAGTAAGGTGGGTTACGTTTAGGAAGGAGAAGACAGTTGAGTGAGACACAGTATATACATATTTACATGGGTTATTGTTGTTAGAAGAGTGGAGGAAAGAAAAAAGAAAAATAGCAGTAGTTAAAGTATAGGAGTCAGACAGTACTGTTAGGGTATTCTCGGTAAAAATATGAGGAAGAGATTAGGTAGCGGCCTGACAGTGACAAGACCTAGAGACAAGTAGAAATTATTTCAGCTTTTTTTTGAAGAGCAGAGGGTGGGAGGTAGTTCTTATGCATAAGGGGAGATTATTCCAGGCCTTGGCTACAGTGTGTTTATACAAAATGTTTCCTACATTTTTGTTAGGATTATGGATGTCAAGGAGTTGTTGACTGGATGTACCAAGAGATTGACTGGGAGTGTGATATGTGACAAGAGAGGAGAGGGAGGGGCAGGATGTGAGTTTGTAAAGGATGGGAGTGTATGATGCGGAATTGAGTGAATTGGAGTTGCTGGTGAAATTCTAGGCATTGGAGTGTGTCGGGAGCAAGGCAGTGGTGTGAGTTATGTAGTAAGTTAATAGCGAATCAAGCTATATTGTGATAGGTTTGTTATAGCTTAAATAAAAGTGTAGTTTGGATATTAGTAAAGATAGCAGCTGCATAGAGAAGGGAGGGGGGAGGAGTGCCTGGGCCAAGGAGAGTTTAGTGTCAGAGGTAAGGAATTTTTTTTATACATAATGGTCCAATTTTTTGGTGGGTTTTTGTAATAGCTTGTTGAATATGCAGGTTAAATTTCAGTTCATCATCAATAGTGGTACCTAAAAGTTTAGTGTGTGGATCTGGTTTAATGGTGGTCTTATCAAGGGATGTGATAGTGACGGAAGATTTATAGTGAGGTTGAGGTCGAGGCAGAAATAGTAAAAGTTTAGTTTTTTTTTTTTATTTAAAATGAATTGGTTGTCTGAGAGCCATTTTTCTACAGAAAGGAAAGAGTTTTGGTGTGTGTGGAGGTGCTGCTATGCACCCGGAACTGTTTTGTCTACACCTTTCTATAATACTGTTGCACTAAATACTTCAGCACACAACTTATGCTGCTCTTAAAGACACTGCACAATTTTACTGTAAATGGTGTAAACATGTATTTGACATCAGTATGCCTGTAACGGATGACAATATGCACTTGATGTTAAAATGAATGTAAAATACAGACTTTTTCTGTGCCTCCATTAAAAAGGGGCACTGCCCAGTCAGACTTTCCTGATAAATAAATGCCAATAAATAAAAATTGTGTTACATGTTATGAACTGTGTACATGTTGCTTATTTGTTGTAGATACTTTGCATACTGTCAATGCTGTTCTCAGTACCAGTTTGTTTCTTGCTTGCTCTATTACTTCGTTTTGCATCCATGGGCCCAGTTCATGTCTGGAAAGGGTCTGGTGACTTGGTCACTTATCTGGTTATTAAACTGAAATAAATAGTAAAGTAACATATAATAAAATAAACAACATGCTCCTGAAGTTCTTAGGTTCATAGGTAATTACAAGGCTAATGCCACAAGAGCCTTTACAGGCCTAGCCAATTATACCCAGGATATGACAATATTATATCTTAATTTACTAGATATGGGATGGAGTAGTATCAGGGTAGTGGATCATTGGGTGTTGGAGCCTTCAGTCATTTTACAGACTGCCTCTGTCCATAAGGGACATGGACAGTACCCCAGGAGTGAATTTGCTGTTCCACATCCACTTATCCAAATTTATTTGAAGAGAGTGAGGGACAGACTTTGTTTTATGAAGGTGGAACTTTATTCCACAGATGAGGTAGACTTTGGGATATGAATCTGTCTCTCCACAAAGTTATGCTAGAGTCACAAATAATGTTCAATTCCATGGAATATGTAACCCTCATATACTTTTTCTTGAGAATATGTAACATTTTCATCAGGACTGAATCTGAGAATGACTTGTAGGTCAGGCATAAGTCACATCTCAATAATCCATATGAGTCAGAGTAAAGGTATAAGGCCTTTAGTCAGTCCACATTAGAAATGTGTCTTACACTTTGTATTTTTGAGTGAGAAACTTCTGGGACCACTACAATTGGTGTAAGTGCCTGGCTAAGTACATGCAAAAGGGAGCATTGTACTTGATTACGGGCCTGATGAGGGCCAAATACAATGGTACTATGACTTCCTTTGATGTTGATGCCATGCCTTTACTAATAATTTGAGCAGCACAAAAGGATTTCCTCACTGGTGATCAAAGTTTAGGTTACTATTTATCTGAGTTCCAAGGTCCTCACCATTGGGTCTACTTTTAAGGGTGTGCTATCAATAATATAATTTGTAGGGAAATCTGATTTACCAAAGGGTATGATTATGCATTTTTAGCATTTAGTCTCAGACCATGGTTTTCATACCAGTTGTTTGTCATTTCTAGGCTTATTTGTAGGATGTCAACATCATTTGGGGATTTGATGATTGTTCCCAGCTTACAGTCATTAGTGAACTTGATCAGACAGAGGCCCCCAGCATTAGCCTAAACTTCAGAGAAGTATATACCAAACAGGAGGGGTTCCAACACTGAGCCCTATGGAATACTGTTAGCAACAGGTTTATTATCGGAAGTGGATTCACTTATCCAGACAACATGTGTCCTGTCAGTGAGCCAGGTGGCTATCCATTTGAAGATGTAGGGATTTATGCCTAACTCGGTAAATTTATCTATAATTCCTGAGTAGGGGACTGGGTCAAAAAGTTTGGCCAGGTCTATATAAGTGGTGTGTACTGTTTTTCCCTCATCCATAGCCCTGGTGACTTTTTCAAAGAAGTCCACCAGATTGAGCAGGCAAGACCTCCTTTTGACAAAGTCAAACTGGGTTTGGTACAGTGTTTGGAGAATTCCTATGTTGTCAGGATCCATGGAGGTTGTGACTTTGGTAGTTCAGTTAGGATCTGTTCTCTCATAATGACAGGTATGGAGATGGGTGTGGGTATTTCTTTGGGTATGGTAGGAGGTGATGGGGGAGAGAAGTCTGAACTGAACTTGTTGGCCAGTAGACTCACTATAGCCTCAGGCTGGGTGTTAAGTGTTGCTATTCATGATTAACTCTGCACATGGCTGAGCATTTCCACTGAGGTTATAATCATAATTAAAAAAAAGCCTTATGGTTATATTTCACCTGGGATGGTGTCTTTGCTTTGACAGATTTTACCAGCTCTCTGATTTGTTTGTTTGGATTGGTGAATGTCTTTTTGCATTGTTTGCCTGTTCCTTCTAGGCCTTGTACAAGATTTTTTCCCTTTTTTTTGAATAGCTTATTTATATTAGGGTCCACCAGGGTGCTTTACTTTTGCCAGTAATCTTAGGTATGACTTGGACAGGTACAGCCTCCTCTATGCTGCTATGAATGTTGTTGTATAGTGCTTTTGTGTACAGCACAGAGTAGGCCTCAGTATTATCTGGGTTCGGCGGGGCTTGAAAGTTTAATAATCTGTCACTTAGTTTGAGGAAATTGCCCCTTAGCAAAGTTCTTAACAGTGACAGAGTTTGATTGGGGGTTCTAGGTTCGTTGTAATACTAAAGGAGATCATTTTGTGGTCAGTTCTAACTGGGGGAAGGAGTTAATACCTGGGAGGGAGCAGCATCCTCCCATGTTTGCAAGTACTAGGTCTAGGTTATTTGTAGTTCTAGTTGGAAAGCTGACTAGTTGCTCCAGGGTTTTACACTGATGAAGTCTAAAAACTCTGAGCAAGTGAATTACTGATCATATAAGGTTCCCCGTTGATGGAGGGACAGTTGAAGGTACCCATAATATGGTGTTAGACTGAATGTTAAGAGATTCTAGTAGGTTTAGGTACAAGGTATGGTGATGTTCTCCTTGTAATAAGAAAACAAATGCAAACAATAATGTAGACAATGACTGCCTATGCCACTGCCCAATCCCCAAGGCATTTCTTTGATCTCCACAGATCCTATTCATTTCCAACGAAGCCCTCATATTCCAAATCATAGGTTTCCCACATCTATGTCATTTATTTCACAACTGCACATGGTGTTTTTCTGCTGAATGCCTAGCTTATCTTGCTTTGTTGCACGCCCTGTGCTAGCAAAATCTTGCACAGCCTTGTCCAGTCAATGAGGAAAAAATATACATTTTTCAGACTAACTCTGTGGCACAGGTGGAGGATGGAAGGAGGATGGAACTCTGATTTGACTCAAGTGACCTGGATTCAATTAATGATCCTAACCTGCTTGCGGTCAGTCTGAATCAGAAGAGCATTTTTGACAGCACACTTCTCTCAACAGCAGGTGTGAGGGTTGACCCCACAGACAGTAGTCCAATACTACTTCCAGTACTATGTAATATATAATGCACACTTGGAAATGGGTGGGCAGTGAGAAGGATATACAAAAAGGCCATCCAAGGCTGTCTGGATGGTACTCTACAGGAGCTCTGTGGTCTGTCCATACACTTTTTCTAGCGACTTACAAAAAGGCTTCCTTGGATACAGGGCCCTGGATCAAAGGGATAAGTCAGGGAGGGGTCAGGGAAAGCTGGAGCAGAAGATTAAGGAAGGGTTCTGTGACAGAACTGATGGCAATCAGCTGTGCTAGATTAACTATAGATGTAAATATATTGTTTCTTTGTTTTTTTTTTTTTTTTGCATTTATTAATTAAGAAAAGGCATTATGCTGCCTGCAACTATAAACAGGAGTGAACTATATTCAAATGAGAGGATGCTTAAGTGAATTCTTTCATGTCTGGACATAGTTGCATTAGAATATTGATTGTACTTTGGACTGTGTTGTGGCAGTTACATTGCAAACAAAATGGGATGAGGATAAAAAAATAAAATGAAACAGGTGCTCTTTGCAACAGTAAAGAAGATTTTTCAGTCTCTAACAAAAAGTCAAATTCACATCATTAACAGTAATAACTTAGTCATGAATTTAAAAATAGCTCCTTTAAATAGCTGTAACAAAAGAATACTATGCCAGGTAACTTCCCATTGATATTCAAAGGAGTAAATACAAGCAGTGCATCAAATTATTATTTTTTCATTATTTTGGTGGAATAAAAATGTAGCAAAGGCAACATTCTCTTTATTAAAAATTCTTTATCTTTGGGCAATGCATTTCAAGTAGTTGCTGTCTTTTAATATAAATAAACGCACTATCCACCCCTTCTAATTACTTAATGTTTTTGTATAGATCAGAGTAGAATAATCATAGAAACTCAATTATCTCGGTGAGCTTTGAATTTATAGTTGAGCTGAAAGTTTTTCGTTCAGAATAATGGCAGAAGAGAACTTTGTGAAGGATGATATATGTTCAGGTTAAAAGGCACAGTTTGCATATACTTATAATTGCAAGTAGATGAACTGACTTATTTTATGATGAAGTACAGAGTTATGATTGACTGCTTATGGATACAGAGATTTCATGTACAAATTTAGGATGCATTTAGACCTTTTACATTGGGCTTCTATTTCAGGGTGTCATTTATCTGATTGAGGGCGCAAATGATCGAATGTTGTAAGCTGTGTCCAAAGATATTGAATGCACTGTTGGTTAAGTGTACTGTGCTGAATTATTTTATTTGCTATTTAGGATTAAATGATTTCACTGAGGTAAGGTAAACTGTGTTAATGCCTATTTAATATACCAGCTTTATTTTATGGGAGGTTACAGTGCAGTGGGGATATGGAATATGTCGTTTTCCACACTGTATTATGATCTCGGAGTTTGTGTGGGTCTATGTCAATTGGTCAGAAGACTAAATTGTTGAAACTTATATGGTTTAGCCCATGGGGTTGACAATTTGGTACATCGAACCATTTCTAATTGTGATAGTGGTACAGCAGAGATCGAGGAATTTGGTCTTTCCCCACTGTAGTGCGATCTCTGAGTTGGTATAAATAATTAGCATGGGATGCAGGGAGGCTTGTCATCCACAAAAACATTGTTTGTGTTGTTGACGCATGCTGCATGGATTCATGTCAGTTTTTCGATTAAATGCATTGTCAGCCATTGGGCTTTCGACAATGTGTTTAAGCTGACATAGATCCATTTATAAGCAGTGGCGGCTGGTGACTTCAAACCAAAGGGGGACTGCAGGGGACAGCTAAATGGGTGGGGTCAATGGGAAGGGGCGTGGCCAACTAGAAAGGGGAGGGGCTATGCTCAAAACCACAAAAACTGTAACTTTAATTAAATACGCTGCCCTGGGTGCCAAACCGTCAATATGCGAGTCCAATCAAGATAAAATGAAGTGTAGAAGAAAAAAAATATTTCCGTGCATTGGCTGTATGACAGCTTACTTAAAATCTAGATGGAAACAAAAGGTTGTGAGGCATGAAAAAATAAATTACTTTTTAAATACATAACTGGAATGCCATTCAAAATCAAGTACAAGAAAAAGAAGCAGCACTCAACTCAAACCACTTCTCCTTGCACTGCAGTTCTAATTATAATTTATATTCAGCTTTGTTAAAGTACCAAGTAACATGCTGAAAGTAGTAATCTCTGTGATATCCCCACTTGTAAAAATGTTTGTTATCCAAAAAAGACCTGCTGCCTGACAACTATCTACTTGTATCATGGGGAAAACATGATCAAAGTAAAAAATGAAAAGCAAACAAGAAACAAGCTCAAGATACATTGCTTAAAGGATTACTGCACAGGTAATGGACCACACATGATAGATTGGCATTCTGTTTGGTTTACAGGTAAAGCTTGCAAAGATGACTGCAAGTCTCCAACAAATGTAATGAGCTTTCTTAAAATAATGTAATCCTGTCCTTTATTACAAATACTGTAATATGCATTTCAATACCCAAGGCTTATACATTATCTAGTTATGAAAGTATTCTGTGCATGGCAATGGCAGAAAGGCTTTCAATGTTGGCAATTATTTAACAGTATGCTTATTAAAGCTTACTTGCATCTTACAGTCTCAAACAAGCTTACCTGATGGTCATTAAAGCATTGCTACTTAAACACAGAGCAGCAGGCATTTTCTGAGTAATAATAAGCATAAATCAACAGTATAAAAATATGACAGAAACCAGAACATTCTGCAAAATCAAGGACTCTGCACATTTACACTGCATAACTGCTCCTTGCCTTGCTTGGACACATCCAGAGTCACACTACATGGGGGAGTGGGGTGCAACAAGTATGTCACAATTTGAAATGTCTCTGACTGACTGTGATGGCCCTGACACATTTGTCATACCTCTCAACTTCAAAGCAAGAAATCTGGGCAAAGCCATACATAGAAGTGGGACAAAGGACAAAGACCCAAAAATAAGGACATGTTTTAAATATTTCTCTTATAAATATAAAAATAAATATTTCTCTTATAAACTTAGAAAGATAATAGAATAGTAGGTCTTGCATTAGTATGAATTTTCTGAACGGTATGAAATCGGAAACTCAAATGTCTGTCATTTTCTAACTTCAGTCTTTAATGATGTGCCACTAATTTGCCAAAAAAACACAATTTTATGAAAAATAGAACAAAAATGTGATGCAAAAATATAAAATAGCCACACAACACAGCTGGGAACCTGTCAAAGAAGGGACACTTTTTTAATATTAGTACTGCTAACCTGAGCAGCTGACAAAATAAAAGAATCTACATGCATTTCTGAAATAAAAGTAATCTATAACTCATATTAATACAGTTATTTCTTAATTGTAAACCCTCTACGTTTTCTTCCAAAATTGCCATTTTGCGTCGAGATTATTAGGGAAAGAGCAACATTTTGAGCCAAAATCGGGGACAGTTGTAATAGTATTGGGTAATATACATTTCAGAGCTCCATGTCCCATATCTTTTCAGTTATCAAATGGAAATGCTCCTTAAATTATTTTTAGTTAGTATTAGTATGCATTTCAAAACAAAAAAATATAAACCTTTGAATATCCCTAGGTGCTACAACTCCCTTTGTATGAAACAGCTCACTATAGTGAATACAGATTGTTTAGCTCCCATACAGTGTGTGTGTGTGTGTGTGTGTGTGTGTGTGCATTTTATACACACAAACACTTTTATATAAATGGAAAACAAATATATACTACTGCTAAAATAAAACCAAGCTCAAAAAGGTAATATATAAACACAGAAAGATAGCTGGTATGAATAAGAATAAAGCAATTATTTTCAGTCAACACAGGCAGAAAGGACTGAAAAATGTTCAGTCAACACAGGCAGAAAGGACTGAAAAATGTTCAGTCAACACAGTAGTTAATAGTTTTTTACATTTAATAGTTTTTTAAGTGTATGGTGTTCTCACATTCTATTTATTATTCACAGTGATATATTTGTTTAGGTAAAGATATTTAAGAGCTTACAAATATTATTCTATTTACATTTTAGCATTTTTATGTGTTACTTATATTTGCAATATTTAGCATTTAGTGTAAGTTAGTCGGGTTGATTGTGAGTATAGATCTTCACTTTTCAGTGATGAATACTTATTTAAAGAAATAGCTCTAGCTTTTTTGTAAGTTAGATCACATATAATTTACACATTTAAAATGCATATAGACTGTCAGGTTGTCATACGTAACCATTAGGCATTTATAAATGCCGAAATTACAACACAAACTGAGATTGGGTCGTTTGGGTCATTTATCTTAGTTGTACACATTGGCCGCAGGATTTATGGTATTTATGCATGTACAAAACCTAGCAGATAGAAGTGAACAGAGGCAAACTTGGATAAGGGGCTATGTTGGTTATGAAGGAGAATAGTTGAATGGTTCCTTGAATGGCTTTGCGCACGAGAGAAAACACATGCATAGATTGATTTTTAAAGAATTTTTAATGACTTTTTAGTGACTACAATATTATTAAAAGTTTTGTTTTATATAAGCAAGAAAGTAATTTAGACTTGATTTGTGTTTAATGCGATACAAATATATGTATAACAAAGTGAATTATATGAAATCATTATATATTAAGCAGGATGACATCAGAGGAAATGACATGGTAACTTATTTTGAAATTTGAAGTTATATAAAGGCCAATTAATTAGCAATTGTAACGGCCAGAGGAAGCTATCTAAGTGAAAGCACTTGCCTGCTCTATGTGATATCGCAATAAATGTTTTTATTTTATTTTAACCGTCCCAATGGAATTTATTTAAGTACTTCTTGGAATCTATTGTTCTAATGAACTGTGAAGGATTTTTAGACGAACAGCAATTACTTTACTCAAGAACTGCTTAGTCTTCGTATTATGGTATTTGTCTACTGAGAGGGGTGAATGCCCAGTACCGCACGGAAGACTGATTACGGAGTATCAGGAGTGTGGATAACTGTGAAGCTGATGAGCTTTTGTGACGCTGATTTTACGTTCTTGCCCTTACTTTTGTTGCCAGTTTGATGTATCCATTGGCAACATTTTAACTGTTGGCTAAGGTCTTGGCGTTTTTGTTTGTAAACGATATCTATTTTAGCTAACATATATTCACGAAGATTAACTGGACTCAGAGAAGTGAACACTGTTTGGGTCTAAGGGCCGTTTTTGTATTGTATATTTACGGCTCTGAGATAGTCGACACTGTTTTGGCGTACTTTGAACTGAAGGAATGATACAAGAGTGGCTTTGTCTAGGAGCAGCTTAATTTGTATAAGGTACTGAAATCATTACATATTCAATTGCGATTGACTATTAACTATAAGAAGCAATATTGTTGGCACATTTTTCAGTCCTTTCTGCCTGTGTTGACTGAAAATAATTGCTTTATTCTTATTCATACCAGCTATCTTTCTGTACTTTTATATAAATATTCATATTTTATTGGGGGGGAGACTGACAGTACACATTTCAGATGTGAAATGGTCCATGAATTCTTTTACCCTTAAATTACCCATACTCAATTCTCAACATTTTATGCAAAATGGGTCATTATTGCAGAGTACCACATGCTTGTTTTAGCTACTAAACCTGTCCATATCTTGTAACTATTTTCATTTTCCCCACCTCTTTTCACCCTGCTCTCACAACTGATATAGGTGAAGCATGTTATATTATCTTCAAACTAAAGTCTGTTATTTATTGTTTAGGCAATTTTAAATGTCATTAGTGCATCTGTAGCTTTGCACACATTAACAGACATGATTTAGTTAGATTTATAGCTAATCTCATTGTGAGTTTATGTTTTTTTCTTTTGCGATAGGTTTTCATGACATTCTCTCCCCAGGCAGGGACTGAACAACCTGATATCCCATCCTTAAACTGGTGAGCTCTGCACCACAGCAAACATCTCTTGTTAACACTTTGTGCGTCTTACAAAGTGAACACCCAAATGTTAAAAATTCAGTGCCAGAACTTTATCACCAATATACAAAATTAACTCCTAACAAAATGCTGCTTCATTCATGGCCTATTGCTGATTTTTAAGCTTCTTTTTCATTGTGCGAGTGCTAAAGAGTAGACAAACTCTACAAAAATACTGCTTAAATCCCTGTGAAGCACACACTGCTAGCTTACTGTTCTGCAAAACTGTGAATCATTTGTCTTTTCTTCTTGATACTAAAGAGCATACATTCACTCACTGGCAAGCTGCCATCACTGAATCTGCTGTTTCATCAGAGCTTCTGCATTCCCGCAAATTTATATACAAGGAGATTATTTGCCCAAGACTGGGAATAGAGTATTTAGTCCTCTGGTCACTCGTGTGTACTAAATGTCATTTTTGCCTTATGCATGGGTCTGTCTGCTTAACTCCCACTCTTAAAGTGGCAATGCCAGTAATGCAAGTGCCTAAAATAAAATCAACTCTATTTTAGGTAAATGAAACCGTTTCTTATTCATCATTCCTTACCTAATCTTTCTTAAGGAAAATGCTCCTTCTAAACATAAGTGTTAATGCTTTAAATAATGTCTTACCTCTTCTGTGTCAGGACTTAAAACAGACTTGACTAAAGATTTTGCAAGTTCAAGCACTATCTCACTCTGCATTTCTGCCAACTATGATATAATTTCCTTTCCACAATCATTAAGGATACTAAACAACCAAAAGCGTGGTATCCATAAAGTGAAACCATACTGAGTTCATTTTGTCATCATGCCATCATTAAGAAGGTACCCTTTTAGTTGCACTTAACTTACCCTTTACTCTTCTGCTAAAATAACCCATCATCAAGTATATTATCCTGTGGAGCTTTCAACATGCAATCATATGTACTCAGACCAAGTAAATATACCTTTGGTGTACATCTTCACTCTCTTATCACACCATTTTAATTAAATGAATGACTATTGCATATATACAACCATAGTTACTCTTACAGCTATCAAATCAGGAAACAAGACTATAGACTCTGTAGGCTATCCCTGACCCTCCCCCACACACAGCTGACACTGAAAGCAGTCCTAGATAAAAAGACCTTTTACAGTTCCAATCTGACAGGACATTTGGCACCTGCAATACTTTTGCTTAGGTAGTTAATAACTTATCAAAAATCATTTCATACCAAGAAATATACAAGAAAACTTTACTGATTTATAAACGAACATCTGGAAACATGCAATTCCCTTCTCAACCAGCTATTACCAGAATAATAAGTCTTAAACAATTAGAACTAGATACTACTGGATTTAGGTTCAGCTCAGTGGCCTGGAATTACTTTAGCTAAAAACTAAAACTGAAATCTGCACTGACTAAATCAGTTATGCATCCAAAAGGATAGTTAGAGTTTGAAATAACATTCCATGGAAAACCACATTCCATGGAAGACCGGGACATGGTGGCACTAAAGGACACTGCATTCAAAGAATAAAAGACAAAATATATGACTGCTTTTTCTAAAAGATACATCGCTTATACTGAAAGATACACCATCATATATAATGTATATCACAAGCACTGCTGACTTTTATATATTAAGACTAATCAGGCTTGGACTTCTCCTTTTAGCTGCTTTCATAACTCAGTTCATTTTAATACTTTGTCTAGGTGGCACAAATGATAAAGGTAAATACTAGATACATCAATCATTAAAGTAAAACAAAGCTGAAGATGACTGTGACTCCTTATATGATCTATGCCTTTTGAACCCCTTACCCTTACCTTTGTAACATTTGTAGAAATTTATGATCTTAGGGGTACTCACTGTACTCTACTCTTTTCTTCTTCTTCTTTTTCTACTTCTTTCTTCACTTCTTCTTCAGCACAGCACCAAAATATAGGCCGCCCAAAAAAAAATATATAAAAATAGGTAAATCCTTCCTTCCCTTGTCAGTCACGACTCACAACTGAAACTGTTTGATTCTCGCTCTTTTCCCAACACATAAAGCCCGGGAAGAGAGCGACAACCAATCAGCAGCATTTAGCCCAGCAAGCACGTCATGACATGCCTGCGGACGTCGCAGTCCGAGCACCTTCCAATTCTATGTGATTTGGAACCGCATAGACTTCTGGGCATCACAATGATGCCTTCATTACTCCTCCGGGCTGCAATGAAAACAAACAAAAAAAGCTGTTTAAAACCGCCGCAGCCCGAGGCGGTTAAAGTGCGCAATGTGCATGCGCGTACTTCCGAGTCGCGGACTCGAAATTTGTTTTTAAAGTACAAAAAAAAGGTTTTGTTTTTTTTACATTATTTTTTAAAACATAAACAATTACTACTATTTAGCTGAGGGGGCTGCAGTCCGGCAGTCCGATGCCATGAGCCGCCCCTGTTTATAAGTATAATTAGCAGTGGGCTGGGATGCAAGGTGGGCTTCCCCTCTACAAAACCACTTGTTTTGGAGTTGTTTTTATTGATGTAATGTGCGTGTATGCATGTGTGTGTGTGTGTGTGTGTGTGTGTGTGTGTGTGTGTGTGTGTGTTTCATTTGTATTTTGCGAGTATGTGTGTATGTGCAATTGATTGCATTTGATATCAGTTTTGTTCAGTTGCTGGAATGTTGATGTTTGTTTAATAGATATAGAGACATAGATACATATACATACACCTGTATGTATCTATCCTTATCTCTCTATGTATATACATATGCAAGCATATATATACATATATATATATATATATATATATATATATATATATATATATATATATATATGTGTGTGTGTGTGTGTGTGTGTGTCTACTTCAGACGACTGAAAAACCAAAAGACTGAATCCCAAAAGACTGAAAATTCAAAATACTGAATGATGGGATTTGCCTCTTTACCACTATTGTGCGATATTGGTGTTGGTATATATAGATAGCGGGGGTTGTAGGGGGCACAGCATTAAAAATGTATTTAGTATTTTGAATTTTCAGCCTTTTGGGATTCAGTCTTTTGGTTTGTCAGCACACACAGACAAACACAGAAATATTCATGTGTTTCCATGTCAGCATGTCTGAAATTAATACATACAGATAAAGAATATCATAGAAACTAAAATATAAACAGTGAAAACTGCTTTTAACTACAACATCTACTTAAACATGAATAATAAAAATAAACAAATATTAATACTAAGCTAAAAAAAATAATAAATGAATGTAAGAGGATAATAATGAAGCATTTGCATTTAACAATCAAGTTAAGCCTTTGAGAGTTTGCTAAATGGTGGTAACTATAACATCATAAGTGAAACGCATAGGTTATAAGTGACTAGTAACCAAAATAGCTTACTCACTGTGTGTTATATGTAGTCAGTGTATTGTAATAAACTATAACATCAGTAAAATGTCTAAAGAAAAAGTTGGAGATGTTCACTTAAGATTCTTCCTCTTATTTCTTGCTAAATTTCAAAGGGTTTTTATTAACCTGCTACATATATAGGTCGATATAGCTGATTATAGAGAATAATGGAATATTATTACATTATGGTTTGCACTCTAAATATTATAACCTTGCAACCATTATGACAACAAAGATGGTTAACTCAACATGGAGTCTTAGTCTGCAATTTGGCTCTCTGCCAGATGTGTTAAACTCTTAACAGTGAGTCTGTATAACTTTCAAAAGATACGATACAATTACAAAAGAAATAATGTAAACTTCAGCATTTGTTGTAATGTCATCCTAGTGTCTTACAAGTGGGCATACTGTACCCTTCACACCCCACTATTTATGAATAAAAAACTGATCCCACTGTACTGTGGAACAGAGAGCATATCCGGGGATACTGCAACCTCAGACTTAGTATATATTCTTCATATTCATAATTACATTATCCATCCATACTTCCTCAACTCCATTTCCCATTTTTGCACATGGGGTCAGGGTGTCACTTCAAAATTGCTGATCATCTAGAGCCAAAGTTTACACTGCCGAGTGGTTAGCCCTGTCACTGTAATTTATCCATACCACACACTCGCATTCCTAGGGCCAATTTAGAATGTCTAATCTGCCTGCTGCATGTTTTAGGAATGTGGGAGGAAACCGGAGCACCCAGAGGAAACCTACTTGAACACAGGGAGGACATGCAGATTCCACACAGAAGGCAGCCAGCCGAGAATCGAACTGTGGAACCTCTTGCTGTGAGGTGACAACTCTAATCGCTGCACCACTGCACCAGCCCTCTTACAATATCACTACTCCAAATCTCATACTTACAGTCCTTGGATTCTCAACAGGAACCCATACTATCTATTACATTTTTACCATACTATGGTTTGATTCATTTTGTACTTTTTTTGAGCTATTTCACTTTACTGTTCCTGGTCTTTGTAAGCTTTTTGCCACTGATTCAGACTTACAGCTTCATAGAAAAGCTTTCCTTTCTTTGATTAAAAAGATTTGCACACAGATTGTTTGGTCTATTTGTTGTCATAAAACTTTGTATCAACTTTTGTGACATGGGCAAAATAGTGAAACCAGAAAATTATTTACTGTTCTTTTTAATTATATTTCATTGTATATAATTAAGATATTGCATAAGCCATTTTCCCTGAATAATAGCATCTCACTATATATTTTAAATGTTGTCCTGAGTTAAAGGAAAACCCTACCTTGAAACACCAAGAGTATGTTTTAATTATTTCTTGATATTCTGTGCTATATTTATGCATTTGAATTACTCTTAAGTGCTTTCTTAGAATATTTTAATATATACATTACAAATGGTCATTATGAGGCACAACTTACAGACAGAATCTTGTTCTATACCTTTTGTTCTCCCACAAAATCCGTTGGTAGTCCCCTATATATGAAGCCTGGGTAATTTTCTCCCTCATTTAGATTAAATGGTAGTAGTATGAGTCAGAGATATCTTATACAGTGCTTGAATGCGACAGTTTTTATTTCTAACTTGAATTCTCTGATTTGCAGAGTAACAGCCCTTCTGGTAATATTTTTACAGTTAATTTTAAAGCCTCAAAAAAGCTTAAGTTATGTGGTTTACATGGAATATCGATTGGTTGTCTTTCTGTAACTGACAAACTCTCCCTCATATTTTTCCTTAGATGATCCTTCGATTCTAGGAGCTTTATTTGGTGTTTGTTGGAAGAACTTGTAAAACAAATCCAAACTGTGAGTGGGATTTGCTACAGCCTACAGTGGCACTCTGTGTACCTGCTCATGAATTTTGCAGACTTTGATATATACTGCATTTGCCAGCTCAAAGCTATTCTCCTTATATGACTCAGTTCATCTTATCTCTATCTTGATATGGTACTTCCTATAGTATTACTGCAAAACACCACAACCTGCAGTTCTGAAATGTATCATGCCATGACAGTCTTATTTTTTTTCTTTTTGTTTTGACACAAATGTCTTCTTGCTCTTGTTTATATATACTGTTATACTTGTACACCTTTTTATTACATTACAGCATTGTGTTGCTTCATTTAAAACAGAAAAAGTGGCACTTTTGTGCTCTGCTGTGCAGCTGCTTCAGATTATTATTATTATTATTATTATTATAAATATCTTCTCTGTTAATCCTCCACTTGCATGGGAATACAGTGACAGTACTAGAACATTATTGTCAGTACTTTTACAATGAAGACACAGTGCTGGCTGTTAAACCAATTTATGAAATGATGGCATCAGTTTCATACTTTCATAGCTGTTTATTAGGCTAATGAAGACAAAGTTTTTTTTTAAGCCTAGCCATACATCCCAAATCTCTGACAAGTTCTGGAACTCTTGATAAGTATAAGCAGGGGCTTGGGAGATGACACATTTACAAGCTAGGGCCTGGGAGATTAACTATTTATAGTTGTCCTGTGTCCATTAGAGACATAGGAGCCAGACCAGGGATGAATTTCCTGTTCCCCATCCAATTGTCCAGGTTACACTTGAATTGGGTTAGGGAGGAACTCTGCTTTACATTAATGGGGAGCCTGTTCCAGAGATGGGGTAATCTCTGGGATGCCTACCCATCTCTCCAGCAGGTCCTATTTATATCACAGGCAAGGTTTAAGTCTTTAGAAGGGGTGATTCTGATGCTGTTTGTTTTGCAGATATGCAAGAGGTGAATCAGAGTGGAGTCTGACAATGCCCTGTATGTCAGGCATATATTTCCCCTCAAAAGCCTGTAGGAGACAGAATACAGGGATAGAGCCTTGAGGCGGTCTGCATAGGACATTTTACTTATGCTCTGTATTCTTTTAGTGAGGAACCTCTGTGGACCTTCCAATTGTTGGTAACGCCCATTGAGGTACATACCAAAGGAGGCATTCTACTCAATGATAGATGTTATAAATGCCAAATTCAGTGTAACAATGACTTCTTTGGACTTAGATGCCATACCCTTGTTTATAAATTGCGCAACATAGGATTTCCTCACTACTGTAGACACATGATGATCAAACGCTAGATTAATATTTATGTGTGCCCCTAAGTTGCTGACTACTGGCTCAATCCTAAGGGGAGTATTGTTAATATGATCATTACCAGGAGTGGATGACTTCCTGAAGGATACTATTATGTATTTCTTGACATTTAGTTTTAGTCCATGGCTCTGACACCAATTGTTTTTCTGTGTCAACCCTTCCTAGAGAAAATTTGTGTCAGTCTGGGATTCAATGACAGCTCCTAATTTGCAATCATCTGTAAATTTAGTAAGCCAGAGACCAATGGCATTGGCCTTGAATTCAGAGAAGTAAATGCCAAAAAGGAGTGGTCTAAGGACTGATCCCTGAGGGACTCTACTTGTGACTGGCCTCTTTGTAGAGGTGGACTCCCCAGTTCTAACTTCCTACATTCTGTCTGTGAGCCAGTTGGCTATCCACCAGGTGTCATATGAGTTTGAACCTAACCTTCAGAGCTTGTCAACAATGCTCGAGTAGGGTATTGTGTCAAATGCCTTGGCCAGGTGAAGGTAGGCAGTGTGACCCATTTTGCCCTAATCCATTGCTTTGGTGACCTTTTCAAAGAAGTTCGTCTGGTTGAGTAGGCATGATCTGCCCTTGACAAAACCAAACTGAGTTGGGTCCAGTGTCTGGAGGTTTACTATATCACTACTGATCATTTCCATGCTAATTCTTTCCATGGCTTTACATATTAGACTAGTGAGACTTATGGATCTCTAGTTTCTAGGGTCTGTAAATGGCCCACCTTTGTGCAGAGGGATGACTGTTGCTGTTTTCCATTCATGTGGCACACAGGCTGCTTTGAGGCTATTGTTAAATAGCAATTTCAGAGACCCTGACAGGTCATGTTTCATGCTATTGAGAAGGCATCCTGGGATATAGCCTGGGCCTATTGATGCAGTGTTCTTGGCTTTAGAGAGAGCAGTAAGGACCTGTTCCCTAGTGATAGCAGTGGGAGTTATATTAGATGGTATTTCCTGAGGGAAGTTCGAAGGGGAGAGAGGGGTCAAGTTGGAGGTGAATTTACCGGCCAGTAGGTTTGCTATATCTTCTGGCTCAGTATAGGTGGCTCCATTTACAATGAGCTCTGCACACAATTGTGTATTGTATTTGAGGTTCCAGACATAGCTAAAGAATGCCTTGTGGTTGTCCTTGGCATGGGTGGCCAGATTCACCTCAAATTTGGCTTTTGTAGGCATTCTTTGTGCTCTGAGATGTTTGTTTAGTTTGATAAGAGTGTTTTTTTATCTTGCTGGGTGATGTACCTCCTAATTTTTGCTATGATTTTCTTCCTTGTTATACAGCCTATTAAGTGTGTGATTCCACCAGTGTGGCTTGTTTTTTGAGTTAGTTCTGTACTTCTTCATGGTGGGAACAGCTGCCTCTATGCAGCTATTCACTTGCTTGTACAAGGTTCCTGTAAAAACTTCTGCATAGGCAGCAGTGTTCTCAGGGTTTATGGGGGCTTGACATTTTTCCACGTTATCACTTAATAGTAGGAGGTTAGCCTTAGAGTAGTTCCTGAATATTCCAGGTTTAGCTGGGGGTCCAGGTTTTATTTTTACTTTAATGGAGGCCATTTTGTGGTCTGACCTTACAAGGGAAGAATTTTTAGTAGGGGGTGTGCAGCACTCTCCCATATTAGTGAGGACCAGACCCAATATGGCTGCACCCCTTGTTGGTGTATTGACTATTTGCTTCAGGGAGTTTGTGTTTATAAAATCCAGGAATCTCTGTGCCTGTACATTTGGTGTTGTATAGGATTCCAGTTTAACAGTGGGGTAATTAAAGTCACCCATGATTATGGTATTGGGTTGGATGGTTAGTGTTTCTAATAAGTTTAAACATTTGGTAGGGTTTCCTGAGTCTTAGAGGGGGACCTATAGCTGGCAAGGAAGTGATATTGGATTTTGCCTATGATGATTTGAACATAGAACAGCTCAAGTGCATTGTCCTGTTTGACCATCATTGAGGTATATTTATTTTTGATCTAAATAGAGACACCTCCACCTATATTCCCTGTCTGTGTAGTAGCTGGTCTAAATGTGTGGAAAGCTTTATAACCTTATACTGTTGGTGTGCTCTCTATGGCTTTAAACAATGTCTCAGTGACCGCACAGACATCAACATTCTCTAGTGTGAAAAGAGCTTCTGGGGAGTGATATTTTTTGTTTAGCATTGAGCAATAATACCTTTAGATTTTCTTGGTTTTGATTTGCTATGTTGAAAGTACTTTCAGTTTGGCATTGCCTAAAAAAGGCCCTATGGGGAAAGACAATGTTTTAGCTAATATTCGAAAGCCTAGAAGGTAAACTACTGCTCAATGCTAGGCTCATACCAGCCTGAGACACATATTCTGAGAGCTGTGTGATGTCTCTCTTCATATAGCTTAGGAAGGTCTGTGTCAGTTCATTTACTCCCACATGGACTATGACAAAGTCATACTGATTACTGATACTTATGGTACAATGACATGAGTGCGTGTGTATTGTATCACAATATTATGCTATAGACATAATGGGGCTTTTTAAGACAAGTCACACTTTTTAAAAGAAAGCATACAGTACGTTGCATCTGTGAAATTAAGACATAAACCATTAGACGAGTCTCGTGTCCTTACAGGTTATATACTGAAACTGTGCTACATACATTTCCCATTATCCCTCTCCTTTATTATAATGGTGCCTGCAGCCAGAGGCTGTAGCTTTCTTTAGAAATCAGCACATAACTGTAGCTATCTATCAATGCAGAGCATGAAAGTTATTAGCTTTGTTCTGTCAATAGCAACTGAAAGGGCAGAAATGATGAAAAAAAGGAAAGAAATGCTGAAGAACAGTGAATATGGAACATCATTCTACTCCTTTAAGCACGACTTTGCAGGGGACATGACCCCCTGCATTCCCTGTCAAACTTATATATACCAAATCTAAAATCACTATATCAGTAGAAAGAGAAAGATTCCTAGAAATGACAACCATGGACTTAATATATATAAGTCTAGATTTTCAGCCTTATGGTTTCTACATTATGGGACATGCTATTCCGAGTCCTAATATTTCAAATGGTTAGCAAATGAAAGTTGTCACTTCAAAGACTTGGTACAGACAAATCGAACATTGTCTTTAAGTTTGATGTTATACTTAATTTTGCAGTTATAATTTTTGCAGGTAAATAAATAAAATCAGTATTTCACAAACGAAAACTGGAGTATTTACCAGATTTTTAAACTGGTACGGCAGTTTATCTCATCAATATTGTTCGTATAAATATTACCAAATGACTACTTATTCAAAAAATAGTTTTAATTATCTGCTTAAAGCAAGTTATTGATCTTATCAAGACAGTATTGAGATGTGGATGTAAAACTGTAGGTAATTACCAACATTAAAAACTACAGAATCTCTACTGTCTAGCATAGGTCATACAGACTAGGAGACATTCCTTTCTGAAACAATAAGCTAGAAATAGAATTTTTTTCTGTTGAAAGTAGCAATAAAAATGGCTGTCTATTTTCTTCATCAAATTTGAAATGCAGTTCTCCTTCTTTTGAAAAGTCTTATACGGACTATAGTACATTATTGGCTTTCAGATGTTAATGTCACACTGTCTATTACTCTTGTTTATATATTGGAGTCTGTCTCCTTGGGCTTCTAATGAAAATGGGTCCTGTGTCTAGTTGGAATTTCTAGATAAACAAAAGCAATAAACAAATAAATAAATAAAAGAAATAAAATATATGCTAGTACCTTCATGATCTGTGCCAGTTAGACAAGTAGAAGGAAAAACAACTGAAAAGTACTGTAGCCTTTCTGAGCTCTAAAACAATCTAAGTGATATCACATAGAAAAATAACACTGAGATAAGGTTAATGACTTTCAAGTGTAGACTTTTTCTTTAATGGTTCACAAGGTTTGACTGAAAACCCATGATTAGACACAGAAAAGGTTCCAGCATACATTCTGTAGAGTGATACCATGACTGCTTAACATATACTGCTACCTTGTTATGTGTACCTAAGCCATACAATCATATAATTTAAGAAAAAATGTATTAGGTAGTTTTCTTGTAAGGTAGTATACCTGTGCCTTTCATAGCCATGGTTTAATTGTAATTTTGATGTATTTTTATTTTACTTGGAATGAAATCTGTGGGCTTATTTGATAGCTTATGGTCTCTGACATTTTATAACATTTATACATTCTCCAGTAATTCAAATACAATAAGATATTATTATAATAACTGTAATTAGCATTACATTACATTACATCAGTGGGTAACTTTTAGCCCCATCCAAGTAAATGACAGACTACAGTTTGGAACTCTGCATAGGTAAAGCAACACTCCCACAAACCATAGTTTCAAGACATTTGCTGACATTCTCAGTTTATTTATAATATTTGCAAAAAGTACAGGCAACCAGGACAAGACAGGGTTCTTCTGTTAGGGCTGCAAAACACAGCACTATGAAAATGTAGTAAAAAATGAAGCGAACCACACCACAGCAATAAGAAGGCATACAATTCCACAGCGTCGATGAAAGATGTAAAATGTTTTAATGTTAGCGCTTTCACAGTTCACAGTGACTGCTTCATCAGACAAACTCATGATAAAACACACTTCATATATAAAGGCACTGACAACCAATGAATTTCATCAATATGTGCATTAAATATGTGTATTAATGTTTACAGTCAGGTTAGTTAATGTTCAGTTTGTATTCTTAGATGCAGGATGAAGTCTGCCTTTAAGATCGCACCATGTGATTTTATTGCGTTTTTAATTGAATGATGAAGTTCATTGGTTGTCAGTGCCTTTAAATATGAATTGTTCAGCCTATAGCAGAAGCAAGTGAGGGACAGTTCTCATCTCCAGTATCCAATCATGAAATAGTTGTCACAGACGCCCATTCTATGAGCGTGCCTACTTTGAAAGAAAGTAACAAAAATGTATCAGTACATTCTGCGTTGCCATCTACATCTACCCAGAGTACTGAGTCATTTGAGTTTTTTCTTGTCAACTCAGGGGCCAGGAGGAAAGTGAAGGAGGTAGGAGTTGTTCGTGCTACCTCACCAAAGGAGAATGCTGGATATTCTTATAAACAATTACATTCCGCTGATGTTAATAGTCTTCCTTTTCCGTTACCTATAAAAGAAGTGAGACAACGCTCGCAGAGCAGGGGAAGAATGAAAAGGAAACTAACTCTGGACAACCATCAGAGCCAGTCATTGAAACGCATGTGGCAGAAAACGTAAACACCCTAGTTTGGAATATATCAAGGAGAACTTTAATGGAGTGTGAATGGATATTGTTAAATAGAGGTATGAGTTACATACCCACACAAAAAACGTTGCTTACGGATTCATTGACTGATTTAAAAGCTTTCACAAGAAATGTAATGTTAAAAATTAATTTTAAGGCAAGTAATGTGAATGATTTGAATGAGAATTTTGTTTTAGAAAACCCAGTAGTTTTATTCTAAATATGAATTCTACACTAGAGGTCTATGAGAGAATGTGTGAGGATGAAATATATTCATTGTTCACTAATAGAGGTCTATGTAAAAAGTCACAAAATTTGTCCAGGTAAGAGCAGGTTGCCCTTGATAGTTTGATGCATGATAGTAATATATCCATTAGACCAACGGATAAGGGGGGACTCGGTCATAGTGATGGACTTTGATGAACTCTGCCTTTAAGATTGTACCATGTGATTTTATTGTGTTTTTAACTGAATGATGAAATTCATTGGTTGTCAGTGCCTTTAAATATGAAGTGTGTTTTATCATGAGTATGTCTGATGAAGCAGTCATTGTGAACTGTGAAAGTGCTAACATTAAAACGTTTTACTTTGTGATATTTTGCATCTTTCATTGATGCTGTGGAATTGTATGCCTTCTTATTGCCTTGGTGTGGTTTGCTTCATTTTTTACTATATTTATAATATTTATTACAATGGTAAATATCTCAGTTGTTCTGATTATGCAACACTTTTTTTGCCTGTTTTTTTATTTCACTGTTAGATGGAACAAGTAACCAAATACTATTGCTTTCAAATATAGTATTCTTCAAAACAGGAATGCTAAAGTTGTGTACTCCAATATCTATCTATCTATCTATCTATCTATCTATCTATCTATCTATCTATCTATCTATCTATCTATCTATCTGTCTATCTTTATCCAAATGCATGTGTGTGTCCTATTAAGGTCTGTCTCAAAGTACTTGCACCATAAAGTATTATTTTAGAAATACTGCAGGGGAGAGAGAGACACAGAGATAATGTTTTTAGGATTCACTCTCTCTTTGCATATTGCCCAACCTATGACCCAAGATTCCAGCTATGATCCAGTCAGACAGAACAAAAGATTCTAGTCATTAAATAAAAAGTTATAATGGATAACACTCATCGATCATAGGCAAGACAGAATCCAGGTTAAAAATAGCACATGTAATTTATTATACATAGGTAGGTTCTATGTACTCCCTCATAGAAGGATTCTCAGAGTCTGTGATGTTTATTAATGAATAACCGTGACATCACAATGAATGCAATACAGGATAATATAAAATCAATTACTGTTACTCAGCAAATAGTTGCAAAAGGTCTGTTTTATATAACAGAAATCCTTTACATCCAAGCCATTTCAGAAATATCATTACAGAGAATAAATTAATTTTAAAAAGTGTTCTCTCTGGTGTAGATGTAATATGTCTCATTTTACAATAAAGGCTCATTCTTATTCAAAAACTTGTTAGCTGATTGGCTAGATGAATCAACATGCTCGTAAACTGAGCATATATCAATGTAAAACAGTCCATCTGTTCAAGTACTGTTGAAGAGCCAGACTTTGCATTCATATATGTTCAATACCTTTTTGTAAAATATTTCACAATAGACAGCACAAAATATGTGGAAAAACAGAAATGTTCTACAAAACTCTATCAACAGTTAACAAGTATGTTTTAGTGGCAATATGAAACCATACATGTCAACTGTCCACATATTACAGAATGTTCCTGATTTGCCTCACACTTTTGCCCTGCCCTCCAAAAATTTGTAAATAACCTGAGCATTTCTTATTGTCAATAACGGCTCTTTATAGTTTCTACATAAAAAAGGTGGGACATAATCAGGAAACATTGTTGACAAACTCAAGAAGTTAGGTACAAACCCATATGTCACCTGGTGGATAGCCAACTGGCTCACAGACAGGACCAAGGAAGTTAAAATTGGGGAGTCCACCTCTACCTCTCTCAGATGTCTCTGGATGACTAAATATGCAGATGATTGCAAATTAGGAGCTGTCACTGAATCTCACATTGACACAAATGTTCTCCAGGAGGGGCTGACACATACAAACAACTTGTGTCAGGACCATGGACTAAAACTAAATGCCAATACATGCATACTAGTATCCTTTGAGAAGTCAGCCACCCCTGGTAAATATTATATTGATAACACACCCATTAGAGCAGACCCAGTAGTCAGGGACTTAGGGACACACACAGATAGAAATCTACCCTTTGGCCATCACATGTCAATAGTGGTGACTAAATAATTCTATGTTGCACAACTTATAAACACAGGTATGGCATCTAAGTCCAAGGAAGTCATTGTTCCACTGTATTCAGCATTCATAAGACCTATCATTGAGTACAATGCCTCCTTTGGTATGTACCTAACCAGGCATATCTAACAAATGAAACATCCACAGAGGTTCCTGTCTAAAAGAATACAGGGAATAAGTAAAATGTCCTGTGCAGACTGCTTCAAGGCCCTGCCCTGTATTCTGTCTCCTGCAGGCTTTTGAGGGGAGATCTATGCCTGGCATACAATGCATTGCCAGATCCCACTCTGGTGGACCTTCTGCATATCCACATAACAAACAGCACAGGAATTACCCATTCTGAAGACTTAAACCTAGCCTGTTATATAACTAGGAACTGCTGGAGAGATAGGTATGTATCCCAGAGACTACCATGTCTATGGAACAAGCTCCCCATCCATGTGAAGCAGAGTTCCTCCCTAACCCAATTCAATTGCAACTTGGAAAATTACATGGGAAAACGGAAATTCATCCCTGGTTTGGCACCTAGTCTCTAATGGACACAGGTAACCTATAAATGGTTCATTTCCCAGGCCCATGCTTACACTTATCAAGGGTATCAGAACTTGTTAGAGATTTGGAATGCATGGCTAGGCTTAAAATGGCCCTTGTGGTTGTTAGCCTAGTAAACACCTATGAACACATGAATCTATGAACCAGAAAGATTTCAGGTTTTGAGTGGAAAGAATATGACAAGAGACTAGACAAGCAAAGGTATTTTTCATATCAGATTAACAGACATGCTGGAACATGATACAGAGGCACAAAATCATGTCAGAAAGGTGCAGAGTGGTCATTCTAAACAAGAAAGACAGAGGGAGAAAGAGAGGACTCAGGTGGCTGACTGTAGTAACTCCTCTGCATCTTTAAAAGTATTTCTCCACAAAAAAGTGCCAAGAATCCATGGATGTACAAATATGTAATAGGTGGTGGGGCTGGCATCCACAGAAGCATTCTAGACAGTATAAAATTGGTGAGAAACAGAAAGAGAGAAGCAAGGATGGAGAGAAGATGGAATGTTGAAGTATTTAAAGGAGCAAAGTAGTTTTATTGCCTCCTTCTGATGTTAAGAGAATGTAGTACATTTTTCTAGATGTATCTGTTATTATGACAGCACCACACCAGATGTTCACTGATACCCACTGCTAATCTGGCTGCCAGCTTTACATTAAAGGTTGATTATTTTTTGAACCACGACAGCCTTGCTCTACACTGACATCTTCTTCCTTTCAAATGTCCTCATAGCTCTTCCAAAAGACTAATTGTGTAAAATACCCATACCAAGAAAGCCGTGCTGTCTCTTTAATTCTCATTTCGTATTTACTCAGTGCAGTAGCAATGAACACCAGTGATATGAATGCTGCCCAATTCCTGTTGTCTTAATGTATGAAGCACAATACCAGTTTCCTACATTACTATTCAGGACCATCCATAGGAAGATGTGAATTTCTAAGTAACCCTGCTGGCCAGCAATCAATCAATTAATCAAGCATCCAATAAAAATAAATAACTCAACAAATAACTTAATAAGCATGTGTTGCTTTGTGAATGACTACATTACAAAAGATTAAAATGTTGCCCTATTTTTTATGTTAATTCATGAACTCTAGTAGAAATCCAAGTACTGTATGCAAATGGCCATTGCATGGGCTGTTAAAAAACCCAAATATTTCAACAATGAATTTCTGATAGAGTAAGACAGTAACCACTATACTGTGGTGCTTTATAATAAAACATTTTTCCCCGTGGAGTGCTTAGTCCTGAACTTTTTAATCCCAGATATATCTGTGGTGTATTTTTCTTTGGTCTGTGAGCAATATTTCAGATGCTCTCCTAATCGGTCTTTCTTTCTCACAAATACTGAACTGTAACAATGATTCTAATGAAAAGAACTGCAGGAGCGTTGTCAATACAGATGCAGGTTAGTCGAAAGCTCTTCTGAGGGGGAAGTAAAGCCTTCTTACTCATAGGGGTGCACCCTGCCTGCCTTTTGTATTCAGATGAATGGCTTTCCTATAGCTAAAATTACTATAAAAGGATTAGCATGGGGAAAAGAACACTGGAGGCAAAAGACAGCTGCAAACAATAATTCAGTTCAATTCAGGTGTATGGTAACATTAGATTTCAAACACAGAGAATGTAGGCAGACTGAATTTGTAATGTAACAATAAACCAAAATAAATAAATAAATAACACCTATAGCCCCCTCCTTCTCAAAACGTTAAGAAAATGTCTAGCACCTCCATATGAATCCTTCTAGGGAGACCCAAACCAAATAAACAACTATATCAAATGTAAATAAAAAAGACAATGAAGCATAACCATTCAAAATCAGACATTTATCAGACTCCTCTGTCCACCTTCATTGTTAAGCTCTTTATGACTTAAAGTGAGAGATTTCAACATAAAAGTACTTTCTATAACAATCTCTCAAGGGTATCCCATCTCTTATAGTAACTACAAGGTGTTCTAATACTTACAGTTTTAAAGAATAAATACATCTTCATGTCCTTCTCTGAAGTATCTAGCCACATCAATTTCATGTTTTTGTATAGCCCTGACATGCTCCTGAATTCTCACTTTGAACTTTCTATGGGCCTCTCTAATGTAGAACAGGCCATTGGAGCATATCAGGGATTATATGTCACCTAGAGAGTTAAAAGAAGAGATACTCTAGTAGGAAAAAAATATTTTATTGTTTCTTTACAGCTCTTTTCAAAACTGAATTCAAAAAAGAAAAGAAAAAAAGGACCACAGTAATAAAATACACTCATAAAATATAATAATCACATTTTTCCATCATTTTGTTTTTGTCAATTCTCTATGACTCTTGCTGTCATGGCTCCTTTCTAATTTATCTGAAGCCTTCACATATGTTCTTTTCACCTCCTACCAAATGTAACATACCATGCTAACACTTAAATGATACTGAAAGTGTAATGACATCAGGATGCATTTTTACTAATGGGACATAGTAAGGAACAGTACAACTATTTTTTGTTTTTGAGATATGATAGAAATAGCACAAGAATGAAACATGCAAGGATAATATATCATTAAGACTAAAGCTAAAAATAATAGTTTATTAATGAGCGCTATATAATTAAAAATCTAGTAAACACTTCAGTGTGTATGCAAAAAGATTTGAATTCAGGCGGCTAATGCAAGACAGAGCAGCACAACACATAGACAAGTCCCTATCATGCCAGTTACACCTTTCTACAGTTTAAGAATTGTAAAGCACATGACTTGCATATCAGGTTTGACCATTTATAAAAACAGGGCTACATTATAATGACAAAAGCCAAAACCATCATTACAGAAGAATAATACTAATTCTAGCATTATTTCTATAGAAATGCTGTCAGCTGCATATATTGCAAACACACACAAAGTAACTAATGATTTCTTTAGATTAAGAACAATTATTTGATAATAACTGTAACATTACATTTACCCATGGCTTTCTAAAGTATAAATAATGGGTCCCTTCAGAGTATCAAAACTGCAGAACATCAAACCTCTGATCGAAAACCAGAGGATTGAAGTTCTGCAATATCCAACTCAAAAAAAAAAAAAGTGAAAACTTCTTATTTCATGTTTTTACAGGGGGGCAAGCTCACTGCACCCACCACACATCTTGCTACTTAAATACACGAACACCAAGATCGGACTACAGTGAAGAGAATGGTACTGTATAGCACAGAATGGGAAATTTACTGTTCTCTGCAGTGCAATCTCAGAGATGGTATATTTAAGTAGCATGGGATGTGGGGGGTGCAGGGGGGTTTGCTCCATACTCTTCAACCTGGAAATATCAAAAATCTGGACAGGGCCCATGAAAAATAGGTACAAATCTGTATGCTGATTAACATAAGATTTACATACATAATTATGTAATCCCACCCACTCCGATGGAATTGTGGGATACCAACTTTCAAACGCAGACTGAAGAACAGACAACCAAAATATGGCACCAGAGTCCCCCTGCAGCCATTGCAATGTCCCAATACCTGGCTATTTTGCCCCATTTACCAAAAACACTAATGCTTGCATACTGCTTTACTTCTACAATGATTATTTGGATTTTATTTTTACATATTAGCACAATGCACAACCACTAATAGACATATGCTAAACAAAGCAACAATTGCAATACCACTGTCTCACAATGAAAATAGACTTGACTTGGCATTAAAACTTCTCTGCCCTTGAAACTCACATTCATTGAAATAGCACTGAAACCCACACCACATGCAAAGAAAATGCATTTGGCCAGTGGTGGATAAAGATTACGTTTGGGCCGTTTTCAAATCATGGGCCCCTTGCACACAAAAAAATGAAACATACATGTGTTCTTTGATGCACCTTCCTGACATTATTAAATTACATTCCTTGTATAATACAGCACATTTGTTAGATTTAGAGTGCATTTTAAATGTATTATTTGAACATTTTCCAGTAGGCAATGAAACAAAATGCATGAATCAATAATGACAAAACTGTCCAATTCAGAACATTTCCATTATAAAAGTCTACTTCTACACACACACACACACACACACACACACACACACACACACACACACACACACACACGCACGCACACACACACACACATACACATGATCATCAAAACCTTCCCTTTTTACAAAGCTGGCTTAGAAGTTTTTTTATTTGTTTTTTATTTTTATTTTTAACAGACAAGTTTGCATTTTGATGAAAACAGATCTCAAAAATATTGCTCTCAGTCCTGCAGACATTTAAATCCTATGTACTCTATAGAAAAGCATCTTTTGCGGGATGTCAGTCCACTTACGGGCTATCATAAAACTCTTACAGCCATTACCTTCCACTCCTGCTGAAATGTTGATGAATCTTAGATTTTTATGTACTTCTCTATTTTCTCTAGCTTCTCCTTCACTTTCCTCTGGAATGCCTATCTCTGCAAACCACGTTGCACGGTCATCTACTTTCATTTCTTTCTTCTCATTCAGCTGGGATGATAAGGTTGGTTCTATTTTTTGCTATCTTTTGACAATCTAATTAGCATATTCTTTAAAGGAGTCATTCACCTTCTTGACCTCACTGCAGACTTTGTGTAGTCTCTCCTGTATTTCTGCCATCTCTATCTTTCCTTCTCTCTCCAGCTCTGCATTCAGTTTACATGTGTCTCCCTTCTTTGTGGAATAACCTGTCATTTCTAGTTCTGCTTCTTCATCTTTTGGACAGTAACTTGATTGCTCTTTCTCCTTAATTCAGTCTTGGATTCTAGACCAGCTCCGCCTTATTATTCAAATACTACACTATACACTCTACTATGCAAATAAAAGATCAGACAGAATTTTCTAATTAAAATGCAAACCTGAGAAGGGAGGAGGTGAGAAACCACGGTCCTTCAGCTAGGCACCATAACCTGAAGTTCTGTAGATAGGAGATTTGCATGTCTAAAGAACACTATCAAACTCCTCTTGACAAGTAAGGACTTCATGATTGCACAAGGACTATCCCAGATTTTTAGTCTGGTAAAAACAGATTGAGGCCACTTAAGCCAGAAGGGACTGAAGGCTTTTTAGCTTATTTTGACACTAAAGAATATGGAGTAATACCTAGACTGCATCTGGTTCAGTGGGAACTCTTGGATGACTCCTTTTATGTGAAAGTTCCCCTACTGCCACACTCTTCTGATGGGGTAGAACATCAGGAAGGGAAGACATGGTTAGGGTTGGGAGAGAAAGGAGATTGATTATAGACCCTTTGGATACCATGTCTAACATCAGTATGTTGCATGTGATGATTTCCAACACTGAAAGATGGAGGGACAGAATGCTCCAAAGTGCTCTCCAAAATGGAGCAATCCACCAAACTCAGCTTGCTATAGCCTCCAGGACAGGAGGACTGCAAAAACCCACACTACAGTGTGAATTCCTTCTGTCAGGTTGGCAAATGCTACAGTGTCCAAATTATTTTTTTCTTACCCGTTTATAATGGGGTTGTTGGCCACAATCTGAACCACATCCAATGCAATTCTACCCTTGAAAATGAGGCAATGGAGAGCAAAGAACACATTTTTCCTCCAGCTTCTCCTGAACTAATGGCATGAACAAAGTGGAAAGGTATGCCATCGAGAAATTTCCTGCGAAGTTTGTTAGCCAAAGTCAGGTGGGGAAGCATACAACAATTCCAGTGCCTGATGCCCTCACAGCACCATCAGCTGCATTGTGGCTAAGGTGCATGGTAAATTTACTCATGATGAAAAGAGCTGATGTCACAGTGGAGATCTTCATGGCAGTTCTGACCCCCTTGAAGTCAGTGTTCCACTCTCATGGAGTCCATTGTCTCCATCAGGAATTCAACCACAGGAAGTGCTCCACCATTCCCACCTGGAGGAAAGGCAAGTTGGCAAAGTTATGTTACTCCTCAACTCCCCTCTGGGACACCAACTCCAGCAGGTGCTTGTACCACTAATTAAACTGGTGTCAAAGAGGCTATTAAGCAGGGCTTTAGTCCTCTAAGCTAATTGAGCTGGGTTATATTTCTTATAATTTACTGCTACACAACTTACAAACAATAATCAGCATTTCAATCAAAAGTGCATTACAAAGTCACATACACATTAGACTGAGACCTAAACATAAATAAAAAGAATCGGTGACTTATTTGCATCGCTTTACAGTGTATAAGCATTTTATAGAAAGGGCTTGAACCTTCAACATATTCAACTTGCTAGTTTTGACAAAGTAACACTCTGCAAGACCAAAATCAAAATGAGAGGACCAATCAATGTTTTTATTTTATAAAACTATCATTCATTCGTTTATTGACTTTGAACGCTTGAGGAAAAGAGTTAAGGAGCACAGCCAACGTTTTGCATGCATGGTGCTTTATTTAATCGCTTAATTCAAACCATTCCAGTGGTAGATGACATGTGATTGCTGAACAGAACATTTTACTATGCTTCCCTAGTTAACAGCCAGTATAAAAATAATCATACGATTAAAATAAAGTCAATTATGAAGCATAGCCTCCCATTTATTTCCACTTCTAAAGTTAATAAAAAGAAAAAAACACTTGCTTTACCATGACAAAGCACAAATAATGACAGCAAAATGCCACATGTCCAAACTATACCATATACTTATTTTTAAAGCAAGGCATCAGTTAATGAGTTTGCACTGTTTTGTATTTTAAAACTGCAAAAATCTTCAAAATGGCTTCATAATGGCAAAAATACAGAAGTAAAGGAAACCAGTGTGACAAAAGACAGATTTTGAAGTTTTTCAGGAGAAAGCTAACTTTCAAATTACATACAGGCTCTTCACACTGATAGAAGTTTAGCCAGCACTCCATCCCTACACACAAGCACACTCACACACCTTACCTCTATCATCCAGTCATTTCTTTCCATAGATGAGCAAGTAGCAGCAGAGTAATAAATCCAAATCATCAGTTTCCCAGTCATGAATCCTTCCAGCAGGAGAATAAGTCCAGCAGAATAAATAAAATGTAAGCTAACTTCCCACTCGTGAATCCATTAATCAGTTCCTGCTTGCATTTGCCGGAAATAAGCTGAATTGCGATTGATTGACAGACCTGATGTCATTGTGCATGTGATGACGCCAGCAAGACTGTGAATTTTAAAAAATGTTTGAAATAAATCGGAAATGAAGGGGTGCCACTCAGAAATAGTGTCACCCCATTATTTAACCCCAAAACTCATTTTTTATCGAGTAATTCGGTACGGTTAGGAGGTATGTCTTGCTCCCTGCAAAAACTTACAAGAAGACATTTTATCTTTTTTAATTTGTTTTACTTTAATGTCCAATGTTGTAGAACATCGATCACGTTGCCCAAGATGATGTGTGGCTCGATGTTCTGCAACTTCAATCATTTGAAGTAGACCCAAATAATAACAGAATATGCGCACATTTTTCTGTCATAAATTGTCTTCACTTTATACCTTTACTCTGGAAAAGACAGCATATACCAACGCACTTCAACTTTTCTTGGCTGCTATATTATGCTAGTCTGTCTCAATTTTACTATAATGTATATTGCCATTTATACAGCAAATGCAAGAGACTGAAGACAGTCCCATAAACTATCTATCACACAGGATTATAGGAACCCAGGAACATAATAAAAGTATGGAAGAAATTACCGTAACCATAAGATGACTCAACATATACACCTTTAATTACACACACACTTAAAAGTTCTTGTCACCCTTTACAAGCATTTATTAGTGTTTACCTCCCATACCAAACAGGGCCGCATTTGATAATACTGGTGTAAATTTATATCTACTTATCCAACTATCAAGACTAGCTTTTAAGTTTTACTTAATCTTTACTGGTAACTTATTCCATGGGTGCGTAAACATTAAGTTAGAAGCATATCCCTCCATAAGTCTTTTTTCTTTGCTTGTGCAGATATAGGTTGTTAGAACAGGTATTTCTACAACCACCACTTTTGGACAGAACCAGGAGGTCAAACAAAACTGTGTATTTTATAGCTCAAAAAGTGAGATACTGGCAACTTGTGAGCAACCAGTAGTTGTTGCATGTGGCAAGCGTTGTGATCATGTATCAAGATAACTGAAGGATTTAAGGCCTTTAATTCTCTTGGCTAAAACTTTTTGGCCCAATTCTATATGAGTGATATTTTTGGATCTGCACATAAAAAAGGGGGGGAGGATACTGCATTTGATGATGGGTTTCATAATGGAAGAGCACACTGGAAAGAAGACTTCTCTGGATCTTGAAGATATTTCTTTGGAAATTAGCTGGACTAGACAGAGATATTTCCTGGCTATAGAGGAAGAATGAGTGAATAACAGACAGTGTTGTCTACATAAGTAATGAGGTTTCTTACGACCATATCCATGTGAAGAGGAGTACTATTTATAACACACAAGGTGGGCTCAGCTTTTTTGTTGAATGCACTTTTCTGCACTTTTTTATTTACTCGTGTTATCTACTGCCTTCTTGGTTCCCTGTCATGCCCCTTCCACTTTAACCATTAGGTAAGACATGACAGTATTTTGCAGGTTTTCTGTCTGTGGTACTCTGGTCATCATACAGCTGAACATCCTTCTTCTGTCTACAGCTTTAAAGCTGTTATCATACCACCTCATATCTACCTAGATTAATATTAAGCACTATCTTAGCATTTTATCCTAATAGAACATATTATCTTTAAAAACTGCAGTGATGGTAACAGACAGAGAAAAACAAACCAAAAGGGAAGAAATGTTGGATATAATTCATCTTCATCAGAGGTAAGTATATTGTTTAATCCTTTTGTTCTTACTGATTGTTGACTTTTAAGTTAAATATTACTTTAGAAATTGGTATGCTCATAATTTAGATTTGTTTGCAGTTAATTACAACTGTGTATATCACTTTGGTTCATATTCTAATATATTTCGAACTAACTGATTGTTAACATACACTACTGATTGTAGATTTTGCTGCTGACATAAACTGGTATAGAACCTTCAAAATATATTTTAAAGCGTATCATAGCATTTTATTACCACATTCTTTCATTCGTTCTTTACATAGTTAATCAAGCAAACATTAAGAATGTGTTGTTTCTCAGTCTAGTTTCTTGATTTACAATAGTTTAAATTCGTAGACGTTACACATTTAATATTTGATTTAAATATAATATATGCCATTTGGAAAATAATACACATTATTCATGATTATTCATGGTCTTTGTATAATTTTTGAAGTGTTATGTGTTTCTTCCTTTTGTGTTCTCTTAATTCAGCATGTTGTATCTTGGTAAGGCAAACAGTATCTTTTGTATATTCAGTTCAAGATAAAGAGCACACCTTTCCCTCAAAGTTGGTCGACCACAAAAACCAGCGACAATCAAATAAAAAGAGGTAGACCACCACCACGAACGATGTCAAAGCTTTATTTCATATAAAATCCAAAGGAATAAGAGATGAGCGCTTTCGCGTGCTTCCAATGCACGCTTCCTCAGATAGATTTAAAACATTGTCATAACCCATGCCTTATATATCAAACAGCAAAATTACTTAATTGATTAATTATAACTTCTAATTGCCAAATTGTCAGTTTAATGTCAATTTATTTAAAGCTGTAAAGCCCAATTGCACTATGTAGTGCTTGTTCAACAAAAATCATTATATTCATTTTGTTTTATGAGGTAACGTTTTTCACTACAACTATAAATGCACGTTGATAAAATATATATATAAAAAGACGATGTATAATGGATCATATTAATAAAATACAAATCTTACTATATATCTAATCTTTCATGCTTCATGCGTCATCTACCAAATTCTGTTCGAGGTGTTTACTGTGTGACGATAAAGCCAAGCACATAGCGGAATACACATATGAAATCTATGAACGACCAAGTATAAATTATATATTATGTTACAATTATTTAAAAATCATGTTAAAATATATATATATTTATTCAGGTGTGTGTGTTACGTACACTGTATATCATATATTAGAAAATAAATGTTAAATAAATATTAAATAACTGAATAAAACCTAACTATACATATAATGCATCTACAAATATATAATATATTATAAAATGTGAAAAAATGAGAGTATGTGTATAGCAATATATCAAGAATATAAACAATATGTATATAAATAGTGAATGTACATCTATAGATTTGTATGTTACCCTAATTAAATACAATGAATACTGAAAAACTTTTTGAAGTGTTATGTGTTTCTTCCTTTTGTGTTCTCTTAATTCAGCATGTTGTATCTTGGTAAGGCAAACAGTATCTTCTGTATATGTGTACTGTACAGAATTAGGTATGAACCAATTGTCTGATTCTGAGAGACCTAAGAAGATGTCTCTTTAAAAAGAGACCCAGGGGTGCATATTTTGCCACTATTCATGAATAAGGTGTTTAAGGAAAATTTATGTTTTTATCTAATCATCAATGAGTCACATACATGATATTTACTTAGCTGCTCAGGGTTAATGTCTTATGTAAAATGCTCAGCTACACATAAGGAAACAAATATATTATATAAAAAGAAATAAAACAATAAAAATGGAAAAAAGAAGTGATGGATCTAAGAAATGGAAGGGTCTATATTAGATCAGCGAATGCTTAAACAAGCAAATGCTGATTGATCGACCTTATTTAAGCAAATGTTCAAAATATTGAAGCAACAGAAACCTAATTTTTTTCCTAGGGAAAGAATTTGGTTGTCTGTTTCTGTTGCTTTGGTATTTTCAGTGCTGTGATGGAAAGTTACGGGTCGGATTCAGGTAAGTGTGCGATTGTGTGGATGTGAGTGTTAGGGTGGGTTAGGTGAGTTAGGGTTAGGGCTCGGGTTAGGTATGTGTACGATTGTGTGGAAGTGAGTGTTAGGGTGGGTTTAGGTGAGTTAGGGTTAGGGAGCGGGTGAGGTGAGTGTGCGACAGTGACGGACCTTAGGGTTAGGGTTTGGGTTAAGGTAAGTGGATAGTTAGTGGTGTGTGCATAGTTTAGTGTAGGGTTAGGTGTCAGATTTTAGGTGTATGTGTGTGGCTTTCTGTTTGTTTGGTGTGCTTGTGTTGTGTGTATGTGTTTTGGATCAGCAATTTTTTTCCCCTAGGAAAAAAATCGCTGATCTGACAGTTCGAGATTGTAAGCTTTCACTTGCATAAGGTCGATCAATCAGCGTTCACTTTTTTAAGCATTCGCTGATCTAATATAGAACAGAAAAGGAAGAAACAGCTGAATGAAAAGACTGGGATGGAGATTTGCAAGCTGTTCAGGATGTAGGGCAGCTGTTTATTTGTCCCAGAACTGCACAATAGCAAGAACAGCACCCTTGTATTAAAAGGAGGGGTGACAAGAAGAAAGAAATCATAGAACTAATAGCTTAAAAGCAGCAAAAGAAAAACTGATGTGTAAAATCTTAAGGTGAGGGCTGCTAGCTTTCTTAGAGGGCAGCAATCTCTAGTAGTGCAACGAACGTGGATTCATAACCAGAAAGAGATATATGTCAAATTTTACCTTCATCTGTGTCTGGGTCATAGATAATCTGAACATGGAAATGTCAATACGTGTCATCGGCTTGAACTTCATTAAGAACTTTGATATTTAAAACTCTAAGAAACGCATTTCATTATTTTATATGTATAGATTAATCAAGGAAGTGATGTCACGTTTTTGATTAATCATCTGGTATTTAAATGTTTATTTGGATGAGATTAGCAAGTTTGATGAAGTCCTTGTGGTGAAAGCGCTTACTTTTGTTAATAAATCCGTATGTTTTGTCAGTTGGACATTTTAAGCTCTTTTTTACATACTTTACAGTTTTATATGAACAGCTATATACGTTTTTTACTGTTGTGGATACTACTGTATTGCCGTGGTTGTCCTGTCGATGCTACAGACTGTTTTGTATCTTATAATTTTTTCAACATTTACTACAGCATCCACGGGACATTTATTCCTTTGGGGTTACCTGTGTTTTTGTATTTATCTGATCATTTCAGTGGTTTTGGTACTCCAAGGTAACATGGCAGAAACTCCAATAGCATCGATTGAACTACCTTACAATCCTGAACCTACACGCAACACTGTTGATGTACCGGATTGCTTTTTGAGTGCCATTTCCGGTTCTGTTAATCCGTTGGCGTGTTATGAAGTTTCTGCGGAGGATACAGTTACTGCAGATGATATGAATGATTTGATGGGGTTTACCAAGGCATTGGACAACTTGGAATTGAATTTAACCAAGTTGAAAAGGATGCAATTGCAGCGCTATCATTTCGAAATTTGTTTGGCAAGGAAAATTATACCACGCGGTCTGCGCATCTTAAAGATGCCTACAACAGGTAATACTTACCCCGGCCTTCTTTATAAATGGCAACAATTGAATTTGGACTTAAGTATGAACTATATGAGATTACTAATTGACTTTTTTCGTCCTGAAGAGGATGAATTGAGAAGGATTGTTATTGAGCAACAGAATGATATTAAAGTTAAGTATCCGCAGCCTCATGTTGATAAAGGCTTGGAACAGGTACTTGACAGCTTACAGGTCTTTGAGAAGAGATGTTTGCATCAAAAGAAAAGGAAAATTACAAGGGATACTAAAGATTTTGCCACAGGCCATGTCTTTACTTGGCTTAAGCCAGCTACACATAATCATGTTTCCGACGCATCTAATGTCGGAGAAGCTGGCAGGACATCTTCTTTAGAAACTGGTGGTGTTCAGACCCATGTTATTAATAAAAATGTAATTACTACTGGCCATAAGGCGTTTGAACCTAAGAATGTTTTAAATGTTCATGATGTAAATACTGATAGACCTTCTGTTATTGGTTCTGTGATAATACACAATGATATACAGGAGGCTGATAAATCCCCTGTTCATATAAATTTGAATGATACACTTACTAGTAATTCTAATGTTCTTATTTCTGATCCTGCTGTCAGACCTAAAGAACGCCATGTATATAGTAATTGTACTACTGTTAGTAATGAACCTAATCCTTTCCCTATTGAACTGCCTCACTCTGCCAAATGACAGAGGTCATACAGTCAAGGCAGACAGAAAAGGAAAGGTTCTGGGGAACACTCAGGACCCATGTTGAAACGCATGTGGGAGAGAATCGAGAATTGTTAGTTTATAACCTTTCTAGCAGAATTTTATCTGTGTATGAAACTCAAGTATTAGAGAAATGTTTATCGTTTATACCTACATGTGATAGTTTTCTATCAGATACTATCACTGATACAAAACTGTTCACTCGTAACGTCCAGCTGAAAATTTATTTTAACAATTTGAACTGTTTAAATTATGACAACACACGTAGACCAGTTTTTAAAGTACCTAGTAATATGTTCCTGTATTGAATCCCCACTTAGATATTTTTAATAAGCTAGTAGAAGAGGATTTATATGTTTTACATCAATCAGGTGAGACAGGAAGAGCTAAAAGGAATTTAAACTTCAAACAAAGGTCAGCCCTTAATGTCCTGAAGAAAGATACTTCTGTTATTAAAAGACCAGCTGACAAAGGTGGCCCGATGGTTATTCTAGATACCAATAATTATTTAGAAAGTATGCATGTGTTACTTAGTGATGGACATTTTTATAGTGTAATAAATTTAGATGAGGGGAATATGAAGGTTATAAATGTTTATAATATGTTGGATGATTTACTACTAAGTGAAGATATAGATTTTGAAACGTTTTGTTTCTTGAAAATCAGATATCCTTTGATCCCAATTATTAATGGACTCCCTAAGATCCGCAAAGACTCTAAAACCCCCCCAGTGAGACCTATCGTGTCAGGTAGGAATTGGGTGACAGAATCGTTATCTATTTTTATTGAGTATTTTTTGAGACCTTTAGTTGACACTAGACCACAGATTCTTAGAGACAGTAAACAGTTTTTGATTGAGTTTTATGATTATTTAAAACAATTTTCAAATGATAAATCTTTTTATTTTGTGACATTGGATGTCACCAACTTATTCACTGTAATACCTAATGCTGTGGGTGTTAGCCTTGTACATAATTTTTTAGGTACTCATAATATTTTGCCATCCAAACAGGTTGCCATATTATGTTTATTTTTGGAAACAGTTCTTAAAAATAATATTTTCATATTCCATGACAATGTTTATTCCCAAAAAGATGGCATAGCTATGGGTACGCCCTGTGCGAATAGCTACGCCAACATTGTCATGGCTTGTTGGGAACAGCAAGAGTTATTTAATACGGACAGTTTCAAAGATTCTGTTGGTTTTTATCGTAGATTTGTAGATGATTTGTTTTTGATTTGGGACAATGATGAGGAAAGTCTTCTGAAATTTTATGAAGAAATTAATACGCTGTCTAGGTTTTAAAGTTTACTATAAATTATAACAGAACTAATATTTCTTTTCTGGATGTTAATATTGAGCGGTTTGAAAATGGACTAGTCAACACTGGTATACACAGAAAGCAGGTTTTCGTAATTCTTTATTACACAGAACCAGCATGCATCCAAGGCACATGTTCAGGAGTGTAGTTAAAAGTCAGGTGATACGTGCTTCCAGACTCAATCCTTTGCAAACAGGCTATGAACAAAAACTGGCAGATCTGGAAGGGAGGTTATTGAATAGGGGCTATAGCCCTACTGAAATTCAGGAGTCCTTGGTCGCAGTAAGTCATCTTAAGACTGCTTCTGCATGTCCGTATTTCTCAGAACAATCTGAACAGCCTGTTAATATGATGGCTGTCGACAGTAACAATTCATCAACAGTGAAGATTTCAGTTCACTACACCTCCAATATATATCCTATTATGGATATTTTTAGGAAACATTGGGGTATTTTAATGCTTGATGATAATGTTAAAAATGTGGTTGGGAATGAACTGAGGTTTATTTTTAAGAACAAAAAGAACCTTAAACAATTATTATGCCAGCATAATGTAATATTTGGAAGTAATGACAAGATTAGGAACTTAGGTACGAAACCTTGCCTAAAGTGTAATCAATGCTCCAGCATAGATGAAGAGAATATTTTTGTACATCCTGTTACTAGTATAGTATATCCTCTCTCAACATCAGCGAATTGTCAGACACGCAATGGGATTTATCTTGTTCGGTGCATTAAATGCACGGCATTCTACATAGGGAAAACTAATAGAAAGTTTAGAGAGAGAATCAGACAAGATACCTATAATATAATGTTAGGTAATGTACATTACGCTTTGGCTAAACACGTCAAAGCTACAGATTCAACACACCAGTTAAAATTTTCTGTATTACAGGTTATATATCCCAATATTCAAGGAGGTGATGTCATTAACTACACTGAACGCTGTGAGGTTAACTGGATTATTAAGCTTAGGGCTGATAAAAATCCAGGTCTAAATGAGAAAGTGCCATTAAAACCTGCTCTATTTAATAGAAGATGCAAAGTGAATAGGAATCGATAGTTTGAAATAGTATACTTTTTAGAATCAATTATTATTATTTTTGATTGGTACTTGATTTGCCTTATGAATCAATTATGATCATTTAAGTTAGTTATTTATCACAGACATTTACATCTTTACATGAAATGTTTAAGTTAGGTTTAACTATCTTTAAGGTTTCTTAACTAAGGACTGTTTTAGCTATATACATTTATTATAAACTTTTTTGATAAACTATAAGCCTTCCGACAAATTTATGAACATTATTATGTATGATTATATGAAATGCATTTAACTTTACAGTAGAAGTGTATTTATACTACAATATGAATTGGGGCTTCTATATGCATGTATTCATATTCACTAGGATTTAACAGTATTCTAATAATAGAGACACACATTTTTTGAATATCTTTTATAAGTTTATAAGTTGATATATTTATTTAATTGACTGGTACTTATTTTATCTTGGTTTTAAAAAATGTTTTCAAGAATTGTATTCATACATGTTTAAAACTCTAAGAAACGCATTTCATTATGTTATATGTATAGATTAATCAAGGAAGTGATGTCATGTTTTTGATTAAGCATCTGGTATTTAAATGTTTATTTGGATGAGGTTAGCAAGTCTGATGAAGCCCTTGTGGTGAAAGCGCTTACTTTTGTTAATAAATTTGTACGTTTTGTCAGTTGGACGTTTTAAGCTCTTTTTTACATGCTTTACAGTTTTATATGAACAGCTATGTACGTTTTTTACTGTTGTGGATACTACTCTATTGCCGTGGTTGTCCTGTCGATGCTACAGACTGTTTTGTATCTTATCATTTTTTCAACATTTACTACAGCATCCACGGGACATTTATTCCTTTGGGGTTACCTGTGTTTTTGCATTTATTTGATTATAAGAACTTTGATATTGTTTTACAGTGGCAACTGACAGAAAAACTGAAGGGGTTGGCATACAGCCAAGAATGAGGAACTGAACTGATGAATGGTTAAAGGGATAAAAAGAGAGCCATGAGAGACATTATCATGAATAAGGAGAGCTCCACGCAGAGCTGCAAAGATGTCACGTCTCAGTCCAGAACTTTTCAGTGGGATTTCTTCAGAATTATCTGAGGCAGGAGACAACAGTAAGAACTACTCACTTAAAACAAATTGGCAGAAGCTGACAGTAAACATGCAATGTAGAGAAATACGAAGCACTGCACTTATAACCCACGAGAAGGAGAGTGGAACTGATAGAAAAAATTGGATAAGGATCGCTTGATGTTGAGCACATGTGACCCATATTAAACAGAACAGAGTGAGAGGGCAGGTGCAGCTGCAGACAGAATGTTAAGGTGAACCTATAGGAAGCTAGACTCCAGAAATAAAGAAACAATGTTACAAATTGCACTGGACTTAGCACAGGCCACAGCTTCAGTACTGTGTCTTTTTGGAGGCCATAAAAAGAAAGTGGTAGCAGGCTTCTATAAGAAATCTGTAGGAAATCTAGGAAGGTGCAAGAAACAGAGGGAGAGAAATACTATTAAGAGAGTCAAAGCTCTTCTCATGAGAGACCAGAAAACATATGAGCATAAAATATCTGCCGAAGATCATGTCAAGGAGATGTAAAAGGGGCATACTGAATTGAAAGAAAAGAGTGTGGACTAAAAACTCATACCTCAAATCTGGTAGGAAGCTGTGAAGTTGTTCTGCATTTTGTCTCAGCATTATTATTGACAATAATAAATATTGTTCTCTAACATAACAACTTCTCATCTAAATAATCATTTCCATCTGGCAAGCAAGGCAGCCATTTCAAATATTTAATTTGTTCAATTTCAGTTACAAAATCTGTCCCAGCAAGAAATAGGCATAAATCAGGGAAAAAAAAGGCTGCATGTAATGCCAGTCAGTCACGTGACACTTGAATATTCATATCCACATAATACACAGCTAGGTATTATCCAAGCATCACTAATTTACCGACCCTCATCTTTTTATTTTAAAGCAAAATCAAGGCTCCTAGCAAAAGGCTTCAAATACACAGAAAACCACATGCAGACTCTACCTTGAAAGAGCTACAGTTGTGGAGCAAACCAGAGAAGCTACTGCTCTGAATAGCAGTGCTAACAGCTGCACTATTGTGCCACCCCACAATAATTATTGTAAGTAATAACTGAAAAATTTACTCTTTTTCACACCCGTTACCCAAGCAGACCACAGTACTAGCCTTTTTATCTTCAAAGGATATAAAACTGAAACTACAGGGCATGGTTTGGAGCACATAATAGATGGTTTGTTTGTAAGGTTTTGCATAGCTTGAAAGTATGATAATTCACTATGGCAATGAAACTAAGCATATCATTCCATATATTAGTTTATACCAAGCCATACATTTTAACATTTCTCTTGAAATTGTTTTTTTTTTTTATCTCATTTCTTTAATAAGGGGCATTTCTATCTACTAATTAAATTTTCATTTCATTATCTCAAGTCTGCTGTTGTATTTCCAGTTTTAAAAGATTTCTTGCCTCACAACAACTGATAACTATACAAAGGCAACTTTCATAGCTAAATGATGAAATGATTTTCAAAATAACATACTTAGTTGCTGAACCATTATTTTGTTAGTTATTAGGTTGGTTTTCTTTTCATGTCATCTATGTAACTTTTCCTGTTTTGCTAAGGACTGCATGTCTATTTCAATACAGCAGTCATATGTACTGGCTTTTAATTCTCTCCGACAGGTATTGAGAAGTCTTATATTTCCTTATGTTTCTGCTTTCAAGGAAATTTTACTGAAATGTTATCCTAGGTGCTTTGTGAGGTGATGAGCTGTGTCAGAAAGCTGCCAACCTTTCAGTGGCATGACTAATTCATTACAGAAGAATTTTAACTATGTCTAACAGCAATATCATTCAACAGTCTGTGCAGACAACATTGAATCTGGTTAAGTGACTTCATGGCAAGGCTTTGCTATGGCTACACAACTTAACTCTTATTTTGAATATTATACTTCACACACTATGTGTAGTAGTGTAATAAAGAATGTTACCATCTACTGCAATCACATGCAATCAAAACTAAACTTAATAAAATAAATAAATAAAATTTCATACATTTCAGTCCCATTTGTAGATAAAACCTGGTCATGCTGATATACCTGTAGTAATGAGAAATGGCATCTTAACTTAACATTGCCCCTCCACAATTTGGTCCCATCTTTTAGGAAAACTTTGTCATGCAGGCAAGTACTTATACTTCTAGTAATGGCATCATACCTTAACCCCCCCCCCCCAAACACATTTCTGTTCAGTTTTTTTAAAGAGGGGGGGGATTATGGCAGAACATCTCCCTTTTACTAATGCCATACATATTATGCTTCATGATGAGATTTCGCTTACAAAAACTAAGAAGTTAATATAAAATAAGCTAAAATAAAAGAGCACATTATTATTTGTGTACTGCATAAAATAGCAAGGAATGAGATTGATAAAGATGGGGCTGAATCCGGCCCCTCTAACTATAACCCATGCAGGAACTTTAAACCAGTCAGAAAAGCAATTGAACAGTTTGTTTTTTTCCTTGAGGAAGGTATGTATGGTAATGTGATGTCATATATGTGCAATAATTATTAGTTTAACTATATTAAAAGTTCATTTGTGAAATTCTATTGCATGTAACTCAGAAAAGCCCACCTTAGAAAAATGCTACATCACTAAGGGATATGAAGCCAGGGAATGCAGCAGGGTCAAATGAGGTCCACATCAGGTATGAGACCAAGATGTTAGGTGAGTTAATGGAGCAATAGCTCATGACGATACTCATTATGGTATGGATAGAAAGGGTATCCCAGATAACATGAGGATAATATCTTGCAAAACAAGAAAGACAGAAAAAGTTCAAGTTATATATCGCTTGCAAATAAAATAATACAAATAATAAGCACATAATTTAGAAAAACAAGAATGGTACAATAAATTAAAACTAAATGTTGTGTAGAAATAAAAAGTGTAAGTCAAAAGCTAGCAAGCTGTCAAATTATATAAAATAAACATCAGTACAAAAACAGCACAAATCTATAAATATGTGACTTACAAACTGCCAGAAAAGTATGAATATAAAATAAATGAATAAAGCAAAAAAAGAAAAATATAACCAGTTAGACTAAAAAAAGTGTATGGGCTTCAGAAAATATTTATCAGAAATTGCAAGTCACCATTAAAAGGTAACTGAAATGCAAATGCTTTTTAGAGGATTGCTGGCTTTTAAGGAAACATGGTGTTTCAGATCGGAAACCTTTTATGGATTAATTAAATTCAAAACAACACAGGATTAGGTTTACTGTGACTTATTTATAGCTAATTCTGTGGATGTTACTGTTATTAAATTAATCAATAGCATGCTTCAACCTACTTTAATCTGTAAACACATTAGGAAAAATTCCATCTTGGTGGGTAACAGTGGCTATCCTCATCTTACTATCCTGAATGTTCCATATTCCTAGTTTTAAGAATTAAGTGAATCCAGACTAATAAGAAAGACAGGGAAGCTTGTAATTTAAAAAACAGCCTTATCCATGAAAAATTTGCATAAAACAAATCAGCCATATTCAAATTAATACCAGAATCTGAACATCAGACCTTTTGCTTGCAAAACTAATATGCAAACCATTACACCAAAGAATGTTCACAACAATGGATGAAAATATTGCTACTTTACTCTTTTTTTTTTGGTTCTGTCAATACATTCAGGCCAAGGGGGTGTTAGCTGTCAGGTCAATTTGCCAGAAGAGTTCCCTCCTGTCAAGCAATAACTTTCAACATCCCCTCCTATTTCAGAAGTACTCGCAGTGTCTACAACATAAAACATACATTGTTTGCATAATGCACTGCAATCATCTTTACTTTTTATAGTATGTTCACTACAGCGGTGCACATCCAAACAGCATAAAACTGAACATAGTTATAAGCCAGATGATTAGAGTCTGAAGGATGACTTATGAAGAGGCACTGGCCTTCCAATCAAAAGGTCTGATGTTCAATTCCTGATAACTTGATCATTGCTGTTATTTTAGTTTATGTGAATTTTTCATAGATATATTTTAATGCATTAAACTATATAAAGTGGAGTGCTTCTAACATGGAATGAGTGGTGATTGCTGTAAAATGAACATGTGATTTGCAACAAACTATTTAAAATTGGTTGTGTTTTAATCTGTTCCCATTGGGAGTGAAAGGATGAAGTCATTAAACAATAAATCTTTTTTTTTGCTGTAATCTGCTGGAGTGGACTGTATGCATACCCCCGCCCCCCCCACATACATATACACACACACACACACACACACACACACACACACACACACACACACACACACACACACACACACACACACACACACACACACACACACACACACACACACACACACACACACACACACAAAAAAAACACTTTGGACTACCAACTGTTGGATAAAAAAGCAGATACAGCTGATAAAATCAGCTGAATACACATATTGTTTTTTTTTTTAATTGTGAGATTGTGGTACAGTAGGCATCAGGGAATATATATTCCCTCCAGTGTAGTGCAATCACGGAAATGGTACATATAATTAGCAGGGTGTGTTTGGGTCAGGAGGGGCTTGTCCCATAAAAAAAAAAAAAAAAAAAGATTTTGCTTTTTCATTCCAAACATCTGTGATTCAGTTCGAAGTGTATACAACTTTATTGATTTGAACTGTTTTATTGCTATAACAGGCATTTGAAATTTTTGTACTTTGAATGTCTGTCATGCAGTTATAGGTTTACAGATGAATACTAAGCTAACTGCCCTGAAGGACCATACTAAGCCTAGTCAGTAACCTGAGGTCAGAATCAAACTTTGGATTTTGTGTCTTTAAGGTGAAGACTTTAACCAGTATGCCAATCCCCTCCCCCCGGCAGACTTAATAGATTCATATATCAATTAGATTTTTCACCCAAAATGTTCAACAGATTACTTCAATCCACTATGATCATGGAAACAGTACAGGTGATTGTGCAGTGTTTTATTGTGCCATAAAACATTGCAGAATGAAGGCTGCATGCACCTGTAGTCAGCATTTCAGTATGACGGAACTGGCTGTGTCACAGAAGCTGCACTTGGATGTTTATCTTGTTTGTTGTACCGCTATTCACTTTTATTTAAGATTGTTTACAAGGGTGATGCATACATATGCATGTATATATATATATATATATATATATATATATATATATATATATATATATAAATATATATATATATATATATATATATATATATATAGAGAGAGAGAGCTATCTATATTTATATGTATAATATATATATATATATATATATATATATATATATATATACATATATATATATATATATATATATATATATATATAGATGTAGATAGATAGATACATTCATATAAAGGGAAGTTGTATATCTACAGATCCAAAGTTCCCAACCTTTAAACATTAGGTACCCATCTCACAAGACACCAATTATTAACATAGCAGTGACTGCTTTGCATAGAGACTTATTGCTGGCATGTACCTGTACTAATTCACCTGTTTTAGGAGATTTCTCCCTTCATATGTTTGTGTGATCACCGAGTTGATAAAAATATATTTCAGATTTTGTTGAGATTTCACTGTGTTGGGGGCGTACCCCTAGAAGGAAAAAAAACACAATAGATTTGTGTCCTCTTAGTGTTTTGTGCATTTGTGTTTGATAATTTGGTTCATTGGCATGTTGTATTCAAAACTTTCATAGTAGGACAAATAGGTGCAAGAGAAGAGTTGGAGGCATTGTGTGATGTGTTGAGTTTTCTTATGAGAGTGCATTTTTTGCAGGTTTAAATGTTCTTTGTGGCAATTCATTGCATGTTGACTAAATGAGATATAATTAATCATACTAAATCCAAAATACATTCACACTTCTAGACTTGTTTTACACTTGAAATTACAACTGACAATGTCATGTACATTGCAATATTTTCATGGTTGCCACAATGTTTTAGAAACTGTTATTTTATTCTGTTTTGTTATATGACTCGATTTCTCAAGAAAAAAAGCAATTACAAAAAAAAAAAAAGATCAACAGTTTGGTCTTATGGAATAACTGAATGACAGTTCAAGCTTTTTTTTCAAATTCCAATTTGAAGGTATTCGAAGAAGCTAAAAACTAAAGTTATTGACCCATCGTCCCATTTAGTAAAGCTGTCTTAATGCAAGTGATATGCAGCTTAAAAGCAAAACACTATAGTGCGTGCCTTATTTTTCAGCAGGCCTACTGCTTGCTGCAAAGTAAAACTTTGTACTCTTTCCATGCTTTTCTCTTCTTTTGAGCTGAGATCACATATCACTTCCACTGCAGAATGATTTTAAAATGTAATAGCCGTAGCATAAGTGTTTGAATAGCATATTAATAGGCTTGCATGTCAATTTACAGGCCTCTGCTGTCACTTTTCTCATCCACAGTATGTTTCTGCAATTGTACTACTTGAATAAAAATGTATTTCCCTTGAAACAGAGCATTAAGCAGAATGACCCCAAATGCTGCTGAAAAAACAAGAATCAACTGGAGACTGACTTGAAAAAAAGTGAAACAAAGAAAAAATAGCATTAGGTGGGAATGTTCTTAGCTTCTGCAAGATGCAACACAAAAAGTTATCTGAAAATGAAAACAGCATAACTGCAGCAGGTTTCTTCCAGTAACGTCTAAAAACAGTACTCAATTAATTACTTTTTGAATTTTTTTGTCTCATTGTAAGTGCCTTAATATTGTGCACTGCATTAGAAAAGGCTACAAATCAAAATATTTATCCTTTTTCAAAATATTTATTTTGGAATTATACTTTGAACCTCTTACATATGGTAAATTATAATAAAAAAATTGACAGAGGTTTCAGCATTTGCCTGTGAACATTCTGGAAATGCTAAAAGATCAACCAATTGTGTCGGTGGGAAATCTTGACACTTCTGACCAGGAAGATTTTTTAATTGATCTTTTTCCAAAGTAGTATTTCAGAGCGGAACTGCTGTCATTCAGCACAGGACTTAATATTATCATCTTGTAAAAATGTGCATTCACCATCAAATGAGTGTTTCTTTATTAAGCTCTATCAGAAGTAACCGCCTTGCCGTGGATTTGAATTCTGTTGCGTTTCTTAATGTGATTAGCTGAAGAGATGGTGAGATTAGTAATACGACTGCCATACAAAGAAAACCAACACCCATTAAGAGCCTTTTATGTTTTACTAGTTATGTATTTCAAAAGTACAGAACTTAACATTTTCAAAAATGCTATACATACTTCAAGATTAACAGCTGAGAACTCAGGCTTGCCTACTAAAATTAATACTTTAAAATTCAGATTTATGGACAGTGCCTGTCTAGCCCACGAGTCTGTCAGTGCCAGAAATGAGCCTGCAAAGAATGGAAACAATGTTTATCAACCATAGACTACAGGAATTGATTCTGAGGATTTACAAAAAAGTGAGAGTACAATTGTTGACTTCACTACATCCATGATATTTACCTTCATTGTAGAGTCTCACAGAATTAAAAGCAGAATTAGGGAAAATGGAGCCTTCTGAGTATTCATTATGAAATTACGAAATACCCATAACAAAAAAAAACCTAATTTTGGGTTTTTAACAAGAATAATGACTATGATGGAAATTTAAATGAGAATACAGCAAAGAGACATGGCACTTAAAGTTGTGGTGTGTGTGTGTGTGCATGTGTAAAATGTAGGTCCACGACTAATACTCCATGGCACTACAGTTTAAATGCCCCATAGTGTGTATATTCCGGGGGAGGGGGGTATTACACTTGTAATATCACACAGGTAGATTACCTTGTAGAATTCATGACCTGCGAATTATACAAAGTGAGGTGCACTGCAAGTAAATGAAGTAGTAGTGTGTATGAACATAATTATACAATTAAGAAACAATGTTACAATTCAAGGTCAAGCACTGTAAAGAACGTTAGGGTTTTAAAAAGCTTGTCTTTTATGTACGCAAACAAGTAGAAACATGACTTAGACATAAGGACTTAGAAAATATGCTGGACATTCTTGCCAACTGTCCTGTACTTGTCTAGAAATACAAATTGTAACTTAAAATAACAGTGTGGTATGAAATCATAAGTAGTGCCCTTAAATTACAATTTAGAGAGTTCAGTTTCCTCTTCTTTCCAACTGTCCTTGCAAAACATTAAGTCTAATTATACCATTAGACCCATGCCTGCGCATGTATGCAATACAAGGACTGTCATCAGTGTGCCAAGAAATCAACAGCAGAAAGGCACTCATCAGTTTCAGTCTCTATACTAGTCTCTATACCACAATAGTCATTCCCCTCCACAAGGGTGGACCATCAACTGACCCAGGGAACTCAACAGACCCATTGGTCTAACGAGCCTAATATGCAAAGCCTTAGAATGAATTTTCATAGAAATGATAAGCAAGAACATTGGCAACCTTTAGACAATGGAACAATCCCAGTTTGGCTTTGTTATGGGAAGGTTATGCTTACTTAATCTGGTAGACTTTTTTGAGAAAGTCACCAAGGCAATGGATGAGGATAAAACAGTGCATATTGCATATGCAGACCCGGCCAAGGCATTGATGCAATATCCCACTCAGGCATTGCTGACATGCTCTCTGAGCTAGGAATAAATCCCCATATAACTTGTTGGATTGCCAGCTGACTCACAGGGCCCAAGAAGTCAGGATCCATGAGAAAACCTCCACCAAGAGACCAGTCAACAGTGGAGTACCCCTGAGGTCGGTGCTAGATCTGCTCCTGTTTAGCATCTACTTTTTAGAAGTCAAGGCTACTGTTCAATGCATCTGTCTCACCAAGTTCACAAATGACTGTAAACTGGGAGCTATTACAGATTCCTCCTAAACCACCAACATCTTGCAAGAGGATTTAACAGACAAATGACTGGTGCCAAAGCCATGTCCTAAAACTCAATGCCAAAAAAGCACTATAACGCCCTTTGGGAAACTGTCAACACAAGTTAATTACTTCATCAATAAAACACTCTTTAGTGTCAACCCAATACTAAGGGATCTAGGAACATATGTAGACAACAATATGGACTGTGAACAAAAGACAGCTAAAATAGTAAGAAAATCATTCTATGCCAGCCTACCTATAAGTAAGGGTATGGCATCCCAATCCAGTAAAGTTATAATACCACACTACTCAGTCCTTATCAGACCTATCATTGAGTACAATGCCCCCCCCCCTTTGGTATGCACCTAACCAGACAATTACAACAGTTGGAATGTCCACACAGGTTTCTCACCAGGAGAATTCAGTGCATGAATACCCTGTACTACATTTTTGACCTAGAGGCTCTGTTTCGGTATTCAGTCTAATACAGGCTGTTGAGAGGAGATCTTTGCTTGGCTTACAGGGCTTCCTCAGCCTCAGCCCCGATGGGTCTGTTGCACATGTGCAAACCAAACAGCACCAGTAGCACTATATCTAGGGATGTGAACTTTGCTTGCAACATAAACATAACATGCTGAAGGCACAGATATGTGTCACAAAGGATCCCTGCATAATGGAACAGGCTTGTTAACCATGTAAACAGAGTTAATCCCTGACTCTGTTCAAACATAAGCTTAATAATCGGATGGGAAATCAAAATTTACCCCTGGTCTGGTCCCCATGTCCCTTATAGATGGAGCCCATCAATAAGAAAAGTATTATCTTATCTAAACCCCCCCTCAAAATCACTTAATTACCTCCTTACTAACATACCCTCCCATACAGATGCCCATGAGACCCATGATCCAAATTGGTTTGTGGTCCCTGGCTAGGCTTGTAAGGGCCGTAATGTTTGTTAGCCTAGAAACAGCTTATGATCTTATGAAAATAAGAATTGCTTGACTCCAATAGTTAGTCATGGATGACTGAATATCTCTCTCAATTCCATTTGAGTTGGAGATAGGAAAGATTTTTTGTTTGTTTATTATTATTATCAAGTTACTATAGCTCACCTGGTTGCCATCCAGTTATGTCTCCAGCTCAGTGTTAATGGGAGTAGGATATACCAGCACAATCTGAATAAACTTAGCACAAAGTTATCCTTATGGAAGTTGGAAGCAAGCCTGATTCTCACTATTGCATTGCTAGTTGATAACCAGGGTGGGATTTGAGAAGAGCAAGCAATTTTTAAATAATACCATTTGTGCATTTTAACACCAAGCATGATGGTTTTACATGACTTAACCCTGATGCTTTGCTCTAGGTATAATGTCAGCACGCACCAAGCATGATGGTTTTACATGACTTAACCCTGATGCTTTGCTCTAGGTATAACGTCAGCACACACTGCTTTCCACTACAGTGCTTAAATGGACAGTCATTTCTACAACTCTGTCCCCTTCACACCAGATATGGCCTTGACTTATGTTTTATTGCAGAACTAAGTTGACATTCAGCTGATCCAATTTACAGAACTGCCTTACTACAAATTTGATTGCAGAGATAAGATATGAGCCCATCAGTCTAGACTTGCTGACACATTTTTTGATCACATTGGAGTTTTTTTTTAACTTCTGTGCACTGAATTATGAGTATTACATTGCTGTCCTGAATTTTGGAAAATGTCTTACTGACCACCTTATAATATCATTTTCTAACCTGCATAACATTCTGGTCTTGCTCAGCTGAAGTAACAGTGCTGATATACTTGTAGAATTTTTGGCTTGCCTGTCCTGCTGAGAGGGGAAGGTATTCTGGTATGTGCTGTAAAGTCTCAGTGAAGACTAAGGAAAGGATGAGCAATCCGCTACAATTCTGGGGATGCAGATTATGGAAATACTGTGAATACCATCATTGCAGGGTAGGATTAAAGGTACAAAAAAAAAAAAGAAAAGAAAATCAAGGCAATAGGGTAATTCTATGCTAAGATATCCTGTTCCCCTTTTTGGTTTTGAAATATTAGATCAGGAGTGGTTGAAACAGTTGACTTTGGGAACTTGTTTCTACCAGTTTCCTTTTTGCTTATTGTTTATAGTCACAGCTTAATATAATATGGCTATTCTGCTTACATTTTGGATCATTTCATTACATCTTTTCTTTAACTTATTAAACTCATGTTTTTTAGTGATGGTATCTATAATCATACTGGAAAAGGGAGGAGTCATATTACGTATGCAAATTACATGCTAATTAGCTCTCCTGATTGTTTCTGCCAGATGTACCTACTTTTCAAGAGTCGTTGCCCAAATTTGTGACATTTGCAGGTCTATAGAACTGATGTTTGGCTGTAGGCAATCCAACTGAACTGATTTTAGAATATAAGAAAAGGCCATGTGTAAATGACATGCTAAATGTTAAATATCCATTTGAAAAAAGGGATTTGAAAGGTTATTTTTTTGTGTCTATATTACATTATCATACGATATAAATAGCAAATGCTATTTCATCGTACCTATAATGTCTAAACTACAAAATATCGAACACACGGAACAGCACATTTTTTCCCAGGGAAAAAAAATTTGCTGTTCCGCAAAAAAAAAAAAAAAAGACTTAAAACACAAAGATAAGTGGGGGGGCTTCACCCCCCCAACCCCCTTACTTAAATATACCAACTCCGAGATCACACCATAGTGGAGGAAATGTCAAAGTGCCGAAGACGGCCCACCAAATTTTTTCCCTGGGAAAAAATTTGATGTTCCATGTCTTTGCTATTTTGCCATTTCAACAGTATCGGATCGACTAAATAGCTTTCACTATTTAGTCCATTCAATATGCTAATATAGACCCATTTTTTCAACATGATACATATTTTTAACCATTTCTTCCAGTTATATGTGTTCTGTATTCATTTATGATTTACATCAGTTTGTTTTAATATTCCTGATATACTGTTATACTTAACCATTTGATTTGTACATTGTATAAGTGATTTAAAATTCTCAAGTTGAGTACGGAGAAGCTGTCAGTGACTTGACTTCAACTGGAGCTGGTGAGGCACTCATTTTTGGATTTTATTAAATTTTATATACAACCATGCTGCATATCTTTTCTTATTAATTGCGCATGTGTGGCCAGCTTTACGAACTGCAGGGACCCATTTGGACCATTTTTTATGAGGCATCTCAGCTAAGCCTCCACACATCACACCAACTCTTTTTCTTCACCCAGCAGCCTCTGGGTCATATGATTATTTTATATTAGGTATCAAGCATACATGTTGTTACAATGGAATAAAAAATTAAAACAATGCTATTACTTAATAAATTACCTTTTGTCTAAAATGTGTTAAAACACACATAGGCCATTGGCCTGACTGAACTCTGGGTGTCACCATCTTTGAGAAGTGCTGCAGACACACCAAGTAGACCGTACTACTCTGATGTAAACACATAAAAACATAAAACCTGGTAAAATACTCTTGCTCATCACATTCACCAATTTTGACTTATGTCAGGAGTGCAGAGCAAATGAGTCAGTGGGGGTGGGCTTGATGGTTGTCAATGAGCAATTTCTAAATGCCGTTGTACATCCTTAGCTCATGTTATCCCTTTCACCCTTCATGGCCTTCTGTTTACCTCTTGCACTTGCTCTGTATTGTCTAGTTAGTTTTCATACTTTGTTACAGTCTGTGGGATTCCACAAAACTACTTAAATCTCTTGAACTTTTTTTAACATGTTTTAACGACAACAACAACAACAATCACTGCCAACATAATCTTCGGCCTCCAAAATGCAGCACTGCTCATATACCAGCCCCAGTTATGGTGATTCCAAAATATTTTGCATATATAGCACTTTTATTAATTTAATTATTTGTTAACAATCAGTAAGTGAACTAATGCTTGCAAACCTTTTCTAGCCATATTACAGGCCACAAGTCAACAGTGCAGACTGCATGCAGGGATAATTTAGAGTAGTCAGTAAGCATTAAGTTATAACAGGTAGGAAGGAAACCCACATAGCTATAGGGAGAACATGCAAATCTCACATTGTTTGCTTAGACTTCTATAATGCACAGCACCAAAATCACCTGCTTTGTCCACGCCAACATTTTTGTACTTTATATTTCTGCTTGCCCCCTTCGTCTTTTTGCATGTGACTCTGAAATGACGGTATGCCAACAATACATTTTTGAGTCAGACTGTCTCTCTAATTATTTTTCCTATTTAAGCCAATTTCTATCCACCTCTGCCTCCCACCATTCAACACCCACCCACCTTGTAATTCACTTCTCTGAGATAGTTTTATTCCTATATGTGACTGCAGCAAATGTTACTGTAGGGATTCTGTTGACCTAATTATAAAAGTCTAAGTGATTAGAACTTACCAAATATTATATTTGTTTGTTTTTTTGTTTGTTTGTTTGTTTACAGTTGTCTGCTTTCATATTGGTCAAGAATGATTATTCCACAGCTATTTGTTATAACTGTATTCATTAGCAACCTATTGTGCATCTCATGTCAACAAAAAAAAAATAAAGTAATAGACAGTGGCCTATAGAAGTGACACTGCTCAGACTGCTGTGGCTTATGGAAGTGACACTGCTCAAACTGTTGTGGCTTACAGAAGTGACACTGCTCAGACTGCTGTGGCTTATAGAAGTGACATTGCTCAGACTGCTTCTCCTTCACCACTAAACGTTGTCAAAGGAATTGCCACTATAACATGTCATGATTCAGGCCAGATTTCTGCTGTGTTCTAAAAAATACACCCCAGAGTGCACTTCTAAAATCCTCAAAGTTTTACTACGTACCAAAGTCCCTAAGGAAAACAAAAAAAAACACTAGCTTGTGCATTCTTGATTACAATGTACAACAGCAGAACACAACATCAACATGCCTTGCAGCCTTTGCAGCTATACTTGTTGAAGTAGTGACAGAGCCATGAGCTAATAATGCTATTGCATCTTATGAACTCATCGCTGGATAACAATGCTCCATAAAGGTTTAGCATTCAATATATAATGCAATGGACAGTGAATGCTGACTAAGTCAGTTCATAATTCGTTTGCTAATTTTCTCACCCAATTTCTAAATTTAAGTTAAATCCTTTCTCTGTGTAAGAAACAACACCATAGTTAGTGTGGGAACAAGGGGACAGAGACAGCTAGTGCAAAGTGTTGGAGGGGGTGATCAGCAGAAGCCCATCACTCTTCAGTGCTTTCTGGCAATTGTATGTGCTAAAGCACTTCCCTTGTAGCAGGCATTCAGTCAGAAACTGTAGCACAAGAGAGAGGCTCGTTTTTGCTCTTCATCTTGTCAGAAGATCTTTTTTAGACTTTATTTATTAAGTTTTTTTTCTGTAAACATGAACACAAGCTTTTTTCCCTCTCTTCACATTAAAGTTTAGGAGGGGTGCCAGATTAGGGACAGCTCCATGCACATGATTAGATAGCAACACTTCTGCTAGGAAGAACATCAGAACTTAAGATCATTGTGTAACAAGTTTTTCTCCTTAACATTCTTTAATTTTTGTGTCATTCATGTCTTACACCAGCAATGCTGCTAATTTAGTGATCCCTATAAAATGCTCATTGGACAGTAAATAATTCAAGCACACTTACAATGCCACTGCATTGAAGCTAGTGTACCAGTTATCATCATCGTTAAAGAAATTAGGTTTGGCAACAAACAAAGTTGTCCCGGGGCATCTTCAAGAGGGGTTAGATTGATATATTAGTGGGAGTTAAGTGGGTTGGGGAGATGAAAGGGTTAAATGGAGGGAGGGATGATTGGGAGGAAATGAGGTAAGTGTTGGAAGGGCTTAAGGGGTTTAGACAAGTGTAGGTGGGTAAGTAATCACATTTTGGCGTGAACTTGCTACCCACCCACCCTCCCTTTTTTGTTGGTAGGTTGGTGGGGATTGTGGTTATTTTATCAGTTGGAGTAGGCAGAGAAGAGGAACAGGCTTGCCTTCTTCTTATCCCCCTCTGGTGTCTGGATGTTCATTTCAAGGATTTGGGGAAAGGAAAAAGAGTAGCTGGAGGAAGTTTGCTGAACAGATAAGCAAGCAGAGGTAAGGACACTGCTTGTTTGCTTGGAAGATAATTCAAGGAATGGTGTATGAAGTGAGATGGGGATGCTGCTTCATAAGTAAAGTAAGCAAGTAGAGGTATGGACACTGCTTACTGGTCAGGATGAGTAAGATCATATCACCCTGAATTATTTGACTGGAAGAGTAATTCAATAAATGGGATATGAAGTGAGTCTTGGATGCTGCTTCATAAGTAAATTAAGCGAGCAGAGGTATGGACCCTGCTTACTGGGGCAGGATGAGAAGGTACGCTGTCCTGATTAACATTACAAGGATGTTTATGCTGTGTTTAGAATCAACTGTACTATGTCCAGTTGTAATTAATAAGTGTGGTGGTCAAAGCTATGTTATGGAAGTTTAATAAAGGTTGTCAAATGTCATTCGGTGTGACGTGTTTATTGAAGGGGACCGGGACAACTAAGGTTGTCAGAAGTCAGTCAGCATTGCTTAGGGATACCTGTATGACAAGCACAGACAAAGAGGTACAAATTTGTTTTATACAGTCTATGAGATTCAGTAAAGATAAAACATAGGTCTAATCTATTGATGAAATCTGGTCTAAGTTCTGGGGAGTTCTGCATTATAACGAATTATAAGCTTTAATGAATCAGAACAAATACTGTGTGTCCTGTTACTTTGTTTATTAATTCAGCAGTGACTGCAGCTTCTCACTATCAGAAACAGAAGACTGCTATTTATAAAAAAAGGTACCCAGTAGTGAGAAGATTTCCCAGTGCTCACACTGGCACATTGGATTTTCGTATTTCCTTTTCCTGAAATAAGCCTTTTTTTGCTAAATAGAGCAAAAGTTACAGTTCACAATAGATATTTGATACTCAGGACTGGTAGCAACTGCAAATATAGACAATTTTAATTTTATTTTATAGACACCATTGACTATGCAATATTAAGGACTAGGTATACTATACACCTTCTACCGCTTGAGCTTTAAAATCACCATGTTGAGAGCTTCTATATACATTTCGATCAGCATCTTTCTGAAAGTTTCAGAAACTCTATCAACCAATCTAACATCTTTGAACAATAAATTAGTGAAGGAATTCTCCCTAATGAAAGAAGTAAAGATTTTGCCAGCTGAAAATGTTGCGTGAAATAAACCAAAACATTGTTTGCCAAGTAATGCTGGCTTAGCATGAAATACATATCCTGAGTGGCAGAAGGATTAAACCTTATCTCTTATATTAAAATAGTGAATTAAGACCCCAAAACCAGGCTTTATCATAAATGGGAGAGAAATGGAAATGTTTCAAGCTATCTCTTGCAAGACTACAGTACCAACTCTTAACAAGCATTGAAGAGATATCATAGCAATGTCAGAGTAACTATTAATTAGCAATGCCAGAGTAACTTTTGCTTAGAATTCTCTGCTTAACTATTCTGAGTTTGAAATTACTGCACCTTCACGGTAAGAAAAGCTAAGTTGAGAAGGGGTAAATGGTGCATATGCATGATGTAGTATTAGTTTTGAATTCGGTTTGAATTCAATTTTTTGAATGGCACTGGACTTGCAAGTTTTTGATATTCAGTCACAGAGTCTATTTTTCCAGTTCAGTTCTTACCCGAGTCTCTTTTTGTGCGGTGTCTGCATATCATCCCTGTGCCCATCTTGGATTTTACCATGTGCTCCAGTTTTCTCCTGCAGCCAAACATGTGCTACTGGTGAATTGATGAACATGCAAATTACCTGTTGGTTCATATACTGTGAGTGCCTGTGGGTATGCACACATATATGTGTGGGCCTTGTAATGGCCTAGCACTCTATAAAAGAAGAGATCTTTCCCTGCCTTATATCCACTAAATACCAGAATAGGCTCAGGTTCCCAGGTAACACTTTACTGGATGAGTGGATAACTGAAGAATTATTTTCTTCAGAGAATATTTGCCACTACCACTGACACAAGGGAAGTTTAGCCCTGTATCTTGTTCCAAATACTGTAACTTCCAAGTCTTCACAACACAGAATTGATTACTGTAAACCTCCTCCATCTAAGATTTGGAGGACAATCTGGAGTTGGTAAATATGACACACACATGCTTCACTAACTTGTTTGCTAACTATGTGAACATTTCCTACAGCATATGCCCCCTGTTCTGAACATGCCAAACATCAGATCTCCCTAACCCCTTCCTAAGGGCAAACTCCGATAGCAAATCTATATATTTAGGATGTGCTTTGTTGTTAAGAACAAGCATTCTCAATAAAGTATGTTTTAACTTTTTATACTATCTTAGCATTATAACACACCAGCTCATGGTTTCTTTCATTTAGTTGAATGCAACATATATACATGCATACAAAAATAAACTGGCAACTGGAGAAGGTACTTACCATATACAGTGAGAGAGAATGGGGCTTCCACAGAGCCCATTATGTTAGTAACTTCACAGATGTAAACACCAGCATCTGACTTGTTGAGGGCTGTAAAAGTCAAGATGTTGCCTTCTTGTGTTGTGTGTTGTGGCAGCTCCCCATTTTTCTTCATCCATTTAGTCAGCTGTGGCCTGAACAAACATTTTGGAAATGAAATATAACATTTAGACACAGACCAGAATCACAGCAACATCATTTTACACTTCAAGATTATAAAACTTTTTTTTTCATTGTGCTACCAACTGTCTATTGTCGTATCAAATTTGGACACTATTATAGGTTGCAGTCTTTTGTGTACTTTTATTGCTTAATATGATCATTGACTTGAACAAATGCATGGCAGGTGACCAAGAGTGTTACAGGCTATCAATTCCAACTTTACCTGATAACCAAAAAAGGAGTTCTGCTGCGTGATATATTTGAATCTTGTATAATGTGTTACCTGTTAATAATTTTATTATTTGGTATCATTATCATCACTAACATACTTTAATAGGTTTCTTTAACTATTTGCAGCTAGTAGAGTCTCAGCTCATATCATTACAGATCATCCAACATATTTCATTTTTTCTGGTAGGTCCTTTCCTTATGATCTTCTCTTCAGCTCATTTATTCAAGAGTTTACAGACCTTCCTCACACTTTAATTTCAACATAATTTAGTAGATAGATCTTTAATGCTATTTCCTAAATAGAGTGACATTTCAAGGTGACATCTATACTTGTCAGTCGAAGCTCTCATCTAGTATTTTCTACACCCACACCTCTCATAACAGTACACTAATTACATTTTTCACACCTACTGAAAGCCTAGCTAACAAAAACCAAGGACACTGTTCAATCAGACCCAAAGGCAAATGTCCAGCCTCACCTTTGGGGCCACCTACATTCTTTTTTTCTCCTGCTTTCCTAGATTTTCAATAAATATAATCAAATTCCTTGCCTGCATGCACCCACAGTAGCATGGTTTTACAACACTCACAAAATTGAACAGGAGCATTCAGAATGAGGTATTTTAAAACCTCTCATCAGGTGCATTGTAATTCTTAATTTTAAATTGCTAAGATATCCTCTTGAGTTAGTACTGGCAGGAGAAAAAGAATGTAGGTGGCCCCAAAGGTGAGGCTGGACATTGTGAGATCACTTTTTTTCTGGCTGTGTCTGATGTCATTTGTGCTTTAGTTGGCCAGCTGGAACAAAATGTTTTTTTTTTTTCATTCGTTTATTTTATTGTTACTCTTCAGCTTTAACAGCATTATAGCACTCCGGCACTTAAAGGCGCTATTTTATATTAATAGCTTAACATATGTCTACCTTAAGTAATGATAGACTGCTGAGCAGAAAATGTCATTCCCTAATCTCAGAAAGCATTAACTGGGCTCCCAGTAATCAATAAGAGACCTGCAGAAATATTCATGCATGATACACCAAAGACAAAAACTATTAGTGCCTTCATGTTTATACTGTACCAATAGTTTAAACATACAGTACAGTATCCCAGATAAAACATGACTGTAGTGACAGAGTAATCCTTACTTAGTAATTTATAATATTTTCAGTGCTGTCTGATGCAAGGGTCTTTTATTAGGTTTGGCAGTAAAAGGTTGCTCCGTATAAGGACTTTTTATTGTCAAATAAAAGCAAGGAATATCACAGCACTCAGACATAGGGTTATGATCTGCCCCTGGCTACAATGTACAATATATATATATATATATATATAGTTTCACTTCATAATCTCGAAATGGTGAAATCTCAGATTTCAGCATTGCGAGACCATGAAGCTGAAAATGCAGAATGCCGAAAGTGCATAAGAGCGAATTCGATTATCTCGAATCCGCGCTTATGCATTTCCGGTATGTTACGTGAAGTGTTTGGCTGGTATGGTGTCTGGAATTGAAGGTAAGTGTATGTGTGTGTTTTTGTAAGTTGTATGTGTGGGTAAGGGTAGGGAGGTATAAGTATGAGTGTGAGTGTTGGATTTGTTGGTGTTTGTCTATGTGTGATCTGTATTTGTGTATGAGTGAGTGTAGAATGCCGTGGTGAGATTTTTTTTTTTTTTTTTGCAATGTGCAATCTCGGAGTTGGTATATATAAGCAGTGGGATGTGGGGGGTGCAGGGGGTCTTGCCCCCCATTTTACATGTAGTGTAGGGTTGTGTGGTCTGTGTGCTGTGGGTAGAATGGCATGTGTATTATGTGGTGTATGTATGTTCGTGATTGTGGGTTTTGTGATTGTGAATGGCTCGGGTTCATAGTTTCGAAATGCTGAAATTCGAGATTTCAGCATTTCGAGATTATGAAGTGAAACCATATATATATATATATATATATATATATATATATACACACACACACACACACACACACACACGCACACACACACACACACATGCATATACAGTGGATATAATGTACACACCCTGTTATAATGCCAGATTTTTAAGATATAAAAAAGTGAGACCACAATAAATCATTTCAAAACTTTTCCCACTTTTAATGTGACCTATAACCTGTACAATTCAATTGAAAAACAAACAAATCTGTTAGGGGAAAAAAATATAAAAAATAAAAAAACATACAATAAGCTGCTTGCATAAGTGTGCACTCTCTTAAACTAATACTTTGTTGAAGCACTTTTTGATTTAATTACATCATTTAGTCTTCTTGGGTACACACCTACCATCAATTAAAGAGACTCTGGTTAACCCCAAATAAAGTTCAGCTGTCCTAGTAGGATTTTCCTGGCATTTACTCAGTTGACTGCTACAGCAAAAGGCATGGTTCACAGAGACCTTACAAAGCATCAAAGGGATTTCATTGCTGAAAGGTGTCAGTCAGGAGAAGGATACAAAAAAATTTTCACAGCATTGGATATAACATGGAACACAGTGAAGACAGTAATCAAAAAGTGGAGAAAATATGGGACAACAGTGACATTGCATAGAACTGGATGTCCCTCCAAAACTGATGAAAAGACATGACAAAAAACTGGTCAGGGATGCTGGCTGCCAAGAAACTACAGCAATACTGAAGGAGCTGCAGGAATTTCTGGCAAGTACTTGTCATGTACTACATGTGCCAATAATCTCCCATATTCTCTATATGTCTGGACTATTGAGTAGGGTTGCAAGACGGAAGCCGTTTCTTACATAGAAAAGCATCCAGGCCCAGCTAAAATTTGCAAAACAATACATCAAGTCTCCCAAAAGCATGTGGGAAAATGTATTATGGTCTGATGAGATCAAGGTTAAACTTTTTTAGCCACAATTCCAAACGGTACATTTGGCGCAAAAACAACACTCTGCATCACCAAAAGAACAACATCCCCACGGTGAAGCATGGTGGTGGCAGTATCATGCTTTGGGGTTGCTTTTCTTCAGCTGGAACTGGGGCTTTAGTCAAGGTGAAGGGAATTATGAACAGCTCCAAATACCAGTCACTTTTGGCTCAAAACCTTCAGGCATCTGCTAGAAAGATGAAGATGAAGAGGAATTTCACCTTTCAATATGACAATGACCCCAAGCATACATCCAAATCAACAAAAGAATGGCTTCACCAGAAGAAAATTAAAGTTTTGGAATGGCTCAGCCAGAGCCCCGACCTAAATCCAATACAAAATCTGTGTTGTGAGCTGAAGAGGGCTGTCCACAAGAGATCCCCTTGCAATCTGACAGATTTGGAGTGCTTTTGTAAGGAAGAATGGGCAAAGTTTTGCCAAGTTAAGATGTGTCATGCTGATAGACTTCTACCCAAGAAGTCTGAATGCTGTAATTAAATCAAAAGGTGCTTTGACAAAGTAGTAGTTTAAGAGTGTGCACACTTATGCAACCAGCTTATTGTATGCTTATTTTTTTATACTTTTTCCCCTTAACAGACTTGTTTGTTTTTCAATTGGATTGTACAGGTTATAGGTTACATTAAAAGTGGGAAAAGTTTTGAAATGATTTATTGTGGACTCATTTGCTTATATCACAAAAAAATGTCATTTTAACAGGGGTGTGTACACTTTTTATATCTACTGTATGTATATGTACATATATATATATATATATATATATATATATATATATATATGTGTGTGTGTGTGTGTATGTGTATATATATATATATATATATATATATATATATATATATATATATATATAGGGTCCCTATTAGATCGATGAAAAATCAAAATCTCGAATGGCTTAGAAGTCGAAAATGCCATTCTTCGTAATTGTTATTTTGAGACTGTGGTACAATGATAATCGGAAAATTTGCCCTTTCCTCACTGTAGTGCGATCTCGGAGTTGGAATATATAATTAGCGGGGGGTGTGGGGGTGCAGCCCCCACACAATTGCGATTTCCTGCATTTGCGCTCATGTGATCATTTGAAATTTTGAAATTTCGTCTATATAATATAGACCCTATATATTTCTACACATTTTTTTTAAACATGACACGTCCTGCAATTTTAGGACAAAATATTTCCTAAGTTTCCACTAATAGCTGCATAAAATACTTATTTTGTATCTGAAACACCTTAATATTATATGAAAAAATTCATGTTCTTATTTTGACAAAAAGGTGAAGTCCAAGTCTTTGCACTGGCTATGGATATGGTCTGTCCTACAAAATGTTTTATTTGCATAAAATTGTCCCACTTTCGGCATCTGAAAAGGTGGCAGGTAACAACTGTCATTTTACCAGCACCTTCTGCAATATTACTGTCGCCTTCTCAGCACTCAACCAGTTTTATGTGTCAAATTAATTTTATAGTCTTTACAACAACTGTAATATGCCAAAAACTGATAACAAGAACTAGTGCAATCATAAAGTCCACTTAAGGACGGAACCCGCCTCCACTCTCTACCCAATGGAGAGTACAAATCATAGTATATTATATGGTACATTGCAAAGTCCATGTGATTATGTCAATAATTTCAACACTGGAAGACACCTGTAATTGTATACTGACAATTCAGACATCAGCAACTGACTAATGGATCATTCTGAGCTGCACACCTCCTAACTCTGGACATTTCCTCTACTATATTTTAATCTGTGCGATTTCTTCTTCTCTTTGGGATCCCTAACCTCTCAAGCTCAAGCCTATTTCATTGATATGGCTACTAATTTTCATAGTGGCTAAACTATACATAGTATCCCTCCTCTCATGGACTGTTGCTTACTGGGATAACTCAGTAAACTGTAAATTCCACAGTTGAAAGTGTTGCCTAATGGAGCTGCCTGCAATTTATCTTCTCAAGGGCCAGAGTTTAATGCAGAAGAGCTGTTCTGTAGAACACTAAAGGAGAAAGTCTGCTCCTCATATACAGTTATCAGAGGAAGCATGTGTATTTTACAGTTATTAACAGAAGAAAGCTGACCTATCAGACACAGACAATCTACAGAAATAGAATCCCAGACTGGCCTGTTGCATTCTGTCAGGGTCTTCTCTACCAACACATACCAGTTAAATCATTTCTTATATACCTGCCTTTCAGCACTTCACCTCCATTGCTTTTTCAGCTTGTATATTACAGCTGAAATGTAACCAGCTGCTAGAAACAAATACCTATGTACATTATTCTTATTTATGTCTTAAATGTCATATGCTTAGTGACCTAACTGTAAATTTTGTTACAAAAATAGTTACAATTCACCACATTTAGTCTGTTTCAGAAGAACCAAAGATACAAGTCAGTGTAATAAAAGTATATGTTGTATACCTTAGGAGGGTATTGCAAAGGTGGTCATGTCTTTCCAAAGCATCTTCTCCTTTATCAGATGAGCTAATCTTCAGCACACAGAGACATCGACTTAAAAGCCTATGCTGAAATCAAATACCCAACCTATCTTTCTAGAATCTGAGCATTTGAATACTACTTGGATTCAATTTCTGAACAAATAAATAATGACATAAAAAACAAAAACATTGCTAACACACAAAGGGTTGAAAGTGACATAATTCACCGTGTAAAACGTATTCATCTTTTGATTTATAGACTTCTCTTCCTAATTCACTCCTGATGAATGACCATTTCCCACTTGCTTTACGGATCATAAACTAGCAGAGTGTTACTACTGGAATAATAGACAATGGGCATCACTGTGAATCTCTCTTGATTTAACTACTGCTAATGTATGCTTGGTCATAGTATGTCATCCTAGGAAAAACTCACTTGCATATTATAAATGCCAGATGACCTTCAAGCTGTCCTGTACCTCTTAAAATGTTAATGAGTTTAGAACTTAGAGGGAAAATGACAAGGTAAAAAAACAGAGCATGCCTTGCATTCATGGAGAATTCAGGTACATGTCCCTCCTCCTGTGATTACATAGGAAATTCACTCAAATTCCTTGTAAAAAGCATGCAGCATGCTGCATTTCCTGCTGTAATCCCATGACTCATCAGTGGAAGCCCCAGAATTTCAAAGAAAAAAGTCTAAAAATACAGGAGAAAAACAAATGGGAAGCATCACTCTCCTTAAATTTTTTTTTTTTTTTTTTTTTTGAGGAGAGGCAGGTCCCCCTGCAGCCCCTGAACACACACACACACACACACACACACATCTAACGTGATTGCCCTCTCTCTCTCTCTCTCTCTCTCTATGTGTGCATATATATATATAGATATAAATATATCTTATTTATATATATATATATATATATATATATATATATATATATATATATATACACACACACACACACACACACACACACACACACACAAAACATTCCAAACATTCCAATTCAGAGATTGTATTACTGCAGAGAAAAGAACATTTTCTGAGAAACAGCAATCTCAATATAGGAGTCCACATTTTTACTTATTCTGTTCTCTCTATTCTGGGACTCACACTGTAGAATCTTGGAATATCAAACAGTTGCTAACATAGTGCTGTATCAGACTTGATGTTTTCCACAAAGGCTGATAAAAAGAAATTATGTACTTACCATAACGTTCCTTGTTTGTAGTCCATCTCACCTACAGCTTTTACTAGCTCGAGGCTAACCCCTATCCAATGGTGCCTCACGGCAATTCCCCAGATCTTGTTTGCAAGAAAGCAATAAGAACCTAATAGTTATGAAACTATACATATGATTGTGTACATACCAACAAACATTGTGTAACATTATCCATGCCATGTGGACAACAACTACAACCAGGTCAGACAGCATAAGTATATTCCACCAGATCCTCCAGGAACAAGAAGGGGGCAGGAGGGAGGGATGCAAGAATGTAGGTGAGATGGACTACAAACATGGAACGTTATGGTAAGTACATAACTTCTTTATGTTATGTAGTCCTATCTCCCCGTAATTCTTGCTGGATGGGACAGCGTCTTTAGCACCTTTATCCCTTGTGGCTCAAGCGAAGAGACTCTTCAGCACAGTGGACCCAAAGGAAGACCTGTCCCGGGAGGCCAATTCCAATTTGTAATGAGTAACAAAGGTATGTGGTCTTGCCCAAGTAGCTGCTGCACAAATAGTATAAATTGGGAGCCTAGATCTAAAGGCACATGAAGGTTATACTGCCCTTGTAGAATGGCCTTTAACTTTGTTGGGTAACTGTTTGCCAGCAGTCTGATAAGCAAAGGAAATGCAATCTGAAAGCCATTTGAAAGGGTAACCTTAGAAACAGGCAAACCTTTATTTTTGTCTGAAAAGGAAACAAATAATTGATCTAATTTTCTAAATTCTTTAGTCCTGTGTAGATAAAACCTGAGAATTCTGTGGATATCCAACTGGTGTAGCCTGTATTCAGATTTATTAGAATGATTTGGAAAAAACACTGGTAGCTCAATAGTAGTGTTAAGATTATGTTCTGAACATACCTTGGGAAGAAAGGAAGGGTTAGTCCTAAGTGTGACTCTATCCTTGTGGAAAACAATGTAAGGAGGTTGAATAGTAAGAGCTTGCAATGCTGAGTCTCTCCTAGCAGAGGTTATGGCTACTAAGAATAGTGTTTTCCAAGATAATAATTTCAGCTGTGATGAAGAACAGGGATCAAAGGGGGAAGAAATTAGGTATGTGAGAACTAAGTTTAGGTCCCAGGGTTCTGGTAGCTGTTTGATTGGAGGCCTGAGATGGAGAACTCCCTTCAAAAATGTTTTGCACAAAGAGTGGGACATGATGGGATTTCTCATGTAGCCAAAATGGTAATTAGAAATGGCAACTAAGTGAACTCTAACTGTAGCAGCCACAGCTCCTTCATGAAAGATGGGCACAAGGAAGGACAAAATAGATTCTATAGGAGCTGTATAGGGATCTAAGCCATTGTTTACAGCCCAAATAGAGAACCTTTGCCATTTGCTGGAGTATAACTTCCTAGTGTAAGGCTTGTGGGAAGAAATCAGAATGTGTTTGAATGAAGGTGAAAGGGAAATGCACATGGCTATAAGTGGAACTGGAGCAGCCACTATGTCAATTTTAGAGTGTGGATGGTAGGATGGAACTGCCCCAATTGATGAATAACGAGGTCTGGAGATGGTTCCAGAATCCATGGTTCCTTCATGAGGTAGGGCTACAGGAAGGGAAACCAGACTTGATGAGGCCAATAAGGAGCAATGAAGATCAGGGTGCTCCTCAACTGTTTCGATTTCTGTATTACCTTTGGAATAAGAGGAAAAGGTGGGAAGGCATAAAGGAGCCAATCGTGGACTACAGTATCTCTGGGTGACATCCCCAGATGGGGAATTAGGGGAAAGTAGCTGCTGCATTTGGTGTTCAGGTGTGTGGCAAATAGGTTGCAGCAAGGCTGGCCCCATCTGTGAAAGATCTCTTTCGCAACTTCTGCATTCAGGGACCATTCGTGAGGCATGAGTATTGCTCGACTGAGTTTGTCTGCTATCACATTGGACTTCCCAGGGATGTGCATTGCTTCCAGAAAGCATTGAGTGTCCATCACCCATTTCCAAATTCTTAAGGCCTCTCATCAAAGTGGGTAAGATCTGGTTCCCCCTTGATTGTTTATGTACCATGCAACAGACATGTTGTCTGACTGAATTGCAACTGTCCCGGTGGGAAGAGAGCTGTGAAGTGCTTGCAATGCATATAGCACCACTCTCATCTCCAGAATATTGATATGCAAGTGGTTCTCATGGTTCTGCCAAGTACTTTGGACTGTCATTCCAGGATAATGCCCCCCACCCTATCTGGGAGGCATTCGTGGTCAAAACTGCCTTTTCTTGAGGAGGAAGAAGAGGGTGACCTAAGAGAAGTTGTTCCGTATGCGACCACCATGTCAGATCCTTCTTGCAGGTGTTTGTGATAAGAATCTGATGAGAGAGGAGAAGATCCTGCATTGACCATTGGGCAAATAATTGCCACTGAAGTACTCTCATGTGCAGATGGGCTAGAGGAACTAATAGAATGGAGGAAGCCATAGTCCCTAGGACTTGAAGGACTACCGTGGCCTGAACTTTGTGACTGTTTACCAAGGATCTGACTTGGCTGCGTAATGATTCTACTCTTTTTGGTGTTAGTCTTGCTGACATGGTGGTTGAGTCTACTTCTGAGCCTAAGAATATAATGTGCTGCAATGGAGATAAGGCTGATTTTTTCAGGTTGACTGTGATGCCTAAACTGGCATACAAGGATAGAGTCTAGTCCCTGGTTCTGATGAGTTGATGCTTGGTGGTAGCAGTGAGGAGCCAGTCGTCTAGGTACAGAAACACCTGGAATCCTTGACATCTCAGGTGAGCCATTACCACTGCCATGCATTTGGTGAACACTCTGGGGGCTGTAGTGAGGCCAAAGGGCAGTGTTCGAAACTGAAAATGACTGGCTCCCAGCCGGAAGTGTAAGTGTCTTCTGGAGCGCCTGTCCATTTTGATGTGGTAGTATGCATCCCGAAGATCTATTGAGTACATCCCAACTGTCTTTCCCGATAAAAGGGAATATCAACTGCAGAGTGATCATTTGGAACTTTGATTTCTTTATGGACTTGTTGAGTCTGCTGAGATATAGAATTGATCTCCAGTCCCCTGTCTTTTTTGGAACTAAAAAGAATCGAGAGTAAGTTCCGGATCCTATTTGCTCTGTGGGGACTTCTTAGATGATTCTTTTTTGCAGCAATGAGATGACCTCTTATGTAGTACAGTCTAGTTGAATGGTTGGCACGTTTGGGAGAGACCGGTTTACTGGGGGATCAGAAACAAAGGGGATTAGATAACCTCTGGATACTATGGTCTGTACCCAACGATCTCATGAAATGTTTAGCCAGGCACTTGGGTACAGTGATAGACAACCCCCGACTGCCTCCAAAGATGGACAGTTGGGCAACTCCTCAGGGGCGATGGAAGGGATGATCCGAGAAGGTTTCTCTATCTCCCTGGTGTTGCAGACCTCCTCTGCCATGAGGACAGCGTCTTCCATTATATCCTCCCCCTCAGCCCCAAGGGGAGGGTTGACCTTGTGCTTGAGGGAAACCTTTTTGGGATTTACGGAACCACATTTTCCCTCTTGTATTGCCCTTGGGATAGGGTCTAGATGTAAGAGAGAAACGGACTCCAATAGCAGATAAGGTTTTCCCTTCCTGCTCGTACCTGGTCAAGGTCTCTTTCACCTGACGTCCAAAAAGAGATGAACCATCAAAGGGGATGTTGGTGAGGGAAGACTTAAAGGATTCCGTGAAGCTGCAAAGATGCATCCAAGAATGTCTCCTGAGAGAGATTCTTGCTGCGGCTGCCCTACTCGCTCCATCTGCTGCATATGATAGCCTATTGGAAGAGTTAGCTATTGATGTAAGGGTGGAGAGCTATGCAGAAACCTTATCCATGGATCCTGGAGCTACTGAACCCTGAAGGGTATCTCCCAACTCCTTCAGGAGATCCCTCTGAAGTCGAGTGAAATGGGTAAGTTAATTCAGTGATCTTAGAGTAACTGCCGCTGAAGAAAAGGTACGCTTCCCATACCTATCCATTGTCCTGGACTCCTTGTTAGGAGGATGGATATTAGAAGATGTTTCAGACAACTCTTTCTTGGTGGCCACTGCTACCACCATAGCATCAACAGGAACTCCTTTGGAAAGGAAGGACTTATCTTCCGATGCAGTCGTGAATTTGTTTGGCCTCCTTGGAACAGGCTCCACTGAGTCTGGGGAGGTCCAGGCTTTCCGTGATATGACCCCTAAGAGCTGGTCATAAGGAGGTGTCACCCAGGAGGTGGAAGGTTGGGAACCAAAGGCCTCAAGATACACTGATTCATCCTCAGTAGGCTTAGAGGTCTTCCAGTCATTCCTCTGTCTAAGGATTTATACGATGTCAGAAAAAGAGACATCCTCAGAGGGGGATCTAGGGGACCCTTCTGATTCCTCCAAATCAGTGTCAGATGTGACAGACTTAGGTGAGTCAACATGCTTCCTCTTACAGAGTCTCTTCCAAGGGAGCTCTCCAGTGGGATAATCTTGGGAGGTCTCAGAAGAGGGGACATCTCCAATGAGGGCTGCTTGAGTCTCTGGTTCCCTACGCTGTGGGGGTGGCAGGGGGAAGAGGTTGCTGCCTGCTGCTGGTGGGACACAGGTTCCAAAGGTATGGCTTTTGCAGAGGATAAAGCCTTCTTTGTTGCTTTGAAAGCCTCCCCCCCCCACTCCGAAGAAGACCTCCACTCTGAGGAGATGGATGGTCGGCTCTGAGCAAGGGAGAATGGCTCCAAAGCAGATGTGGGAACCGAGCTGAGTCGAGCCGAAGCACCAAGAGGGAGGTAAGTTCCAAAGAAAACCCAAGGTGACTATCCCCCTTGGAGTCGACTCGAGAGCGTCGGCTCCCAGATCCCTTGGCTCCTGACTGAGCCACTGAGGATAGAGTTATCAGTTCTGAGGAAGCAGGGAGAATCCTTGGAACCGACGGATCCAACACCAAAGAACCTGAAGTGATTGGCTCAGAGAGTGAAGCCGTCAGAGGAGGAGCAGTTGTTTGCAAAAGGGTTGGCTCCAAAGCCTTTGGGTCCGGAGGGGCCAATTTATTTGCCAGAGCTGGGTCAGAAATCAGCCTCTTCACCACCCACTCGATGTCCTCATCTGAGTGTGTCCTGCAGGATCGGGTGGAGACAGAAGGAGATCTTCTCCTCTCCAAAATAGCAGATCTCAAAGTACGTGAGACAGGGTCAATGTTAAGTAATTGTCTCGGTACTGAAGGCTGTTTCGGCACCGAAGAGACCGACGGTACCAATAGAGAAAAAGCGGAATCATAGCCAGAACTCCTTGGTTCCGACGCTTTAGACTTTTTCAACGGCTTCGAAACTGGAGCCAAAGATTTACGTTTAGAAGTCTTAAGAGCTGTCTGACCAAGTTCCAGCTGTTCCTGGAAGAAACTGGTCATAAGACACCTATCAATCAATTTACGTTTTCTCTCATTCAAAACTCTGGTACTGAAGGCATGGCAAAATGCACAGGGCTCTTGCAAGTGAGCTTCACCTAAACAGTACACACAACTAGTGTGACTGTCTGTCAAAGACATCTTTTCTGAACATTTATCACATTTTGTAAACCCCGAAGGGCGATGGTCCTTGTGTTCTCTGTCATTTTCCTTAGACATGCTAACAGGAACAAACTAAGAATCTATCTAGAAATATGCCAACACTAACTATACTAAATTACTATCTACTGATAACAATACAGACAAGAACAATAAGCTAGAGAAGGGAAAGATCCTATATTTATATATATTTTTATTGATTTTTTTTTTTTTATATATATATGAAACATCCAGGGAGGAAAGGCCCTCTAACTTAAATGGGCAACTACGGCCCTCTAACTGAAACAGGCCGTACAATCCTATGGGGGAAATAGGGGTCAAACACTCAGTACAATCACACAACAAGCTAGAGACTAAAAGTAGTCACGATAAGGAAAAAAAAAGAGAGCAGAAAAAAGCAAGATTTAATAAATAAATCTTTTACTTAGCCAATGAGCCAGTAAGGAGACAACCTCGAAGCTTTTGTGGCAAACAAGATCTGGGGAATTGCTGTGAGGCACCATGGGATAGGGGTTAGCCTTCAGCCAGTAAAAGTTCTCGAGCTTTAGTATCGGCCGAGTCGGAGCTGAATATCGGCTCCGAACCCATCCAGCAAGAATTATGGCGAGATAGGACTATATAACATAACTAAAATTACCATGTACAAAAACCTTAGTGGTAAAGCTTTACATAGAAGTCCCTTTAAGCATCTTTTATACATGACATCACATACATACATCACTGCTGTCCCAACTGGATAGGCACTGATTGCTGAAGTCTAAAATGAATTACATCTTCAAAGAAAACATATTTTTTGTGATAAAACATATTTTGAATAGACAACTGTCCTTGTGCATAACTTTTGATTGGCCTGAACAAGAAAATATAAATAACATTGTCACATTAGGTGAAAATGAGCAAATATAATCAGTTAAGCAAGGAGGGCTGTTTGTAATCCCTGGGACATTCTAGTCACAGGAAAGGATGTGTATGTATCATATACTCCATGCATTCTGCTCTATTTTATTCTATTCTATTATTTCTGCATTCATTTTTTAAACTAATATTTTCGATTTCATATTTATATTTATATAGTATTGTATTAATCTATTGCTGTTACAATGTTTATACTGATTTTTTTTTTCTTGTATGCATGCTTATTACTTATATGTTTGTTGTGTTTTCATCCTAGGCTGAGCTTATAATTGGTTGTGGATAATCACGGTTTTAATCCAGTGAACAAATGTACATAAATAAATAAAATGCATCTTTTTCCCCTGCCTTCTACCAACAATCAGCCCTATTATAGCATCATAAATACCATGCCATACCCCACCTCTTTTCCATGTGGCTCAACAGCTAGCATACTTGCTTTAATTGCTGGAAGTTCTGAAATTTGAGAGGATTTTCCCACACCTAGTGCTTGTATTCATTTGTGAATACTGGCACTGCAAAGGCATTATGCTTCATTCCTGATTGTGTTGCCTTTTGTATTCGGCAGTAAATCAGGATCCCATCTGCCTGACTTGGAGGGGGGGGGGTGGCTTAGATAGGTATAAAACATTTCACTGAACTTATAAAAAGCTCTAGCTACAATACGTGTGATTCTATTGGTTTGGTGTATGTTGTGACCTGTAAGAAGTGTCCAGCCCTCTATGTGGTAAAACTGAGAGAGTATTACAGAGAAGGATATACAAACATACTAGAGACATAAGTAATAAAAATCCAAATAATGCTCTTTCCAAGCATACACTTTACTGTCCCACAGCCACATTCTCATTTTTCATGCTAGAGGAGATCCCCCAAGATATCAGGGGTGGTCTGTGGGAGGCCAGGTTTGAATACAGGTTATATTGGAGACCTATAGACTCGCAGGACTTAATGAGAATGTGTCTCTAGTACCAGTTTTAAAATTAAGAGCAGCTAGATGATTTTTATGTCAGTGTTTTGCAATCATTTTTTTATTAAGACTGTTTTTAAAATTTAATCAGGATTTTTGGACATGTTTTAATACACACAACATTTAGTATTTTTATATATTTTATATGTATATATTTTTTAGTAAGATTTGAATATTGATTTTATAGCTGACTTTATTAGTACCTGTTTTATGATTTTCCTTTCAGAATCAAAGCTTTTTTGTACCATATAGCTTTAAACTTTTAAAATGCTTTTATTGATTGAATAAGGTTAATTATTTAATGACAACTAGTGTGATATTGTATAAATAGTTTTTTTTTTGTTTTTCCTGTGTTGCATCTGATGAAATATCTTGACAAAAATGTATATGAAATGTGGAGTTAATGTGGCTATAGAAGCTTTTTGTGTCTTACATTAATAAAATCACTCTTGGTGTGTGTGCTTCAGTGAACCTTGGCATTTTTGGATTATTTTCCATAAATATGCTTTCCATATTTATTTGTACTACTTTCTTTGTCGCATGTTCTGTACACTGTACCATTTTTTCAGTCCTTGGGCACAAATGCAGAAGTTTCCTCAGTTTTAAATGCAAGAACTGGTTTTCCTCATAACATTTATAAGCATGAACCCTTTGAGTAACAGTTTATTTAAATGCAAATGTTATAAAATTCTTAGTATCTCCAAACTTGAGAAAAATTTTTCAATTTTTTTACCTCATATGTTATCTCAGCACAAATCCGTTTATAGTTCTACTATATAATACTTATTCATTACTGCCTCATATGATTGCTTTCTTATCAAAAGCATTTTGCAATATTCACATTCCAAGTCATTATTTTCTGTACTCCTTAATTCACTTTCTGAAACAAAACATACATTGCCCCTTTCTTGGCTTTTTATGTTCCAAAAAATGTTGTACGTATTAACATTCTACAAAGGAAAACTTTTTTATTATGCTTTTATTACCAAAAAGAGATGCATGGAAGCCAGCTTAATTATAGGGTTAGTCAACCACAGTCCATCCATTTCTAATGATTATGCAATGCATCAATATTTATGTGATTCAATCTAGGATGTAATAGAAAACAAAATATTACACCTAATGATCTTTTCCTTTTACTAATAGGAAACAGAATTGCGTCCAAAATAAGACATTTTTTTAAATAACACTGAATCAAAAATACCTTTTTTTCTGAAAGTTAGTTGGAAGGTTTTTCAAAATTCTTGCAACATAGTATCCCATTGTTTTAATGCCATATCCCTTCATTTAAATATTGCTTTAAAATTTCTGCCTCTGTACATGTAAAATAAATGATGCCATTTCTTAGTATGAAGCCTTGGTATTACTCTTTACTTAACAGAAAACCTACCAAAGCTACTAGAATTCTACTTTATTATTTTCCTAACCCAAATTCAGTTTTTCATTATTAGCACAAAGTTTACACACACACACACACACACACACACACACACACACACACACACACACACACACACACACACACACACACACACACACACACACACATACACACATACCTTTCCCTCCCTCTCTCTTTATACATATATATATATATATATATATATATATATATATATATATATATATACATATATATATATATATATATATATATATATATATATATATATATATATATATATACATATATATATTTATAAACAACTATAGGGTCTACTTCAGGTGCTCATGTGCTAGTAGCTGGTGACACAACTGCTTGCTGACATTTTCTCAAAAAAGCCAATGCTTAAACTACCAATAGCCTGATGTTCCACGTCTACATAGCCCACCCCTTATCCAATCCTATACATTTTAATAGCCCTAGAACCTAAGCCCTAAACTAAAAGATCCCATCCAGTTCCCATCCTAACTCCTTGGTCCATTACCCTACTCTACCTTCCAAATCCTAAAGTCCCTTATCACCCCCTAAATCTAAAACTCTAGCCTCCTTCCCTAAATCAAAATTCCCTGATGGTTTCCTAAACTTGAAGCTCCCTTCCTGCTCCCTAAGCCTAAAGCCACCCTTCTCACTCCCTAATTCTAAAATCTATCTCCCTAATCCTAACCCTCCTTATAGCTGCTTTCCTGAACTCATAATAGATTTTGTGAACGCCCACACAAGCTACTAGGCACTTGTGTCCCTGGCTTCAAGTCAATGTTTTTTGAGAGCAATGGGTGTACTTAAAAATATTTAAACACTCAAACATCAAAATCTCTAACATCAACACAAAAAAAATCAAAAGGTTGACAGTAAACTGTTTATGCTCTGAAGCACAACTTTGGATTATGCAATTAAAAAATTGCAGTCTCCCAAAATCCCATGCTAATTATATATATTCCAACTCCAGGACTGCAGAATACAAGTGAAAGTGCATAGTTCCATAGTGCCAGTAATGTAGCACACTCAGACAAATGTCATCATCTGTTTTGTCTACTAAACTGTGTCAACAAAAGTTTGACATACTTAATAGCTCCCATAAATATATAAAGGTACAAACTCATATGTTAGCCAGTGGATAGCCAACTGGCTCACTGACAGGATGCAGCAAGTTAGAATTGATGAGTCCTCTACAAAGAGGCCAGTCACAAGTGGAAACCCTCGGGGATCAGTCCTTGCACCGCTTCTTTTTGACATTTACTTCTCTGAAGTCAAGGCCAATGTCAGTGGTCTCTGGCTGACTAAATTTGCAGATGATTGCAAATTAGGAGCTGCCATTGAATCCCATATTGACACAAATGTTCTCCAGGAGGGGTTGACACAGACAAACAACTGGTGTCAGAGCCATGGACTAAAACTACATGTCAAAAAATTCATAACAGTTTCCTTTGGGAAGTCACCAAACCCAGGTAACTATCATATTGACAACACACCCCTTAGAGTTGACCCAGTAGTCAGGGACTTAGGGACACACATATATAGTAATGTAGCCTTTGACCATCATGTGTCTATAGAGGTGAGGAAATCATTCTATGTTGTGTAACGTAAGGGTATGGCATCTAAGTCCAGGGAAGTCATTGTTCCGCTGTATTCAGCATTCATCAGACCTATCCCCGAGTACAGTGCTCCCTTTAGTATTTACCTAACCAGGCATATGCAATAATTGGAATGTCCACAGAGGTTCCTCAGTAAAAGAATATAGGGCTTAAGTAAAATGTCCTATGCAGACTGCCTCAAGGCTCTATCCATGTATTCTGTCTCCTATAGGCTTTTGAGGGGAGATCTGTGCCTGACCTACAGGCC